>NC_135145.1:24221648-24532472 GCF_051014445.1 Colletes latitarsis
TGAATAGGCTGTTATACGCGAGCCGGACAGTGAGACAGTCGAATTGAAAAGAAAATTACCTTTTACATACATTACGATATCTCGAAAACGGAAAGTCGGATCGCCAAAAACCAAAAGCCATTTTAAAGAGGAAGGTTTGCCGCTGCCAACGATGCCTCAATTATTAATAAAACACTAATAGTTTCGGAACTGCACGCGTCTAAAGTTTTAATATTTTTAATACGCGTTGTTACACTGTTCTAAGACTCTCCTTTCATACTACATATATTTTCTATTTACATCGGAAACTAACCAGAATTTGATACAAAAATATAAATCATTTAACCGGTCAGATGACCGGTCGTGGAAGGTTTAGCGTTAATGTCTACCATCGAATTAAACTTTATTCATACTAGAAGCATTATTTAGGCTCTGTAGTCAATAAACTTGTAACACGTCTAACATGTTTGTTCAGCCAGATCCTTAAAATTTTCCAGGAGTTATGCGAGGAAGAAGCGCAAGCGGACGACATGTCGGAACGAGACGATGCTACCCTCGATCAGGCACCCTCGATTCAGTCGTCGTTCGAAAGTAGCATGCCGTCTCTGGTCGACGTGTCTCTGCAAACAGGACAGAGTTTGCTAGCGAACGATATCGTCGAGAAACCGCAGCAGCTCACCAAGCAAACCTCCACGAATGAAATCCCGGAGCCATCAACGTGTCACTCGCTGACCACGCAAACCGTAGACAACCCTAATGAGAGTCCTCAGATCCAGGAAACTATAAAGATTGTAAAAACCACGGACGGAAACCACGACGTGATCGAGATTGCCACAAAAAATCTGGCAACCGAAATCGAACAGGAACGACTCGACGCGATGCCGGAGGATATCGTCGTGGATATGAAGTACCAAGATCCTAAAAACACTGACAATACTAGCAGCGAATTGAACATAGTCCACGCTGCTCCGCAATCGTTCGAGACGGTCCTAGTCGAGCCCGACGACGTGACCACCGAGATCGTGGTAGACGAAGATGGTTCGAAAAGAATCATCGTGAGGAAATTGAGACGCACAATGGTGACAAACAGACAAACCACTCAACAACACTTGTCCTCGATGACGACGGCAATCGGAGACGCTCCGTCTGTGGTTCACGCGTTTTCGGAAGCCACCATGAGGGATCAGCAGATCACAGTGACCGCCGAAAAGCCGAATGGAACCATCGAGACCACCACGAAACAGATCTACGGTGGTAGAATCGCCACCGGGACGCCTTTCAAAGACGTCGACGTCGAGGAATACGAGTCGGCTCCTCGGTACACGCACACTGTCACGCAGGGCAACATTCGCGACGTTAGTCCGCAACCTCTCGAGGACGGAATCCAGACAGAGGCCGGAGAATATCAGGCAAAAACGTCCAGCGTGCACGCAATGGTGCAACAGGTGACCAGACGAGTGGTCAGAAAGACCAGAAGGATCATTCGAAAGGTGACGATCGTCGATGGGAAGGAGACCGCTTCGGAGGAGATAATAGAGGAGCCCGAACAAGTGGAAGTGGACGAGAAAAACATACCGCATATAAGCATCAACGTCGTCAAACACGAGGCACAACGGCAATTCGGTGGAGACGGGCGATCGACGGAGGAAAGGACGCAAGATCGATTTCTGTCAAAGGAACAGGAAGACAGTAAAACGGAAAAAAGTTTGGAACAGGAACAGGGTATCGTCGACGACACTCCCATGCAAGGGCCATTCTTTGGCGCATTCGCTAAGGACATGCATCCAGGACTTCCAACGGGGTACCTGGACCCAAAGAAAAAGGAATCTCTCCCCGAAATGGAGAAAGAAATCGTCACAATCGAAGAGATCGTCACAGACGCAAAGACTCCGAAAGAAGAGGTTCCAGAAAGTTCCGAAGAACAGCCTCCAGAAAGTCTCCAAGAATCTCTGGTGAGAAAGACTGACGGAAGCGTCGAATCGGTATCTGTTTCAGAGAATAAGGTACCTCGGACTGTCGCGGATAAGTACGAGAGCGAGCAGTTCGCGATAGAGGTAAATGGGAAAATGTCACTCACGATGGATAGTCAGGCGTTTATCGATGCTGAAATGTCCGCTGGTTTACAGAGTCCTATTCGAGAAATCAAGGTACAAGAAACGCAACAGATACCAGTCGAGTCTCCGATCGATTCCGTCGCGTTGGACGATCTACCAACCACCACTAAAGCGACTTGTAAGTCTGTCGATGCACCCGTAAAGATCGAAACACCTGGTATCGAGCTAGAAGAACGCACGGTAGATTTAGAAATGCACGATGACATTAGCGGCACCGTAGTTCCCGACGTCTCTGTATTAGAGGAAAGTTGGACGATCAAAGCGATAACGAGCGAAACGCAAGGCGGCGTACCGATGTTATCGGAAGAGCTACAACAGAAAATTGAAATTTCAGGAGATCGACCTGACCAAGTCGAGAAACCTGACGCGGAAAAGACGGAAGACGAACCACATATCGTACCGATCAACGACAAACAACAATTGGTGAAAGACTCGTTCGTTCCAGAGTCGGAATACGACTACTTTGACGAAGCTTTGAAACCAGAATACAAACCACTCTTCCATAAAGTAGAAATTTCATTAGCCGTGCGGAAGGAAGGAGAGGAAATCCAACCGATGGTGTCTGTGACAAGTCAAGCCGAACCGACTGTCGCGCCTTATCGAATGGTGAAAGAGGATGTAGACATCAGTCTGCCAGCTGACAAGGAAAGCACCTCGATAATTCACGACAAGGTCGTTCAAACGTCGCCGGTGCGGCAAATTTCCACCGCGGATAAATCGATCGTCACGACGGAGAAGGAAGTCGCCACCTCGGACAAGTCGATGATCACTTCGGAGAGAGAGGAGACGTCCGACAAATCAGTCATCACTTCGGAAAAGGAAGAAATTACGGACAAGTCCGTCGTTACTTCGGAAAAAGAAGACGAATGTCACACGGATATAAAGACCGAAGAAGAAGCCGGCTCGCCAATAAAGTCCCCAGACACGAAATCGAGTACTTGGATCGTTTCGAACATCGCCGATTCGGTGGAGATGAACGTCCCGTTGTCGGACTCATCGATACACCGCGTAAGCGAAACACCGCGACCGGACGTTGCAGAGATGATCGAGTCGACCGAAATCGATTTAACGTTGAAAGACGAAACTTCGGAGGACGAAGATGGATACCGAGCTGACGACAGAACGATGGCTTCCACCACCACGCCGGACGATGAAAACGTGGCGAGGAAGAAGAGAAGGAAGAAGAAGAAACAGCGGATGAGAAGTTCCAGGGAGGAAGAGCAGTCCGAATTTCCAAAGACCACCACCGACGAAGGAGAATTCACGGACGATCTGGCTCCGACGGAAACCGAGGACGCAAAAGCTACGAAGAAGAAAAAGAAGAAAAAGAAGCGGGAAGATATTGGCAAGGAGGAAACCGCTCGCGTTCCAGCGTTGAACGAAGCGGATACTCAGACCACTCCTCGAGAATTTAATGTCACCGTAGCTGCTACGTCTCCGCGACAGGAAACGGTGTGCGAAACGTTTGCTCAAACGTCCCCGCAGCTCTCGGAACAGACTAAAATATTCCAAGCTCAAGAAATACAGACGTCGATGGAAATTTTGCCGGAAGATTCCGAGGAAATCGAGACACCGATAGCGGAACAAGTCCACGCGAACGTGCAAACGTCTCCCTTGACAGGTTTGGACTTTGGGTCGCAAACTATCCACGAAGAAACGTCACCACTCGTTACACAGCACTCCGAAATACAGACTTCACCGGTCTCTGTCTTTGATTTTGGCATGCAAACGGCTACAGAAACGCCACGAATCGAAGAAATAAGCACACAGACTGTAAACACGTCAGAGACGCGAGTAGAAGAGGTGGAAACCGGTCCGATGGAAGATGTCCAACCGACGATCGTTTCGGCAAGAACGGAAGAAACCCAGGCATCTCCGAACGTGGTTTCCATAGAGGCGCAGACTTCACCTTGGTCGGCTCCATCTACAGAAATAGAGACTCAGACGATAGAGAAAGCGCTAGTGGCTACCGAACAACAAACAACTCCACCGGCGACCGAGCAAAAAGATTTAACCGGTATCGGTGTTCAGACTGTAACCCCGGAAGAGTCAAAGACCATCGAAACGGAAGCACAGACCAGCATACCAACCAGTCCGGAAAAGATCACGTTAGACTTGAACATCCAGGCGGATCTGACGCAACAGCCATCCGTCGAGGTCGTCGAAACTCAAACCACTCCAGAGAGGGGTCCTCGACGAACCGAGACCCAGGAAACAGAGTCGCAGACGGTGTTGCCCGAACCGACTCAAGAAACGGTGACCCAGACCAGTCCGACAACTTCCGTCTCCCCGATTCAGGTCCAAGTTCGCGAGCTGTCCGCTCAAACCAGCCTGGAAGATGTTAAACAACAGACGATCGACGAACAATCGCAAACCAGTTCGCCAGAGAAGATAAAGACGTCGGACAGCTCGGTACAGATAAAGGCAACCGAACTGATTCCACGCGTCGAGGAAAGCGTGCAAATCGTTCCTGATACGTGCGAAGGCAGCGTGCAAACGCAACCAAGCGACGAAAAGAGGAAACTGTCGTTGGTGACGGTTTCCCAGCAAACGAACGCCGGGGTATTACAACCTGTCGATACGGTTGCGGATCACGTTAAGGAACAAGAGGAGACGATAATGAAACACGATGCGGAAGAAGACGCGTTAGCAGTCGCAGCAGTCGATGATGTGCTGGATGCGGCGATAGAGACGAAAACGCCTCTAAAAGACAAAAAAATTCCAGCAGCACCTGATGTACAAGTACAAGAAATTCAAGATGACTCGAAAACGGAAAAGTCGGAGACAAAGGAATCGAAAGACGCGGATACTTCGTTTGAAATATGTTTGCAGGCAACCATAGAACTGTCGACCAGCGACGGTACCACCGACACTAGGAGCATATTGACCGATACGTCGCCGGACACGACGATCGTCCAAGAGACGAGCAACGCGGCAAAGGCGGAAGATAGTAACGCCGCGAAGAGACAGAAGCGAAAAAGGAGGCACAAAACCATCGAAATCTGTACGCCAGGAGAAAAGGATCTGGAATCCATATTTGGTCAGCCTATAGAGTCACGAGATATTTCATTAAAGTTATCTTATTCCGACGTTGCTAAAAAGAACGCCGGCAAAGAAAAATCTCCGATAAGTGAGGTCGTTGGTTTGGAAAAAGTGTCCGAACAAGCTGACGACGTTCGACAAAAGGAATATTCGAAATTTGTACAGGAAAAGACGGTCGACGAAATCAAAGAGTGTATAGAAGATACTAGTTTGCCATTTACAACAACGACGGAACCAACAATCGTCCAAGACACGCAAAGTGAGTGGAGTTTGGATAAGGAGAAGATCGAAGCACCGTTAGAAACGGAAGTCGTAGCGAGTATGCCTTCCCCGGACCCGATGAATACGGCCGAAGAATCATTGTCGCCTGTAGAAACGGAGGAGGATCGACCCAAGATCAAGACCTACGCAGACATTATAAGCGAATCTTCCAAGGAACCATCTAAACGGAAATACGACGAGAAGGAAGGACCTTCGTGGGAGATGCCCCATCAGTCAATTTCGCAAAAACCCGACAGTTCGAAGACTTTTATTTTGCCCGCGACCATGGACGATGATTGGCCGCTGCCACTTGACACGACTCTGATCAATCGAACCATAAAAGTTACTTCGGATCGGATGGAAAGTCTTCGAAACGCTAAGCAACCGAGTCATCTGGGGAACATTCTACACGTCGTTCATCTAGACAGAATGAAGAAAGGAATGACAGAGGAACTATGCTCCGTCGACATATACAAAGAACTGTCTATCCTGAGGAAAGCGATTCGAGAAAAGGATACGAATACGATGGAGGAAACGCTGGAGAACATCGTGGTAATGATCACAGTTTGGTTGGAAACGATCGAGTACAGGGTTTTCTGGAGTAAATCCATGTATCTTACCACTTATTCCCACGTCGTTGAGTCCTACACCGGGCTTAAAGACGAAGCGAAGAGCGCAGAAGAATACATTCAGAAGCTGAACAATATCTGGAAGCTAGTAAAAGAATGTCCGGAGGGGGACCGTAACAATGTACAGGAATGCATCGACACTCTCATGCATCAAGCGAAGATGATCCAAGACCTTACCAGCGACGGCGTAGAGTACATCACCATCGAACTGGCCAGATGGGAAAAATTCGAGCACGGAGTAAAGTACATGTACAGGTAAGATGATGTTTTTCTGTTCTGTTCTTTTCCGTCATTATAAGTTATACGAACTTTATTTCGCGATCGTTGCGACAGGTGCGTCGAAGGGCGACGTGCCGAACTAAACGTGATAATCGAGCTCGAAGCGTCCACGAAATGGAAACTCGAGGAGCTGGACGAATTGGAGAGCATAAACCGGTGTAACATGCGGGAAATCGAGTCGCTTATCGCGGAGTCGCACGAATTGCAACGCGATTATCCCGGAAAAGATATCCCGGAAGAGACCTACACCGCCCACGAAATGACCAAGGCGATCGAACACGATATATCCATTGAACGGGACCGTCTGTTGCAACTGTTGGCCTTGGCCGAGGAGTACGAACAAACGCTTCGGGAATTCGCGCAGATCACCGAGATCGCGGAGAACTTGTTGGGGAGTCCGATCTCCGTGATCAGCCTAGAACACCTGCGAGAAGAGATGCAGAAGCACAGGAAATTCTTCGTCAACCTGAACCACTGTCGAGGAATCCTGGAATCGTTGGAAGGAAACCTGGACCCTGAAACGAGAACCAAGTATTCGGATCTTCACGAGGAATTGCACAGCAGAGCTATGTCGTTGTTGGATCAAGCTGCATCCAGGGCTCAGCAAATGGCCTTGGCTGCATCTCGATGGATCATCCTCGAACAGGGAGTGAAAGAGGAAAGGGGATGGCTCCAGGTTGCTCACCAACGAGTTCCCGATCTCCAAACAGTAACCTCGACCGATTACGACCAGTACATCTCGTTGCATCAAGTAAGCCATCGCGTCTACGTTTATGGAAAATAGAAACACGATCCTACGAATAATTATAAACCGCTTGATTTTCATTTCAGTCGCTGGTGGCAGACGTAACGACGCATCATGCTCGGCTCGTTCAACTCCTGAACGTGGCCCGCAGTCTTCAGGATCTAGTAAACATCGAGGATCCCGAAGATCGTTACGGAGAAGCTCTGGACGTGATCGTCAAGCTTCAGGACAACGTGGAATCCTCGTTGAGGCGTCTGCTGGGATTCAAAGAGAGTTGGTGCAATCAGGAAGTGTTAACGAATCGTCTGGAGAACTGGATGACCAAAGTAGAGAAGGAATTGGAGAATCTCCGCGACCCATTGGGAAACCACATACGTCAATTTTGGGTATGTTTTCTTAAACGTTCTACGCTATTCCGATTCGATGTATCGCGAGCCTCCCTTTCGTCTGTACAGGAATTGAAAGCGCAATACGAGGTTCATAACAACATGCGGGAAGAAGCGAACAACAGCTTCGAGCAGGCTCTGCGAACCGTTCCACTGTCGGACGAAATGTTACAAAGGCAATTCCATCGCGAGCTTCAGGATCGCTGGAACGATCTGGCTCAACGGATCAATAGCATCCAGGAGGACGTCACACGGAACATCTCCTCCGAGGAGATCTCGTCGAACGAGAAGCTAAAGCTGCTCGAGAGGGAATTGAACCAACTGCGAATGACGATCGACGGTTTTCACGGTGTCCTGAAGACGGAGGAAGAGCTGGATCTGTACATCGAAAGACTGACAGTTTTGTTCGACAGGATCTCGTTGATCCAGAACGAGCTGGGTCGACTGGGTCTGTTGCCCGTGACGGAGAGCGAAAAAGTTGCCGTCCTGTTGTCTTCGGCTCGTCGCGTCGAGAGCCAGATAAGCGAGGAACTGGACGCCGCGCAACTGATCAGAGAAAGACTCGAGGCGATTCAACGTGGCTTCAGCCGTGTCCGGAAAGCTCATAAACGGCAATCATCTATATTGGAGCAATGCGAGGGAAGCGAGCGACAGGGAAGCGACGTGGTCGCAGCGGCTGTGGATCGCTGTCAAACGGTTCTCGACGAACTCGCCACTTTATGGCAAGACATTATGGGACTCAGACAGATGCTTCACACTCTCCCGATCGTGATGAGAGTCTCGGTCTCGCCGGTCAGCGTCGAACGAGACATTTCCAGCCTTCAAGACGCTCATGCCGATTTGGAAGCTCGGTGCCATCGTTTGCTGGGCCTGTTGAAGAACAGACTTACCTTGTGGAGAAGGTTCGAGAAACAATTGGAAATGGTGCAGCAATCGGTTCAGGAAGCCGACTATATGATGGAGCTGTTAACCGTGCAGGGATCCGTCGATTACGACAGGCTGCTGAAGGCTACCGAACGTCTGGAAGTAAGTTTAAACATTTTTTAACTATCCTAACGGATACGTGGCAACAAAAATAAAAATACGTATTTCCGCTAAAATTATTCTCCTGCCATAGGGAAACAAAATTATAAATAGGGAATTAGATAGTACCCCGTAATGCGAAATTCGTGCAAGTAAACTAACCTGGTCGAACGACGGAACGATTCAAAGTATCCAAGATTTATAACACGAACGACACCGCTCGGTCAAACATTCCTCCAACCGTTTACAGTCTTAGAATCCGGAATGCGTTAAAAGTTTTACAAGTTTGAATAACTGGGACTCGACAGTATCGAGCGACCTGCATTCTTACAGCGAAGCTTTCGATTCCAGTGAAAAAGAAACTACTATCTTTTCTGGTGAAACTTTTAAGTATTACGAATCGTTGCACTTTTAAATTATTATTTATCATGGCATCGATAAAAACTAGTTTACCTACAAGTTTCCAGAAAAACTGATTTTGAAAAGAGTGAATTTTTAGTGGTAACACGTACCGCGCACCGGAAATTTCGTTCCTAAAGTGCACTATTACGCGGCGATGCACCGGTACATCGACAATTGCAGATCGATCGGTCGACGGTAATGCACCGGAAGATGCACTTTTCGACGCTATAACTTGCGCCACGTGCAAGAGAAGCGCGGCTCGGTTTCGCGCATGCGTGGTTCGAGGTTTAAATCGGCGTTATCGCGAGTTCCCTATCAGTGGCACGACTACCGTCGTCGCGTTCGTATCGTCGGCGCGTACATTTAAATGTCAAACGGCTCCGTTCGCATCGGCAATTCTGCGTCGCGACGCGACGCGACGTTCGTTCGCTTTATTCTTATGCTTCGTGGCGGTTGTCGTCGCGACGATCGTCGCGTCATCCTCGAGACGTCCAAAAATTTCGTCGATTCTCTCCACGGATCGTGAAATGAAGAATGAGGAACGGCAGTGACGCGATTCACGCGGAAGATCGACGGAACGGTCGACGCTACGTCAGTTTGCAGAGGGCCGAGTATGTTTCCGCTCGGCACAGTGAATCGGCTGATCGGAAGTAAGCGTTCAATATTCATATCGGTCGCTGACAATTCGGCAGTAAACCATTTTAAAAACTCCAAGGTGATACGAACTCGGTATTACGTTGGAATGCGTATTGTTCTGTGCCCTTTTCCTCAGTCTTTGTGCGTTATGAGTGACGACGATTGCTGTTTTAGTTTTCGAGTATCGGTTAAAGTACAGTGATGAGATATGCGTGATGAAAAAATTCAAGAACAAATAAGATGCCCGGAAACATTGTAATCTTTTGTTTCTTCTTGATGGCGTGTAGGTCACGTTTCGTTGTACATACAAACTAAAACCGGGTCGAAGGATAGGTATACAAATGACTCGTTTTAACAAGAGATACATGTATGTAGTTACAGCTGTGCTAGCCACAGTTGTTGTTTAGCTTCGAATATGTTTGACGATTAGCACTATTCGAGAAATATTAATATCCATTACAGTGTCGTGGATCTTGACGCGATAGCTATAGGAATTTCACCTTTTAATTCAAAGTTCTTCTAATTAATAGTTGCTACAGAAATAAAGAAAAATATTTCTGGTAGTAAGTTTTGATAAATCGTCTTTAAGGAACGACGAATGCCAAGTCGTCGTGCGCATAAATCTTCATTTACATTTTGATCGTGCAACGTTACGCTTCATGAAATATTCCAATTCCACGTGACACGATTGCGAAACCAAGAGTAAGTTCAATTAAAAGCATGATAATCCCAATTTCCGAAATAATTACCGTATCTAAAAGAATCGTCGCGATCGAACGTGTTACTTGATTCAAGATTTTAAATCTGAAAACGGCATCGATTACATCAGGGAATAAGGTAGCAGATATTTTATTGTCACTGTATCGTGTGCGGCAATGAACGTGGCGGATATGAAACTGTAAAAAAAGACAGACATGTGCCAGACAAACGTCGCTCGCTAATCCACTTTTATATAATTACGCGGGATGACACAAACGACCAAAGTGGCTGGAACTATGACGCAGTGATACGGTATGTAAACTATGCCACGTGGAAAAGCCGTGAGTTTACCTAGCCTCGAAGACGCTAGGCGTGTTTACGAATTCCTTCGTTGGCGTTCGTTTCCGATTACGCTTCGCCTGTTTTCTGAATTTCTACTCACGAATTTAAATGTCGATTATTCGCTCTTTTACGACCCATTACACAGTACCATGGACCATGGTTAATAGAAACAAACCGTTTATGTGTCAAGTAGTAATATTCGTGAAACTTGTAAGAATTTCAACGTTTACAACTAGGCGAACGGACGAGGCGGAAATTTCTGGCAGGCCGCAACATCCTGTCCCGTTGCTTATCGCGATTCAGCACCCACGATTCAGTGACTTCCGGCCTGTGGAAAATCGACCGATCGGGTTCGTTAAAATCGACAAGAGCTGCTTCGCTCGCATGGCGCGCGGCGCAGCACGCCGCGCCGTCTTGAAATAGACATCGCCGGACCTCGATTATCCGAATTAATCGCTGAAAATTTCGGAAGCAGTTTCTTCCTTAATTTAGAAAGTTGTCTTTTAATCCAATATAATGTTTATATGTACACAGAAACGCACACGTGTGTATTTTAACAAGAATATTTCTACAAGATGACTTTACAACTATTTTTAGCAATGTATTATTACAGATATTGAAACAACATGGTTCGCAGCCAACCGAGCACCGTACTAAACGTAAATTGTTTAAATTGTTTCTCGTTGAATATACGGCACGGAAAATGAAGGAACACGAGAATAAAGTAAAAGGGGAAGTTTACGGAGATTGTTGGATGAATTTCAGTGGCGTGAAACGCGCGTACGGAGCGATTCGATTTCCGCTTACGGTTTCGGTGGAAAATTCTCAGGCAGGTGAACGAACTCGAGTACACGGCACAGAATTAGTTCAACCACGCTCTGACCGAATTCGAAGGCGCGAGCCTCGAAACGTGCTGGTCTCGTGACTCAAAATTATTTATAGTTCGTATTTAAGGGAAACCAGCGTGTACATTCTTTGAGCAACGCGACGACGCTCTCGCACGGGGAATCTGATTCGAACGATATCTTACGATCGTGCGAATATCGCGGAATCTCGAGTTCTCTAGATTCCTCCTTCCTCTTTTTCCCCACGTCTCTCTCGCTCCCTGTCTCTAAGGGAAACGCGAATATCCAACGTGCACGAGTTTCGCAACCATTTGGAATTCGAGCCAAGTAAATTGATGCACGAGTATAGTAAAACACGATGGATTTTCTTTCTATTCGACTGTTTCTTTTGCAAATATACGTTCAAGCATCAAAGTGCGGACCCTATTAATTCTAATAACGTGTCTCGAATAGGAATGCAACAATAGTACAATGTTCGATTTTCCTTTTTTTTCGTTATATCCATTACTTCCATAATAGACGAAACCTCCGGCTGTATCGCAGTCGAATATCATTGAACGCACGTCACAGATAATTTTAATCGTTGCTAATAACGAGCATGATTTGCGTGCAGTGCAGTTTCCCTCGTTAGAATATTTATTCTACGACGCGTCGTTTGCTCGATGAAATCATAAACTCGAGCAGTACTTTTATCGTTGTCGTATTAACATACTAAACTCACTATCGTGATTATTCGAGAGTTAGCAACGAGACCTGTAATCGCAAGGAGAAAATCAATTGAAATTACATTCAACTTCTGGTCCAATAAAACAAGCTTCTCCGCGCAAGTTCGCTTCGTTGATCTGTACGATGAAACGCGGGTAAATAAACTGATGTGACTAATGAACTCGATTAAACCTATTTATGATTGATGTCAGCCTCGATATCAAAGGGACAGAAAACGATAATACGTAATTGCTAACTTTGTTGTTTGTAATGGCAGGAAATTAAACTCGCGATGGGCTACTCAAACGGACCTTTACACGATGATAGGACGATACTAATAAGACGTGAAAAAATCAAAATAAAAATGCGCGCGTATACGAAGGATCGTATGTTTATCTGGTGTGCAGGGTCTCAACGGTGATTTGGGCGCGCGAGAAGTTCTCATTGGTGAATTACGAGAGGCTGCCGAACCTCTGCGGGAGGGTTGCGCTGCAGAGGTCCGCGAGAAGGTCGAAGCGGCGGTAAATGAGGCCGTACAGGCCTGGGAGGACACCAGGGCCGAATTAGATGCCCTTTGCACCAAGTATCAGCACGCCTGCAGATTGTGGGAACAGTACAAAGACTCCAGCGCCGCGGTTAAAGCCTGGGCGGACACGCAGATGGACAGCGTCGCCAACCTACCACCCGAGGAGGCTGTCAAACACATCAAGGTATGCATTTACGCCACTCTGTTTTAACATCTCTCTATGCACATTCTTTCGATAAAAAGAAACTATCGTACGAACGAAAAGATTAGCAACAGCGACAAAACTGCAAAGTTTTATATAGATTACCGCTCTCTGTATACATGTACATAACACCCGAGTCGTTAGATAAAATTGTGAGTTGGTATTATGCAAATTATTGGTACCATAGACCCAAGTATATTTATTTCTACGAGTAAGGGATAACATTGTTTTGAATCTCAACCCTGAAATCCCATTGTCTTTTGTCGATTTTAGAAACGTGACTCATCGGCCTGCTTGCTCCGAGTATCGATCGTTATTGATATCACGCGTTAAACATCGATGACTAATATTTATTATCAAACCATTTGTATGCATTGCCAAACAAGACAGGCTGTCTATCGCGTTCAGATAAACCAAAAATTTCGTATCTTTGGAAGTTTATCGGCCACCACCATTGATCAATACTAACACATTTGATTCGCAAACGGATAATGGATAATGGTACGGGCATCGTATTTGAAGGGTTGGAATCAGAAGCTCGTCTTTTGAATGGAGCCTTCGGGATAGTGGCATTGTCCCCGCCACGCCTAACCGTAAGAAAAACAGGACGTAGGACGAGAACGATTCACCCTACGCAAGTGCGACCGAAACGTGACTCTGCGAGGGTAGGTCGTTGAAATACAGGGCAAGAGAGTCCCCCCCACTCGGTCGGGGTATGCGCATCGATCCCGGAGACGCCAGTCCGGTCCAGAGCGTCGGGACGCTTGTTTCTGTCCTCGAGAGAGACACTGACGATCGCGTTCTTCTTCGCATCTACACACACACGAGCTAATCGCGCTCTCACTCGCAACGTTTCTCGATCACGCACGCACCACGCGATTATGTGCGTTTTTTTTAATCCTTTTCGCCGTGACGAGCCGCTCGCCTCCGGCCGAACGAAAATCCGAGGCATGTGCTCCGTTTCGGGACGACACGTGTCCGCTTCGCTACGCCCGCGCGGAACGACGCCGCGACGCGCCGCGACGCGCAGTGAAAAATAGGAACGATGAACGGTGACCTGAATTGAAAATAATGTGCACGCCCGAGGAAATGAAGGTACGATAGAACGATTCCTGGATATCGTCGATCGAGAGGACGGTCTTTTATCTAAGGGGGATGCTCTGCTCTTCCCTTCAATAGCGGTGTCATTCGACGTTGCACTCGCTTGTTTCGCTTGTTTCAAACTAATATTGAGCCGTTTCAGAAGGAACGATTTCGTCGTTACACGTTCGATTTACGTGCTTCTGTGAAATCTTTACGTACAGTGAGTTTCGTTTAATCTCGGTGTATATTAACTCGCCACAATGCTGCCTATGACTTGGCATATCGGAAGACCCCGTTGCGTCGCACATAAGAATATAAGATAACGAAGCTCGGAAACATCGATAACTTGTATACTCGGTAATTTTCAAGTTGCGTACAATTCCGTTTCCCATACGCATCTGTCGCTTCCACTCGCTTCACTTCTTTCATTCATCCATTCATTCGTACCATTCATCTCTCCGCGCACTCTCCATTCACGTATACCATCTCTTACGTGTGGCTGCGTTGTTGCTTCGTATCATTGACGAAATACGAATGCGTTCTAGCAACACGATGTCATTCATCTAACTTGCCTTGCACACCTTTCCAACAAGAACCTGTCACTGAAATTCTTAAGCGTTCGCAATATCGAAACAAACAATATATCTAAATCGTAATCGTTTAACGAGCAACTTGTTTCCAATTACCTTAAACGTAACAGAACGCGACGTTAGTAAATTGAAGCGAGTCGTTAAGATAAGTCTTTGCGCTCGCGATATCTAAACGAGGGTAGCCCACACTTTTTTTCAAACACCTTAGTTGAATGTGAAGCGACTCGTTACATATGCATGAGAGAATAAATAAGCTAGAAATAATGTTGACGGAGTGCTGCGTAAATTTCACCGAGCGTACATTACGATGATCGTTAAAAGTTTTGGTTGAAATTTTCACCAGATTTGCGAGGAGACGATGGCGGAACACAAGGAGAGATTGGCGGAGCTTCGAGGCCTGGTGGCACAGATTGCATCGGACGTTGGTCTGGATGCAAGCGAGCCGTTGCACTGCGAAGTGGAGGCCCTGGGGCAACGTCTCGAAGATATCCGCGAAACCTTGTCATGTCTCGCAGACGCGGCGGATGCCCGCGCTCTCAACCAGGAGGTCGCGCGTGCCGATTTATGTCACACGAAAAATTTCCTGGACTCGATCCAACAGGCGAGTAGTATTTATCTTTTTCACAGGTCCTCAATATTCCCTTCTGCCTTTTTTTCTTTGAGGTTCGTCACATTTTCGGTGGCGTAATTCGCGTAAGAAATGGTATACAGGATGTTCTATGCACCCCTGGGAAACAATTTTAATGGGAGATTCTGGAGGCGAAAATAAGACGAAAATCAAGAATACCAATTTGTTGATCAAGGCTTCGTTAAACAGTTATTAACGTTTAAAATTCCGACCATACTGAATTTTTTTCTCGAAACTGAGTAGGATTTCGGGGATATGTCTATTCACCAAAAATGATTCTAATTCACCCCCGCAACCGTAAATAATTTTTCCAGAACGATTTGAAATTTTTGAATTTAATTGTTAATAACTTTTTAACGAAGCCTCCATCAACGAATTGGTATTCTTTATTTTCGTCTTATTTTCGCCTCTAGAATCCTCTATTAAAATTTTTCCCAGGGCTGGCCGACACACCTTGTACGTATTATGAAAATTGATAAACAGTGGTTTAGTTTCGTAAATATTTTGGTCCCGCGTTACGAATATCGATGGAAAATGTGTTTACACGTGCGCTGAACATCGCCCGATTTAGCGGACCCCGCGTTTACTTAAATTACCGGCAGACGCTTCTCGGAACGATAGTTTTCGTTGCTATTAGATTAGAATTCGGAAGGAAATCAGTCCGACTCGTGCCGGTACATCAATCGGTGATTAAAGTAAGTAACTTATAACGTGCAACGTCGGTGTCCGAAAGATAATACGTACATGTATAGTATGTACATATGCATATTCGAACAAGTAGTACGTCAGCTACTATAACGTTTTAGTTTAGTACAAGTTGTTCTTGGAGCGGCGCGGGAACGCGGGGCCAGGCACGCGTTAGAAAAGCTCAGCGATGGTTATTTTTATTATCCTGCAAGGTTAACAGAGTCCGAAGCGCGACGACTAGGACCTTGGCCGATTCAGGCTCCCGTCATAGTTTGAATTATTCGAAATTTTTCGAGAAATCGGTGCCTCCGTCAAGGTGATATCTCGATCCCATCGGACTTATCCATTGCACGCGTCCATCGGTTTCCGGCTCGCGCGTACTATTGGTGCTTGGCACAGGCTCACGATCATTACCTCGCACGCGCGTTTATATTTTAATCGTGGTAGTTCCGAAACAATTTGTTGTGTCAAGGCCGAAGGGCCTAAACCGGGGTGGCAATTACATCAGTCACGAAATCCGCAACAGCTGAATCCGGCCGTGCACCCGACACTCTTGGCGAAACTTTCGACGCCCCGAAACGCCTTCGATTTGCGCCGCGTTTCCGATAGAATTTACGATGGGATCGCCAACGGTGATTCGTCGATGTCGATGGAAATCCTCAAGGACGCGACCATCACGAATAGACGATGTTAGTTATTATGGCCGAATCGGTGGAACGCAGACCGCGGCGAACGAAACACGGTTAAAAGTTACCATTTCCCGTGGCCGTCATATTTCTTATTCTTATTATCGTTGTTAAAATTTCTAGTATCACGAATAAATTGTTCCTTTCCTCCTGTATAGAGTCTGACCGTGGCGAGCCAGAGCGAGTCCAACGAGTCCAATGAACAGTTGAAACTGTTGCGGAACCATCTTCTCGCGCTGACGTGCACGGAACCGCAACTCGAGTCCATCAAGGAGCGAAGTAGTTTGGAGGCATCGACGCAGAAACCGTCGGTGGTGGAAGTGTTGAATCTGTGGCAAACAGTTTTTAAAAAAACCTTCGACCAATATCACCGTTTATCGGCTCGTCTAATCAAAACGCAGGATGGCGCGACGGCGTTGAAGCTCTGGCAGGAGTATCTATCGCACGTACAGGATTTCCTATCTAACGGTGTGCCCGGTGACTATAACGGTCTATCCGAGCACAGAAATCTGTGCGAGGTTCATCGAAATCTTCTGACCGGTCAACAAAATCTCATTCTGGAGGTGCGCACGAAAGAAGGCAGCACCCTTTCTATTACCGAGCAATTCAACATTCTGACGAATTTGCACAACGAAACGCTGGCTAAGATCATGGAGAGACACGCGGCGGTTCACGACAGGTTGGCCGGTTGGGACAGATACAAGCACGATCAGAGCAAACTTTTAGCCTGGCTGAAGAAGGTCGAGAGGGAACGGAGCCAATTGCGCCTCAGGTTCATCCACCTTCGGAGACTGGAGGAGATCCTACAGAGGATAGAGACGTTATTGGAGACGATACCGCAGGGCGAGACTCAGTTGGGATCGCTCCAGGAGCAACAGGAATCCCTGCTCGTCGACTGCGACGAGGCACTCGCGGTCTCTATACGCATGGAGCACGCAGCCGACGCTCAAAGGATCGCCAATCTGAGAGCCAGCCTAGAGACCTGGAGGGACTTTGTCCAGAGGATACAGAAGCTTCACGCGGACTACGAGAAGCAGACTAAGAGAATAGGCGAGACGTTCGACGAGATCGGCCAGGCGGTTAGCACAGCTTTTCACTCGAAACCACTCGGTTTATCGAGAACGAACGAGCTGCTGGAGTCGGTGAGGCAGCTGCAGGTCAGGCTCTCCGGCATGAGCTCTGATTTGGAGTCCGTCGACGTTATCGCGGAACAGCTTAGAGAGTGTCTCAGCCCTTCGGATATGAAAACGTTAAACCAGCAACGTATGCTATTCTATCAGCAGCACGGCAACCTCGAACACTCGGCGGCGTTGCTAGTCTACAAGCTGATGGAAGACGGCTGCCTGTACGATCGCTGGAAAGACAAATTGGCCAGACTGTTATCCTGGATAGAGGAAATGGAGATGCGGATCCAGAACTGTGATACGACGGCTCCGAACGAACCCGAAGAGACGCTTAAGAGACTGGAGTGCGAGCTGCAGGCGGAGATCGTGTTGAAGCAACGTGAACTTTCGTGGTTGCAGAACACTGGACAAGATTTGATTCAAGTCGCCGAGGAGGAGGAAAAGGAAAGGCTGCAGCGCTCTTTGGACGAAGCGAACGAGAGATGGGATCGTTTGCTAGCCACAGGAAAAGCCAGAGCCACGAAACTAGTCGATTTAATGAGAACCATGAGCACGTTGGAGAGAAGGATAAACGAATTGAGGACCTGGCTGGCCAGCGTCGAATCTCAGTTGTCGGAGACGCTGGTGATCGAGACGATCTCTCAGAGCTGCATCGACAAGAAACTCCAAGATCACGAGCACCTTCAGAAGGCCATCGAAGCGGAAAGCGGAAACGTCGGCGAGGTGCTGAACGCCTGCGAGATACTGTTGAGCGATTGCGACGCCTGGAAGGCCTCCTTCAACACGGACGCGATCAAGGTCGGGATGGAGGGTCTGGAATCCAGATGGACGGCCACCTGCAAGAAATCGGCCGAGAGGAAAGGAAAGATCACCCTCGCGTGGAAAATACTGCAAGAGTTGCAGGAGATCAAGTCGAAGCACGAGGGTTGGATCGACGAGACCGACAAGGCGCTCTTGGAATTCGAGTCCAATCTGGACGAAATTTCCAACGACGAATCGAATAAGGCCATCGAAAGGGCGAAAACGATTTCTCGGGACATGGAGTCGCGCGAGTCGGTGGTCAAGGTAATCGAAGAAAACTTTGCCCGCCTAGCGAGGACAGGTTTGGAGCCAGATAATTTCAAGTCGCTTATCAGCGAGACCAGACGGCTTATCGATAAGTGGCGAACGTTCAAGCCTAGAATCGGCGCTGTTCTATTAGCGCTTCAACAAGGACAGAAAAATTATCGAGACTTTATTACGATACACGGTGCGGCGGTGGTCGGGCTTACGCAAGTTGACGTCCGACTGACCAAAATTCAACATCTCGCCACGCCTGAACAGAAAGCGTCGATACGACGCAGACTGCAACAACTAAACGAGATCGATGACGAGTTGAAGACGCAAAACATTACTTTACGGAAAGCCGACGATCTGGCCTTGAAGGTAATGCAAGAATGCCATCCCGACGAGGTGGCCACGATTCAGGAACTGGTGGACGAATATCAGCTGCTGTGGAAGGACATTCAGAATAGAGTGGTTTCGTTGAGGGCGGAAATCGACGGACATCCACCTTGTCAGGTGGAAGTCGACGAGGCTGTGCAAGTGGAAACTTTGAAGTTTGAACAAGACTCTGCCGTTCAAGTGGACACATTACCGAAATTATTGAGAATGACTTCCAGCGACGCGTATTTGATGGAACTAGAGGCTGCGCTCGTCGAATGCAGCGAAGCCTTGGACACGTTAGAAATCGCCGTTACTCCGTCTCCTGTCGCTGGACCTGGGCTCAATGCAACTGCTAGGAATATTGTAAGTACGATTATTGTTCGAACCTTGTTCCGGTTACTCGACAAAATTCTAATACCCCTTCTGTCTCTCTCTCTCTCTCTGTCTAGAGTAAATTAATTGGAAGCTGTCAATCGTCGATCGAACTGGTTCGTCATCTGCACGGTTTGCTCGTCGAGGATGGAAAGCTTAGTACGCAGGCTGCCAAAGGTAGCGAGGTAGCAGCATTGACAGAGAGATACGATAACCTTCTACTACTGGCGAGAACTCGGGAGCAACAGATCAGAGAACTCAGGTAGAAATTAAAGTAATCGATGCTTTTAAATCCTCGCTTCTCTCTCGACTAAAAGAATCATTAAGCGAGAAATTTTTTTCATCTGAAATATGTCGATTTATCGTTACGTAAGCAACAATTTACTGTATGCAGCGATTACGGCAGACTGACCTGTCCTTTGTGCGCTCGTCGCAATTGGGCACAGCTGGAGAACGATGTATGGCGACTGGAAAAGTGGCTGGAATTCGCGGAAGGCACGCAGAGCGAGCAACAATCGCCACCCAGCAATATCGAGCAACTGGAAGACGTGATACAATATCATCGCGAATTCTTGTTGGATCTAGACAGTCATAAGAGCATTTTAACCAGTTTAAACACCGTTGGCGCTCATTTGGCCGACCACACGGAGGACACTCGTCGAGCCACGCAGCTCAGAGAAAGATTGACCATCGCGAACGAAAGGTGGGACAAAGTCTGTACACTGGCTGCACACTGGCAGGAACAATTGCAGACTGCCTTGAACCATCAGTCCCATCGAATCATAGAAGAGCTGTTCGCCTGGCTGGAGAAAACCGAAATTAGCATAAAGTCTAGCGAACCGGTCGACTTGACCGAATCGTCAGAGATCATGACCATCAAGTACAACAAATTCAGGTACGCGACAACGACAGATGTAATTTATCGCACAATCTGATCTATCATTCCATAGTTTTTCTAAAATTGAGGGGAATTGTTAATGGTTTCAGGGAACTGAGGAGCGATTTGGAACGATGCGAGCCACAGGTCCTATCGCTGCAAGAGTCGGCCAATCAGTTGTTGGACGAAAAGGGCGAAATCAGAGCGTGCCTGCAGGAACTGCGACTCAGATTACAGTCCCTTCGACGATTAACAGGAATATACGCCCTAAAGTTGGGGGCAGCACTAGGAATGGATCCGCGAGACGTTGGTCTTGCTGCTACGACCACGTCTCTTGCTTCCCTTTCTCACGACGTAAGCTCCATCCCTATATTAATCGTATTATTTTGTAAAAAAAAAAAACTCGATACGATGTAAAATTTGACTTAAGGTACCTTGAACGAAAATTTCGCAAATTCGCAACCAGCGTATTTCCAGTAGCTCCTAGACAAAATTTTCCAGGAAACGTCTATCCTCTGAGGTTACTTGCCGATACTCGTTGGTTCTTGCTTCGTAAATGTTAGCCTTCGGTGTAGACCTATGCACCACGTCGTAGAATCACGTTAACCGATACTTTGAACACGGAACACGGAGTCCAATAAAAATTCGACGATCGATGAATACAAATTATTGCGAACTCAACTACTGGAAAGATTTTTAACGGAGACTGTTAATCGAACGGGGGGCGGGGCTTAAAATCGTGTTTTGTTTAGAAAAATTATTATTCCATCTAATTAAAATACTTTTTTAAAACGTCCAAGTACATACATACGTGATAGAATTTCCCTTCCCATTTGAATGACTTTATTGTTCCGTGCCTCGTATCAGTAGCATTCACACGCACAGTATCTTATTGTTTGTGTTTTCTCTTTTACTGTATTGTAGCTGCTCGACGAAGCTGCCTCTGGAACCATTCAGCCCCACGACACACCCGACACAGAGTACGTTTTTTTCATTTTCTGTTTTTAGGTTCGAGTAGTGTTTCCCAACAGGCATATTTCAACAAATCAAATACCGCGTTCTTATCATTGTTTCTATCGTGTTTGTTCCGTATAGTATGGCCTTGCAAAGATACATATATTGGGAAAAACACAATACGTTCTCCAAATAAAGTACCATCTTCAAACGTCGACGAAATATACCGCAATAACAACGATATACCGTTTACACGTGTTTCAGTGGTGATGACGACCATGGCACGATATTGTCGCGGGGATATCGTTTCCTGGGACGAGTATTGCGCGTTTCCTTGCCGATTCAAGCTCTGATGCTGGTGGTCCTCGGAGCCGCTTCGTTGGTACCGTCCGCGGAAGAAGATTACAGTTGCATGCTATCGAACAACCTCGCGAGAAGCTTCACGCCGATGGTCGTTTATCCGAACGGTCCACCGCCGATCTAACGGTCTAAAGAAACTCGGGCTCGCGAGACCGAGACGATCGTTCGGCCGAACCGCTCGGAGGAAAAGCCTTGCAAAATGGAAACGCGAAACCGCAAACGACCCGCCTAACTATTTTACTCGTAGTCTGTCACGCGGTCCGATCCGTACAGAACTCGAACGAATGTCAAGAATCGGGGTTAATACACCAAGTTCGAATCGTTGCCGCGACCTTTTCCTTGACGACGATAACGATTTAAACACTTGTAATAAGAGTTTCTATTTGTAATAAGCACGTTATACGGACCAAAACGATCGTCGCTGCACGGCCAGCATCCGTTCATTTGTCGTTCTGTGTACTCGTGATCTGCGTGCGATTATTCCTGTTTTACGAGACCCCGTGAGTCGATTCGATACTTCCGGCATAGAGGTAAAAAGAGAAAAAGGTTCACGACGCGTGCACGACTCGATTGCACGATAATCGATGGATCTGTGTTGGATTCTGATTTTGTTACCTCCGACATTCCATGTAACATTACCGCGTTTCTATTTCTACCTGTACATGCATACATGTTATATGTGTGCGTGCGTGCGTGCGTGCGTATTCATATGTTATGTAGATATCGTTTCGTTCATGATTATCTTTCCCCATTCACCCACTTATCCTTCTCTTCGTTCGTCTCGCATAGTGAAAGAGAATGAGAGAGTTGATGCGTGAGACAGAGAAGCTAATGTCACATGGAATGCGCGAAAACGTTGACGATTTATTAATTATTATGACGATTATTACGATATATCGAATCGCTTGTGTTGTTTATACAGCAGGTACACGCGAAACGCGTTCGTGAGAGAGAGAGAGAAAATGTTCTTTTCCGCGCGTTTTGCATTTACGCTAATAACGTAAACAAAGAAAATAACAATTGTCTGACTTTATTTTTTATACCTTGCGTTTATATATCGAGAAATATTAAAAAGTTTGGTGTAATTCGAAAACGAAACGTCCACTGACAGGTATTCTAAGCGTAATCGCCATGCGAAAATAGTCATTGGTGCTAATTCGATCGATAGAGATAAACAATAATAATAATATATACATATACGATTATCGGCGAGATGTATCGAATTTGTTCTTCTTACTTTTATTTTGTACGGTTACTTAGAAGAAGAAAGAAATACACATGTATCGCATAATACGAAAATGTTATTGTTAATTAAACGAGGCGTTATTTCCGAACGAGAACGATACCGGACACGCACAAAAGGATCACGAAGTTCATTATTCGGGGTACAAACTAACGTAATGGTATATTTAACGACCCGCTAGTTTCGCTTCCTAAATTATCGGTATCTTGCTTGCTGCGCGATCGAGCTTTGTTATGTATTTTTATAAGAACAGAGCGGTTCAGAAAGCGGTGTACATCTGTCGATGTAACATAATTACAATAAATTGAAATATACGGTACATTATTCGGTTATTAATTCACAGTTTTCCTTATATCCGATACTCGCCGAGATATTATCGATTCATTTTCAATCCCTGAGTAACCAACGACAATCAAAGAACAATTATCGAAATTATTAATCATGTGTTAAATATATTGAGAGTGCTAAAAATGAAACACAAATCAAAAACAACTTTTTGCAAAAGTTGTTACTGATATTCAATCTACTTAGGATACTTAATATAGTGCATAATATTCTGGAGAAACAATTATCGTGGACGTGTAAAATCTATTTATATTATCCGTTCAAATACGCGACGATTCGATTCAGACAGTCATTTAGTATTTATTATTCTATCAGTTCATATTCAGCAACGGCAAGAATAAGAGCAATATTTTCCCCGTATAGTAGTTGTCGATTGAAAATGCTTTCACATTTATTTTTGAAAGATCTAGCTTGTATAGCATTATCATTAGATGAACCGGGACAAAACAAAAAGAGAAAACATTATTATGCCGTTCAGAAAATGTTAAAGAAGAGAAAAATCCGTCAAGAGTATTGGATGCTGCTCAAACGATTGATGGACGATGAAGAAAACTTCTCCCGATACTTCAAAGTGTCTATGCACAATTTCGACGTTCTTTCGAGAAACATAAAAAGTTGGATTAAAAACGAAAATTCATCTTTGAAGGAGGATACAAGTCTAAGAAGAAAACTAGCAGTATGTTTGAGGTAAATTATTCAATTAATTCAACACACTTTGTCGTGGATCGAATGGGTGTAATTGTGTGGACGTTGAAACTATCGACGAATCGAATGAATGCGATGGAGAAAGATCCTGGAAATTCTGAAAGATAGAAAATCTTTGAAAATACTGATATTCGAGACAAGTGTCTACTTAACTCTTCGATCGTCGCCTACCATTACCTTGAATTACAAAAATACAAGTTACAGACAAGTTTCACGTCTAAGTGGCAAAATAAACACACGTCTGTCTACTGCATCTACTTAAGTATAATTTCTCTGAACGCAACGGCAATTAAAGACGATCCGCAGGATGCAATCGTCGCAATTGTGAGAACGCGATCGCGGTACGACGCTTATTTCGCAGGCGCCGCAATTAACTTTTATCAGTGGCGCCTGAGAAAGTATAATAAAAGTGTCCGTCCAATCAATGACTTGGCGTAAACGGATATGTATGTACTATAGGTACATATACAGCGAGGAAAAAACTGAATATGTTAAAGATATAATTACATTTGATTATTATCTCGTTAAATTATTAAATATTCTGTCATCGCAGAAAACTTTCTATATTTATCATAGGATCACTCACGATATTCGCTATTTGCAAAGATTACCTTCGCAATTTCGTTCTGTTAGAGTTACTTCCGATAAAATGTTCGACGCTCCAAGCAATAACATTAACGTCGCAATAATTCATACGTTATCGCGTTACGATATTAGCGACAATAGTTTACGCGCATGTTTTCCTCAATTTTAAAAAACGAAGGTAACAAATAATTTTAGTTTTTAAATACGATAAAGAATTTAAAAAATGCTAGAAACTTTGAAACCGTACATTGCATCGTACTGCGCGCGTCGATATCGCTAACGTAATTTTAAAAAAGCTAAAAGTATATACATATATAAACAGATTATATCTATTTTTGTTAAATCGAAATTAAATTCGCACATGTAGATCAGGATCAGATCTAATACAGTCTATCTCCAGCTGCATGAATTTATTCAAAGCAAACAGGTTTCTGCGCAAGCGTTTCATTCACACTGTGCCTACTGTTATCATAAGAGCCTCTGACAATTAGTGTTGGAAAAACGTTAGTACGTTTGACAGGATTTTTCGGAAATAACAGTTGAAAGATCGTTTCGTCGTCTTGTAAAACGCATCTGATAACATGGCCAAATCAAACGAAAGAAGGGTAAAGAGCTTGAACAACATTGCCGAGGTTTTTAAAAAGTGTGATAACAGAATCGTAAGTGACGAATCGAAAATATCGAAACTTTATTTGACGAACGCTGCGAAACGCTTTAACGAATCGGACCAAAGCATGAAAGATACTCTGGTTTCGCGGGAAACTGAGAATGAAAAAGCTAGGAATGATTTCAGAAAGAAAAAGGAGGAGGAAGAGGAGGACAGAATAAAAGAACTTGAAGAAAAGTCGAAATCGTTGAAAATGGACGTCAACGACCGATTAGAAAATTATTCGAAGGTATAGGAATTGGTATCAACCGTGAATTTGTAGCTTTTTAGTAAAAAAAAGTTTTGTTATTAGACCAGCCCCCTCGACGCGCCGAATTCGCGGATATCAACGTTAATTTTTGGAAAGAAATTAAAGAAACAAAAACGAATTCTAGCAATAATCGATATATTTCTTTCGATGATTTTAATCACTCCACTGACCGTTGGTTTTTGGAGAGGAATATGGACCTTGATGGATCTTCACGCTGAATGGTGAGACTTTAGCAATCCGAGACACGAATAAACAGCATAGCAAAAAAAGAAATCACGGGCAGACGTGTCATGAAATTACATAATCGTCTAACGTTTCAAGGTTTCCAGGAGCAATCACTTTCCTTTCCGGCATCCTGGTGCATACGAGTTTCGCGATTTTAAAGAATTTCCTACACGATCGCGTCGCTGGTTCGACGCAAAAGAAAACCTGCTCGAGCAATATCGTTTCCAAATTGACGCAAATTTTTTACACATACATCTTTGGTGTTGCATGCAACATGCATTGGAGGGGCGGCTGGATTATTTTCGACTATTTCTTCGGCGGCTATATTTGGTAAGATCATTAAGCATTAAATTTTCCTGAAACGCGATTCCGAGTATAAAGTTTTTAACTGCTCCTATGCAAATGTTACGCCGAAACGAATAGTTATTTTATCGATTTTGGCATTAGAGTTTATCCTAATTATTATAATAAAACATTAATTTTATTTTTAACTTTGATTCAGGGCAACGGTAATCACAATTTTGGTAATACTAACGTGTCTAGGGATTTTACGTTCCATTCGAAATATTATCGCAGTTCCCACGGTGGTCTTCATAGATAAACGCACTTATGCCTTCTGGTTCCCAACGAGATACAAATTGGTAAGACTCGACGCAAATCAGTCCATTTAATCTACGATAAAAGATTCCGAATTTTTTGCAAAATTAGAGAGAACTCTGTTATAGATAACAGATAACAGCGTTCTCTTGAATAGTAAACTCTATCGTAAAATTTCTTTGATATGGTAAAAGGATCTATTGTCAAGGAATACAGTTATCGCTTTATCTTAACGGGATCGTTATCTACTATGTATATGCCGTTCATTGAAGCCTGTGAATCATGAAAATCATGATTGTGTACGTCAAAAAGCAAGTTTACTTAATAATCGTGCAAATATTATTAACAAGAGATTCAACGAGGGCCGAATTTCATTATATCTTGGGCAGTTTAAGATTAAGTGAGGGAGGGGGAAAGATTTTTGTCGGTGAATTTTAACAATTTCTCGCGTCGATGCTTACTATCAGTCTCCAATCTCCATTTACAGTTCTATAATGACAGGATATCGTAGAGTGAAAAGGTGGTAGCCCTACTTCCTCCGAAAGCTGTTATACAGAAACAAATGGTTGCACGCGAGGAGTAACGAAACAGCTCGCGACAAAGAAACGTAATCGGACGCGGTGCTGGGGATTCAGAGGGACTCGTTTTTTTTTTCGTAACTAACAAAGCCCGTCGCGAAAAAGATGACGGGTCAAGGTGAGAGGATCGTCCTAATCTGAGCTTGATTGGTGTACAAAAAGGTGCCGATTAGCGATGCGTTCGGCACGACAAAAGCTCGATGAATCTGACGGACAGGAAACGCCACTCAGAAAAATGAGGCTCCAAGGTGGCTCGACGGGTGGCTAGACTCTTCTCCGACCACTATCTTGTTTCTTATCAATCAACACCGGTCCCCGGAATTGTTAATTAGCGGCGGTGCGTCGCGTACACGTTGATCACGATTTACGCGGTAGCTTTTTTTACTACCTCTTTTGGTTGTAATTACACTGGTCAACAATAAATGTGTTACTTTCGTCTAAGCAATCGATTCTTGTTCCTGTTACGTCTCCGACTGCGAAATTGAAAGTGAAGTTAAATGTCGCTGTTTGTGTCGGAGCTTGGCTAAACAATCTAGAGACGGATAAACCGGAATCTACCCAAAAACATAGTGACACACGATACGACATCGAATCGAACAAAAAAATCATGGAATCGTATAAAAACCGACCGTCGCGCTACGTCAATCTAAATCATGATAGAGTACCGTATATACCTAGATAGGGAGAATCATTAAGCATCCTGCACGCTTGACGACCGAATGGAGAAACTAGGGCTAGGCGATAGACAGATTGGTAAACAGTGGCCATAATGAGAAACGTTGATGGTCGTTTGATTCGTTCAGCGAGCAGAAAGCTCGAAATTACAAATTACAAATTACAAATATAAATTTCGAAAGGATCGTTAGCGTTCCTCGTTTCCGTAAATAACGAAATTCTGTCGGTTCGTGTCGATTCTCCGTGTGCGCCAAGATCCAGTTTTATTTTTTTTTTTTTTTTTTTTTTTGGACTTTCTTAGCGTCACCGGCGCGTATCGAAAGCTTGTCCCTGCATTCGTTAATCGAGCGTACGTGTAGCTTTACGGGTGGGGGTTGTTAGAGAGATCGCGGAAGGAAGGGAAGAGAGCAGAGCACCGTACTATTCTCTATGCCATGGTCCGTATGACGAAGCCGTTCATGATAATGCGATAGTGTTGGTCTGTGCTTAGCACTTGATAAAAGATAGCGGTGACTGAACAGATGCCAGTACTCACCCGCAGCTCGACCTGTCAGCTGACAGTGTCGCGTACTTGCCCCGTGTGCATCGGTGCACCATCGGCAGCGTAACGGTCATAATCGTTTGGAAAGTGTATAAAAAAAAATATATATATATGTATGTATGTATATGTCGCAATAATTGTTGTACGGAGGTCCGAAAGACAATCGAGGTGAACGGGAATCGTCGCATCCGAACAACATTTATCCAAAGTTGTTCACGACTCTGTAGTAGGTGAGATGCGCCGTGCAATAACAAAGTTGTCCTACGTCCGAACATGTCGAGAGGAAGCTACGAGATTCGGTTCGATTTGTTAGAAACAATACCAGAGTATCGTTCTCCGACGAGTGGGAACGCTCTGCGAACAAAAAGATTGATTCCTTGGATAGAATGATCATTGCGATCCAACGACAGTATTACTTCAAGAAGATTCGCTGTAAACGTTGATCGTGTAAATTGATCGGAATCTCGATAAACACACCTGCTAACCTACGAGAAACATGACCAAATCCTTGAAAGTGCTTTTAGATGAAATGTTAGCATCGAGAATCGACAGGGAGCCGGATCGTTATTGACGAGAATAAGTTAAGTACATAGATTCGAATCGTGGTGAATCTGGATGTTGCTCGAGACACGGATCGAGCTAGGACAATCATAGTCGTTCATCGAGCGTAATTGAAAGACTGCCAACTGCCATTGTGAATCGCAGGAACCCCGGCTAAAGGACAATCGCGGCTTCGTCGAAGAATGACAAGCTCGGTCTGTAGGTGGAACAGTTGGAAAGCTCGGCCCAAAGGCATGCATCATCATCATCATCACAGAGAGCGTACCGCCACAGCCTCGAATGATGCATGATGAGCGGTGCGACTAGGCTCGATCAGGATTGGATGAGAATGGTCGAGTTACGCGGTGGCACCGGGATGACGAGCGGGCTGAGCGGTCGGTCGTCGAGTCGTTTCCATTACACGATACTGACGATTTTGGACACGGTGTTCTCGGCCACCGTAGCTGCGCCGACCGTGGTCGGTTACTGGAGAGGCACCTGGGGCCTGAGCGACGTCTACGTCTACCCCGAAGACCCGATGCTCAGCAGCGTGACCTCGATAGCGATCGGCTTCATCGGTCTGTACGCGTTCAACGTCACTCAGCATGTTCTCAACGACCTGCTACACCCGGACAAACACCGGCTCTCCTACTACGTCGGTTCTCGGCTTTACACCGCGATTTTCGGATTCTGCTGCGTAAACGCCTGGCGCGGCGCCTGGAAGGCCCTCGACCTGTACACAGAACTCACACCTAGTACAGTTTTCGCCACCACTGCTGTTAGTCTGCTGGCACTAGCCATTATGCGCGCCGTCAGGAACATTTCCGCGCCGCCGTTCTCCCTTTGCCTGGACTCCTGTCCAGGATACTTTGAAGTGCCGACCATGTTCCGCATGAACGTAAGTAACGCGTTTATCCTGTCGGTCTCTATTCAGACGGTCACTAATCCTGGCGTATTACTCGGACTCGATGTATTCCGAAAGAGCGAAACAAACTAGACAGAAATAGATACAGCTACTCTCTAAATCTCTAAATAAACACCATAAGAGAGACACCTTTTCCTCTTGGCATAGGAAATTTAGGTGTACCTTTAACGGAGAATCTTTAATCGTTTATCGATTACACGGGACATTTTTTTATCTTAATGTTTACGAATTTTCTGTTGGATCGATTTCGATTTCTGACTCGCGATGCAAATCGCAATATTTACGTGGTTCCGTATCGGTCATTTGTAAATGACGCGTGATGTATTTGTATCTGCACGAGATTGCGGAAAGTTTTCTATCCCTGTGATCCGATAAGACCGTGTACCCTTTTATCTTCGTAGATTGTCTTGGCACGATCTTTTGCAATTCCGTTTCATCGGCAATTACTTTTTAAATACTTTCGAAACCGAAATATTATTCAAACCAAATATGATGTGGTGAGATGATATAATATAACGAACGATCGATCGATCGAAAAATGGGTGAGCCCCCTGTGTCGATGAAAAAAAAAGTTGATTTTATCGAATACTGTAGAGAGAAGAGTAAATGTTAAATTAGAAACGTAAGAGCCTAGACAGCATATTTTGACGCATCGCTAGAGCTCGAGCCGTGTGTTGCGCGACATCAATGTGTAAGGTATAAGCACAGTTTCCGGCTGTCTCTCCCGACAATCGAACAGCATTGCGTCCGTGCAGTTTGCATACGAGCGACCGACCGAACGAACGAACGAACGATCACAGTATGCAACTGCACCAATCTCTCTGCCTCTTATTCGATGCTTTCCCCCGATCAAACGAAACACGAATATTCAAGACTCATTAACCTTCTCCCCTAAAAATTAGACATCGTTGAACATTTCCTCTTGTTCAAACGTATGAACCGCGACGTACTCGAAGCCTTTCATATTACGTTTTTAACATTGTGTACCTAGTTTATTAGTAATCTTAGTAAGCTCGAAAACGAACACCTTCGTTTCAATTTCCAGTTGGAATATTGAACAGAGTCGTATCTTGTTACGCTTAATAAATTATTCCAGTTAAATCAATCCGCGCTGATATCTGTTAAGAATTATATTAAATCGTGTTCAAGACTCGTTGGAAAGTAAACGGAGACAATGAAACGAATCTTGAATTAATTATCGCCAGTTGAGTCCTCTCTGTCAGTTAAAAATCGAGGACAGAAGGGTGTCATGTAAAGTAACCGGGTGATACACTCTGACGAGAGTTTACCTCGTAAACGATGTGTCAACCGGAAGATCCTTTGAAGATCGAATTGTCCAAGTGGACCTTGTCTCGCCAATTTCTGCCGATTTCACAGATATTTTACGCGTATTCGATCGACTTTACTCGACGCGAACAAATTTTTATCCGTTATTTCTAGCGTATGAAAATGAAAAAAATTTTAACGTTTCCTTGGTATCGTGTTCGGATAAATAATCGAACAATGTTTCGTTACTCGACTTGGATCAACACCTATCGAAGGGTAAACTAGGAATTCTTTTGTCATAAATAATCTTTGACGTATCCAAGTACTCGAGTGGCAATCGCAGAATGTTGCTTATCGTAGTTCCCAAGTCTTGTCAAATATTTCCCAAGTCCTCATCTACAAATGACGCTTATCTATTGTTTATGTTGTTTGATTACAGAACACGAGAGTCTGGTCGTTGTACTTATTGGACTGTGCGTTCAGCGTTCTTGTCGTCGGTTCTCTGGTCGTGTTCGTATGGAGGGGTGTTTGGATACTTATCGATCACTACCTGTTCCCAGATGATCGAGAGTATTCCGCGATTGGATCCCTTGTAAGTGTTAATTTAACTTTTTTTCAATTAACTCGTTCGTTCGTGTTGTATTTAGGAAATAACGAAAAAACTGAGCTCGTACTTGGTCAGATTCGATCGCGTGATGAGAGTAACACAACTGCTGGCCATCGATCAAACTGTTGGTAGTAAACAAAAATAAGTAATAATTGTTGAAAATTAAGAAACGAATCGTACGAGAAATTGTAGATGAGAAAACGAAGAATACTTTAAAGTGCAGATTCATCAAAGGTTGGATGATATTTTTGTTAATGAAGAAAATGATACCGCCGCGCCGCACAAACAGTTGATAGAATCTCCTATCGATGAACGCGTGTCGTCGAGTGTCATTAGCAATCACGTGTTGAACGACATTTTGAAACGTGCCACCTACGCACTGTGCGCGAGCGGCACGCTGTTGGTCCGATTGTATAATTGAATATTCGCCAATTGCATGATTGCGAGGGCACATGACAAAACTGTTGATGTATGTGTAAGAGACTTTATTGCAGCCCGCGTTTACTTGTCTGAATACGGTTTGGAGAACGCGGTCAACGAGAGGATTTGTTTAATTTTTCAATAATGACGATCGTTGATCTCCAGGACGCCCGTTGGACACGATTAACGTCGCTCCGGCGTGTTTCGTTTAAAATTACGCCGACGGATTCGTATCGGATGGTCGTTGGCGCGATCGACGCGTACCGTCTATCGTTTTCGCGGCTGTATTTTTTTTCTTTTTTGCGCAATTCAGACGAAGCAATTCAGTAAACACGGTTCAGCACGCACAAATATTGCAACATTGCAGGACTTAACGACAGATCCGCGGCATTATTCTGTCGCAAAACGACATTCGTCGATTGGGGCGCCACGTATCCGCTCCGATAATAATAACAAAGGAATAATGCTCGTGTGCAAAAGAACCGCGATTTCGTTGCGACGACGATGGACAGCCGATCAAAATTGGCGTGCTTGAAAAGAATTGGACGCGACAGGTGTCTCGCCGATGGGGATACTCGATAAGATCTAGGTGCCAGACAATTATACACCGACCGTCTTGGGCGTGAATTCGTTATCTGAGATCGATGAAGCATCGTGCGGGTAAAAAGAATTAGTTTAGTCACCGAATCAAACATCATCTCGACGATTTATCTTGTCGATCGTAACTTTCCGATTTCGATAACACTGATAGGTACATACATAGGTAAATAAATTTCGTGGCCACAGGTGGTTTCGACGAACAAAGTTTTACAAAAGTTTTAACATTTTAACGTGTACCATTGAAATCTGGCTAGAAAAATTGTTTCGATAAGCGAAAGTCGTGAAACGAAACGTCAGATAAGGGTTGATATCGATCACGGTACTCGATATCGTTTATTCCCATCGTGTAAGAACCGATCGATAGGATTAACGTAAACGAAATTTTACGCGATTTCGAACAGATTTAAAAAATTCTTAAGATAAGCGTCCAGCCGATAGGGTTACACGATGATCGCGACAAGATAAATTCTCAAGAGGGTCGATGATTACGCGAGGGTCCATGCAGTTGACGCATTCGCTCGTTTACGATGCCGCTTTGAAACCGTGAAACGCGTTGAACGGGTTCGCTGAAATCCCTGGCCAACTGGTAAAATTGATCCGAAATCGGGACACTTGGTCGAACTATGTATAGTGGCAGTAATTGTGACGCTGTTACGGGACGATCGATATACAGGTACCTACGTAAATCGTATTTTACGAACGCGTTCCTAACTGTTGGCATATCGAATTGCAGGCCATCGGATACGCGATAGTAACGGTGACGTTTTCTCTCCAACCATTGATGCGATACGCGTGTGCCCATCTTCAGGGCCTGGCCCGTTTAATAGCAGCGGACAGTTTCCTCCTGCTCAGCTTCCTGGGCACGGTAAACGTCTGGCGCGGCATTTGGAACGTCCTGGACCTCTGGCTAGTGCCGGATAACCCGGAGTTATCCTGTTGGATCACTCACGTCGGATGCTTCGTTTTCCTCGTACTTCTTAATTGCAGTAACTCGATCCTCGTGCGCGGCGTCTATATCGACGCCGAAGAAGAGGACGGCAAGTGTGTCGTATTCCCTTGCCACTATTTTCGATTGTTCTTCAAGGTTAGTTTTACAAACTCTAATCCCTTTTCTATATCGCAATAAATTCCATCTTTACTAACGCGAAAGAACGTTGGGGGGAATTGAACTCGGGTGGCGAGGGTGGAAAAAACAGAATCCATTGAACCGAACCGATAGAATGGTCCCATCGTATACATATGTATTCTCGCAACGGAAGCATTGATCGATACTCGTTTTCAGATCGAACGCGAAAAGAAGGAAGCAAGACGACGAAACCTGTTGGTAGCCTCGAAGGACTTTCGGCCTCGGGCGGACGGAAACGCAAAGAGCACCGAGAACGGGGCGCTCCTCCCGAACACCACCACCACCACCACATCCACCGCCACCACCACCGCCACCACCACCACCACCACCACCACCACCACCATCTTGCCAACGAATCCTGAATCTCTCGTCTAAATTCAATGCCGAGAAACTCTCCGAGAAACTATACTCGATGCCGAAACTCTCGCCGATCGATCGTCGCGAACAACGAACCACAGTCGGGTTTCGAAATACCGGAAAACCGGAAACGCGCGTCAAGTTTATGCTCCTGAGCAGTGATCGTGCAGCAGTAAAGTCACATTGATAGTCGTTAAAAAGAGGAGTCTGTTAAGCAGATAGAGAGATAGACGTCGATCGAAGACAGTGCAACGACGCGATACGTGTGTACAGATCGATAGATAGCGGTTGTAGGTAGACCAGCACAGATAGATCCTTAGAAAATCGATTAAATTAGACAGGGACGGGCGTCAAGTACCGATAAGTCTCGTTGAAGAATCGTAACGAACACGACGTTTGATTGGATAACTCCGTTCTACGTGATTATTATGCCTGATCGTGCATGTCGAGTGCGAAAATGAATTTGTAGACCTAACGTCGCATCGAACAGTGAGACTCGATCAATTTGCGACTCGTTGAGGTTGAAGGAGCGATCGATCGTATTCCTTGAAAGGAAAACATCTTTTTTTTTCGTGGAGGTTCGTAATTACTCGCTGAAAAATTCGTAACCGACAAACTCGCGAACGAACGTTTGTCGGCTCCGTCGCGATTATGTAGGATTCATAGGATTTCTAGTCATCGATACCCTACGTTAGTCCCGCTTTCGTCGTTTGATGCCTGTCGACCGAACAAACGTGTTGAATTTATTTTTGCGACACTTGTAATTTTACCAAAGCGTACACTCTCGCGATCCTAGCGTTAGATGAGACCTTGATGATGACAATGGTAATAGACTGGACGCGATCATTATAAATGGGTTATAACCTTCTTCCCCGCATCCTGTACACCCCGCAGATTTTGCTCTTGTACGCCAATTACGACGTCATGGCATACTAATAATTAATTAACTGGAATAATGACGGGACAATGGGCGGTTGGGCGCATCGATGGGGAAGTGGTTAGTTTGACGATAAATGGCTGCCCTCCTGGCCTACATTTAATATTTTCAGAACGAACAATGCGCTAACCGCTCGGGCCGGAAGTAGTTTTCCAGCAACGTTCGCATACGGGAATCCAAAATGAATGTCGTGCGACGACGACGACGACGACGACGACGACGACGACGACGGCGAACAACGAGCGAAAGAGATCGATCCTAGTCAAATTGTCTCCCGATAATCGTCGAATTCGCATCGCACGGCGTCTACGAAATCATTATCCTCGAAAGTGCGACTGCGAACGTACGAAAATGTACAGGGTATTTCAGGATAAATGGAGCAATGATATATATTTATACGCTGATATATGCGACTTTTAAGACGGAACGTTAATTGAAATAAAACGAAAACTAAAATAGCGAATCGAGCCGTACTTGAGACCGTCCCATCAACGGATATTGCAAACGAGCAACGAATGTCCAGAGCAACCACGATCGGAAATGACCAAGGGCGAATTAAAAATACTTGGGAAGGGTCGAATCTTGGATAAGGCAGGGGACGCATCCGATCGATTCTCGATCGATCGTAATTGGATTTTCGTCCGTGGAGTGGGGAGTCTATTTGAGGCAACGCGAGACGGCCGTGGTGCAACGATCAGAATCAGTCGGTAGGTCGCATCACGAGAAAAGGTGAAGTGCCGTCAAAGAGAAACAGGAGATAGAAAATAGTTGCTTGCAACCGATAAACCTAGTGCGTTATTTATGCTGATCGCGTCCCCGAAACGTTTCGAACTTGTACGAGTCGAACAAGTGGAGCTTGTAAGGTGACTAGCTTTCCCTCCCCCGAGGTAGACGATGGCTGCGGACGACCCTCTCCGCAACGAACCTTTAATTTCCGTCGAATTCGAGGTCTTTGGCAAGGTGCAGGGTAAGGGTGAAACATTATTTTATTCACCGGATTCGCTCTACCTAATCGTAGATTAACGTTTTATCTTGGCTGGACGGTGAAAAACGCCGTCATGATGTGTTGGTTTTCACAAACGATTCTCGTAGCGGTAACTAAATGTCATGGTGAAAGGAAAGCTTTTCTTGCGCGTTTGGTACGGTGAAACGTCATCGTACCGATTTAGAGGTTGGTACATATCGCGATATGTAACATCGGTTAAGAAACATTAGCGAAACGCTTCGTGCGAATGCGCACAGCACAATGACAGAATTCCGTGAATTTATACGGTTATTGAATCTACAGGAAGCGATCAATGATAATTGTTTCGGTCGAACCAACCCGCGGTCTACGCGGTTTTTATCGGGCCGTGTCGGACAATTTCTTCATACTGACGTACGAAATCGAGAGAATCGACCTTAACTGATGGAGTAATTATCACGGTAAATAACACGTGGTGTTAGGAATACTGCATCATTACCGAGGGCTATTCCGGTCTAGACACGTGCAGTTTTTAATTCTCGTTTGTTCATTTTTATTGGGATTGTACATATTCACTAATGTTTCGGCTATATATGTATATATATATATATATTTTTTTTTTCAACTAAAAAAGTCGACACGACTGTCATGATTCCAGTACGTATACACATTTTTCGAAATGTTGTAACCTTGAGCGTACTTTTCTATGCCCCTGATGATCGCCGCGCCGCGCCACGCCGGGGCACACATTTAATCGCAACGAACGCGTTTTCAGGTGTATATTTTCCCAAGTACGTAAAGGACATATGTCTACAATTGGGGATCTCTGGCTGGGTGAAGAACAGCAAGACCGGAACGATACTCGGAAAAATGCAAGGACCACGCGCGCTCATCGATCAAATGTGAGTTTCCGGGATCCCGCGCGCACCAGAGCGTTCCCGCATACCGTCAGGCGCCGATAGAGACACAAAATAAAAGTTCATTTTTATTGAAATTTATCTGTTTCTGATTACCAACGTGCAGATAAAATAAGGCAAATTTCCAGTTGTATCGCCAGCAAAGATCCGCTGAATATTATGTTTCCCTATCGATTAAACAAATGTTTTATTTTTGTTAATCGTGATCTTTGATCTATCTATCTGGCTCGGTTCCGGGAATCGGTGACACGTGCGCGCAAACGCAAGTCCACGAATTCGCTACCATCTTAAAAACTGCCTGACCTTAGCCGCAAATTGTCGTGTCACGACCATTAAGTAGTTCGGCCTGGCTTTAATAACGATACTAATGAAATAATGGCGCGCGAAGCGTGTCGTCTCTTTTCTTCGCAAGTTATCGCACCGAATTACACCGACGCATTTCCGACAGCTATGTAGAATCACTCGTGTGCGTTTATTCGGCAGATTACGTTCTACGTTGCATCGAAAACAACAATTTTACGGATCCTCCATGTTTCTGTCAACACACTGCCAACAAATCTCTCATAACGCGATTTTATATCGTAATCTCGTTGGAGTGATTTTCGTCCAAATCCTCTCTTCTCACATCCCTAACATGAATTTTCTTTTAACAATCAAAGTTTAAAGTTATTTTCAACTTTGATCGCCTATCGTTGTGATTTTCGTTCTACCGAGATACTCATTCTGTAACGGACGGTGGTTCTATTCAAGGTTAAAATCGGTACATTCCGAGTAAAACTATCTTACACTGTGACTGTGCTACGAATTCTGTTTATGGGACACCGAAAAAAAATAACACGAGTAGAGTGTAATTGTTATTTAGAGAAGTGAGCCAGACCTACTGATCTATATAGTATTTTGCCGCTTGCGCTCGGTTAGAAGAAGAAACGCCGCGCGAATAACTAATTAATTTTCATCAAACGAGTACACCACGCTGCATGAATAAATATAAACGGCCGCATACTGGCACAAGTATATGGTAATTAGAGAACAACGTCCTACGAAGCCAGTCTCTCGGTCGGATTCGCGCGTTCGTGAACCTGAAGTTAAAGAAAATAGCCCGGTCGAGGACGAAACACGTCGGTTTCGTTTCTGGCTTCACCCCAAAAACAAAATCATCCAAATTAAACTTTATTCCCGCGAGCGACATTTGCCTAATAAAACAATAAACCATTCGACCTGGTCCACCGCATCTAGCATGCTCTTTTACCACGCACATTCTCGTTCGCAAACCCTTTCTTTACATTACATTAAACGTACAAAGGGAAAAAGTTACAAATAAAAAACCGTTTCAAACCGTTTATTTCCTTTATCGCGCAAATTCGAATTGCTGTCGTACTTGAGTTTCTATTTCGCTACCTCTTTCCAAAACGAAACGGCTTCTCTACGTGCCATTCGATAATTATAATTAATTAATAATTAATTAGCGACGCGACAGATCGATAACTGGTCCGTGTTGTTGTCACGGGACAGCTGATCGACTTTAAACATCCTACTTCGATACAACCGCTTAAAATATCTGCACTCGGTCTGATTAGCCGCTAATTATAATCACACGGAGCATTCAAAATCCCAGCCGCGGCCGTCGCAGATAGACGCGCGCACATACCCTTGCCTTGCCGCACACTCGCTTCTGCCCGATCGTTCGTTACATGTGTATAATACTGTCCCATCTCGACCATCGATCGACCAAATTTCACAAACACTGTCGATAGCCTCGCAGAATGGTCATCGTCGAACCGTAATTCCTAATCACACGCTAAAATTACAGAATAACAACAGTGATTTCGATGCATGGAATGAACAGTCGTCAACAATTTCACGATCCTATTGCACGATGCAGCCTGTTTAAATTCTCTAGGAAATTTCAGTCTCGGGAAGGAGTCGGTCTTAATAAATTAACGTCTACAACAATAATGAAATCAACTTTATTTCTTTCAGGGCACAATGGCTGACAGAAGTGGGGAGTCCTGATAGCGAGATTCAACGTTGCGAATTTACGAACTGGGAAGGCGTTAGTAGGCTACAATACAAAGGATTTGTCATACGTTTTTAATAAAAAAATTATATATTTATAATTTACCGTATCTTCGGAAAATTAATCGACATAATACGTTTCCAAAAACAGACCAAACGACACCGACACGACATAACATAACAGTTCCCGATCGATGCATCAAACGATTCGACAAAGTCTCGAAACGATTTCTATCTACATCGTCGATATAGTACAGTCAAAGAAACCATACGTTTAATTTAATTTTAGAAACTTTGTAGTACTCGAAGTAATGTATAATATTAGAAAATAGCGATTACCTTCCCAACATGTAACTGCATCAAAACAAAATTAAGAACATTCTTATTACCAATGCACATGGATTCTTTAAAATAAACTCGTTGCAAGATTGTTCGCGCTGCACGATTGCTTCTACGAACATTGAAGAATATTTTGCAAAAGTAATTAAACTCGTTGAAAATTTTAATATTTTAAAAATTGTACATTTATTAAAATCGCATAATATTAATATGTATAAATGTTGCCTTTTTTTACTATTACTAATGCTAACTGTAGAAAGAGCACCCGAGCACTTTTTCCATTTCTGACATCCTCGATTCCTTCTTGACCAGACGCACTACGACATTCTCAAAAGTCTCTTCATCTCCCCTTCGGATATGGTATTTTACTTTTTTAGTAGAGCAGAGATGCCCTATCACATTGTTATTCTTAAACCACCGATCTCGATACGTTACAACTAAGCTTCGGGCACTGTTTATTAATTAGACAGACGTACATACATATGTATAGTCTCAAGTTAATGCGTATTACGATTTACACAATGTAAAACCGTGTGTTTGCTCCATGAAACGTAGAAACTAGAAATATCTGTTGCCAGTGTCAAAGAGGGACAATGGCGGTGTCTTCTGACGGAATAGAACTGTTTCGAGGCAAGTTTGTACCTTTGCTGTTAATACCAAACCATTTATAAGTGATTTAAAACACTGACTACTCTATTCTTATATTAAACTTGTCTAGAAACAGTCCATATTGCCGCAGCAACACATACTTTTAGTTTCTACGTTTCTCTGAGCAAATACACGGTTTCATCTTAATACACATTATCTTCAGACTATATGTACGTGTCGGTCTAATTAATAAACAGTGTCTAAAGCTTCTTATTATAATTATAATAACTACAGTAGTGTCCACTTAGGTGTCCGCGTTATCCCCATCAATGCACGTTACTCGGACCGTGGACACTTAAGTGGGCACTACCCTACCTAATTCACTGTATATCTATATATATCAAGACGACATCTACGGCAAAACGGCCAAGTTTGTCGAGAAATAGTTCACTTTTCCCACGCCAGATGGCGCCCCAATTATTTACGATCGAAAACTAATTTTAATTTATTTATTAACAAAATAATAGAGTACTCGGTAATTTAGATCAGTTAGAAATGCTTCGCAATTAACGCCCACGGCCCAAACTTGTCTAGAAACAGTCCAATTCCAGCCAGAACAAACCGCCAACATCAGCCTGACACTACACACATATTCCCAATTTTTACGTTTCTTTGGCAAATACACGGTTTCACATCGCGTTAAACGTAATGCACATTCACTTGAGACTATATGTAGGCCAGTCTAATTAATAAACAGTGTCTAAAGTTTATTATTCTTATAATAACAAAGTAATGCACTCTATAGAAATATGTGGTACGTTACCCTTTAATTATAATAAGATACAGACACTATTTATGAATCAAACTGACGTATATGGAATCTAAAGTTAATGTGCATTACGTTTAACGCGATGTGAAACCGTGTATTTGCTCAAAGAAACGTAAAAATTAGGAATATGTGGTGCAGTGTCAAGCTTAGGTTAGCAGTTTGTTCTGACAGGAATAGGACTGTTTCTAGACAAGTTTGGGCCGTTGGCGTTAATTGCAAAGCATTTCTAACTGATCTAAATTACCGAGTACTCTATTATTTTGTTAATAAATAAATTAAAATTAGTTTTCGATCGTAAATAATTGGGGCGCCTTCTGGCGTGGAAAAAGTGAACTATTTCTCGACAAACTTGGCCGTTTTGCCGTAGATGTCGTCTTGATATATATAGATATACAGTGAATTAGGTAGAGTAGTGCCCACTTAAGTGTCCACGGTCCGAGTAACGTGCATTGATGGGGATAACGCGGACACCTAAGTGGACACTACTGTAGTTATTATAATTATAATAAGAAGCTTTAGACACTGTTTATTAATTAGACCGACACGTACATATAGTCTGAAGATAATGTGTATTAAGATGAAACCGTGTATTTGCTCAGAGAAACGTAGAAACTAAAAGTATGTGTTGCTGCGGCAATATGGACTGTTTCTAGACAAGTTTAATATAAGAATAGAGTAGTCAGTGTTTTAAATCACTTATAAATGGTTTGGTATTAACAGCAAAGGTACAAACTTGCCTAGGTCATCCGAGGTTATGAACGTAGAAAACGCTCAATGATAAAAGCACGACAAGAAAAGAAAGAGTTTAATGTTTACAAATAGCAATACACGATGCACAATGAAATTCAAGAGTCTCTGCAGTCTAAAAGAAATTAGTAATCAAATACATCAACAATATCGTACAACTTATTTACTATTAATTATTTATGGTATAGCAGAATGCTTGTTATTAATTAGAAAAAGATAACGAACGTTTCAGTGAGAAAATTCAGTGGATGGAAGCAAAAGAACATCTCAATGGGAGTTAGCACGTTAACATAGAAAATCTCAATAATGAACAATTTTCTATACATAATTTAAAGTCAGTTTCAAAAGCTGAAAAATGTTCAAACTTTATTTATTCAACAATTTATTAACAAACGTTTTCGACGACGACCATCGAGGGATCGGATCATATTCGTTAGTATCAAATAAACGTAAAATTGAGTTTCGAAATAGCATGTAGAAAATCTTTAGTGTATAACATTCCTTATGTTTATATTAATAAAAGATCAAAACCATAGTACGTATTTTCCATGCTTTTTCTCTACCTTTCCCATTAATTCTTTAATTTTTTATTATCTCTATATGTTATTTCATGTTATAAACGATAAATTCAAACTGAAAAAATCGTGCCAGGATCACAGAATATTATAGGAGGTATTCGGAGTACAGGCCCCCTCACCCCCCAAAGAAACGGTGCCAAAGTATAGTATCGCCATCTAATATCAGGGATTCGAACTGAAAAAATCGTGCCAGGATCACAGAATGTGCAAGGAGGTATCCAGAGTACAGCTACCCCCACTCCTACTCCTGATACACACTATCTTGATTATTTATTAATAACTCATTTCCTGGGATTAAAATATCAACTTTTAAAATCGAAGAATCTAGTATAGAACCTTGGCAACATTCAAGGATAGTTTCCAGAACCATGCCATGCCTCGTTAAATAGTTATTAACGAATATCGGAGGTCGGAACATTTACGGCTGTATCACGGTCTGCTTTAATCGATGAATTATCAATTTTTTAACAATAGCACACATATTTTCGCTATTAGAGAACCAAGTAGACATACCTGGCAACGTTCAAGGACCAATTTTCCTACGATCCTCGCTCTAATTAATTAATTATCAGGGATAGCTCTCTAAATCGTTACGTTAAAAAGTTTCGAAACATCGTGCCGACTTCCGATATTGGTTAATAACTATTTAATAAGGCATGGAATGGTTGCGACAGGTATCCTTGTATCTTGCCAAGGATCGATACTGTATTCTTAAACTCTAAAAGTTCGTAATTTAATCGTAGAGAAGGAATTATTAGTAAATTAAGGGGCAGTAGTTAATTACTCTGTTAGTACATTGTTTTCACCACTAGCTGGCGCCACCATAAAAAAATCAATTATTCGCCGCTTGTAGTGAACTACTGCCCGTTAATTTACTAATAATTCCTTCTTTACGATTAAATTACGAACTTTTAGAGTTTAAGAATACAGTATCGATCCTTGGCAAGATACAAGGATACCTGTCGCAACCATTCCATGCCTTATTAAATAGTTATTAACCAATATCGGAAGTCGGCACGATGTTTCGAAACTTTTTAACGTAACGATTTAGAGAGCTATCCCTGATAATTAATTAATTAGAGCGAGGATCGTAGGAAAATTGGTCCTTGAACGTTGCCAGGTATGTCTACTTGGTTCTCTAATAGCGAAAATATGTGTGCTATTGTTAAAAAATTGATAATTCATCGATTAAAGCAGACCGTGATACAGCCGTAAATGTTCCGACCTCCGATATTCGTTAATAACTATTTAACGAGGCATGGCATGGTTCTGGAAACTATCCTTGAATGTTGCCAAGGTTCTATACTAGATTCTTCGATTTTAAAAGTTGATATTTTAATCCCAGGAAATGAGTTATTAATAAATAATCAAGATAGTGTGTATCAGGAGTAGGAGTGGGGGTAGCTGTACTCTGGATACCTCCTTGCACATTCTGTGATCCTGGCACGATTTTTTCAGTTCGAATCCCTGATATTAGATGGCGATACTATACTTTGGCACCGTTTCTTTGGGGGGTGAGGGGGCCTGTACTCCGAATACCTCCTATAATATTCTGTGATCCTGGCACGATTTTTTCAGTTTGAATTTATCGTTTATAACATGAAATAACATATAGAGATAATAAAAAATTAAAGAATTAATGGGAAAGGTAGGCGCAATATTTAAATAACAACTATCGTTTCCAGTAATTTTTTCTAACTTATTTATTATATGAAAAAATGTAAGAAAAGCTAAAGGAGAATGTAAATAAAAAGCATGGTAAATATGTACTATGATTTTAATTTTTTAATCGAATTAAATGCAAAATCAAACTGTGGACAGATTTTTATTAAACTTATTTCTTGCTACAAATTAGTTTTATTTTAAACATTGGAATAACGTGTTGCATTTTCGTAAACGAATATCGCATCTAACATCATTTGCACGAGGTGATAATAAGAATGCGTTTCAGATAAATATCTTGAAATTCTTCTTATCAATTCAATAGTGTCGTCATTCGAACAATTTGTACAAATCACATCCGGTACGTTCTGAAATCGATTGATTGTCTCTATTATTATACCAGAAATTAATGGAAGCACAGTATTAGAAGTAAATTTTATAACATACAATACTTACTAGATTCATCAAATATTGCGTGAGAGCAGGATTTATACGAGCAACTTCCTCTAAAAGATCAAGTGATCTCGAAAGATATGACAACAATCTTCTTCCAGCAATTGGTACAAGTTTTACCCCTAACTTTTCAACATCGTTTACTGCTGTGACAACCTATCCGGCAATGCCAAATATGAAATATGTACTCTCTATACGTAGTAAGATATACGTTGAATTACAACCCCGTCGGCCTACCTCCTCCGCTAATTGATCAAAACCATTCACGTATAATTGACAAACTTGATGTATCCTTAATTCATCATTTTTAATTTTCCAAATCGATGCTAACGTTTGGCATCTGCTCATCCACTGAACAGCTTGTGTTGAACTTAATGTGTTAGCATCTGTGGTCTGTTGATGAATGAAATCCATCGATGCGGTAATTATTCGACATAAGAATTCGGTTCTTACACTGTCCCTTTTATCGTCTCTATACCATGAGAGTACCACTTCATCGGTTATAGTTTGAAAAAAGTATGGTTGCACCTATATGTTCAAAGTTAAATATACACTACAGTTACCGTCATAATTTAAAGTTTTTATATACAATATTAAGAGTTTTACTTACCACAGACTCAAATAAATTGTTTAATGGTTTTGTTACTTTTAGATTAAAATGTGCCATCATGTATAAAACATTAGCTACCTGTACATGTAAAAGTATTAGATAGTACGAAGCTGGTGGTTGTGAAATAGCTAATGCCGCGAATGGTTGCGAACCGGAAATGCATCCTTCCAGTATTTCTTCCAACTTCACTACTGTACTTTCACCAGCTTCAAGAACTTCAGACTAAAATAATATTGTTTCAAATTTGCAGAACAACATAAAACTTGTTTAAATCATTTAGACTAATTTTAAATTCCATAAAATATTCATCTATTACAAACTTACGTCAATGAATATTTCCAAAAATGTGATACAATGTAGTAAAAATGTAACTATCTGTACGTCGGTCAAACCAACTTCTTGAATACACAACCTTTCCTTTGGTAGTTTTCCAAGCTTATTCATTAATTTCGCAACTGCTTCCATTCTCTTTTTTATGTGAACTGACCATAATAGACAACATACGCCTATGTACAGAACAATATATTTGTAAAAGATAAGGAAAATGTACACTTTTAAAAACGACGGTTTATTATTTACCGTGCCTCATGTGTTTCATTGGTATTTGTCGTAAAATGGATAATGCAGCTTCAAGAGAGTTTAGTTGCGAGATATCCTTATTCCATGACATTGCAAATTCCCAACATAAATTAGCTAGTAAAACGCTACTAGTTAAACTATATGGAAAATGACGCTTTAATAGTCTAATTCGTTCTAAAAATTTTTAAAAACTGTATAATATAATTTACATGGTAAAAAAAACATAAAATTTTTAAGAAAATCCAAGTATAAAAATACTTTACCTAAAATACATTTACTGGCAACGGTATTACCCTCCGATTCATTCTTAAATTCATTGTATATCGTAGAAAATTTTATTGAGTCCTGTTGCGAATCATCGCTAACGTTACTAGCTTCGTCTAAGAAATTTGTTATTTCTAAAGAGTCATTTGTTAACTGCGTTTGATTAAATTCAATATCTGTTGCATCTACTAATTGAGATGGATCAATACCCGTTGAAGCAATCCATTTTGCAACAATCTCCGACACCGAACCTATGTATAATACAGAAACAAAATTACATTACATGACAATATAATCACATATATACCTCATGTATATCTTATAATCCAATCACAGATACCTTTTCCTCTCGAAAGAACTGATCCTAACGAGATATCGAATTTTACATATGGTAATGCAAAAAATTGTGTTGTGGTATCTGTTGGAGGTTGTTGACTGAAATCAAACGTTACTCAACAGTTTTGCAATCTTTCATTAACAATGCATAATTACCAATTACCTTATGATAGCATCTAAAATTGTAATATCTTCGAGATTTCCAATAAGTAACGTAAACTGACAGCTATCTTTAGTAACATTTTCCCACTCACTTGTCAAATTGTATATTTCATTATCTAACTTTAAATTACTAACACATTCTATCTTTTCAGTATCATTATTGTCTTGAATTTTATCAACCCACTTTTCTTTATGCTTTACTAAAAACATAGCAACAGCTCTACATGCTAAAGCAGCGCTAAGGGCATTAAATGAATTTGTTGAATCAGACAGAATGTTACGAACATTTTTCCACCATAAAGATATTTCATTGTATTCTGCACATATTTCTTCAACATCTGTAAGTGTTAAAATTGATATCATGATAGTGATAAACTACTGATCGTATAATAGTTCGTATTAAACAAGTTTAAAACTTACTAGCTATTGAACAAATAGCATTTAAGAGCTGTGTGAATTGTTTCAGTTCTACTCCTAAGTGTATTTGTCTTTTTTTATTAAGCCAATAGATTAAAGCAAATTCCATTAAAACAAATGGTTGAATACCACTATTAACAGCAGTTTCTTTCCAAGTTTGAATTTTATCATTTGAATACATACATCCTCCATATATTAACTGAGCTGGAAACCATAATAATAAAGACAATTAAAACATCGATAAATATAACACCAATTTTTAATACCATACATCAACCTACTTACAAATTTCAAGTTTCTTTTCCGTTTTTAAACCTTTTTTAATATCTATCAATCCTAATGTCCCAAGCTCGAAACAAGATAAAAAATCTGAGAAGATTTTGTCATCTTCTTTAAACTTTACTTTATTTTCCATCTTAAGCTTTGTACATTTTAAATAATTTATTGTATCTGATAGTTTGAAAATTCTACGAACTTCTCTCTCGGAAGTTAACAGAATCGAGGCTAAATCACTACTAGTAAATTCATCATTATTGGTAGGATAACTGTCATCTTCAGAACTAACAAAATGGAAACTAATGTGTTTATAAAATTTAATCAACTGCTGTAACTGTATAGTTAATAAATAGAGAGTCTTTGTTGTGTATTCCATCTCTTCTTTGTCTGTAATGTACAAGTTATATACTTAATAACATTTTAAATCAACTCTATAAAGAAAATATTAGCAATAATGTACCATATTCGTCTAATTTTTTAATAAAACAGTCTGTGGCTGCAAGCAAAGCATCAGGTGTAATGTGTTTATTTGTTATTAACATTTCTATTACATGTACTCGTATTTCATTCGTTTTCAAATCTGTACACACATTGTGAATCTCTGACACTAATTTTTCCTCGTCAAATTCTTCTTCGCGTAAAAACGTCTTTAATTTTTTAAGAAGATGTATATCACGAGCTCTTTTACCATTTTTACTATTAAGTGCAAAATGAAATGGGACAGTAATTTCTTTTAATCCACCCAGTGGGTCCATAAAAACACATGAATATTGTGGTTTATTCTTCGGTAGATGTATATTATCGTTTGCACCAAAAAGTCCATAATTGATATAAAGTAATCTATATTTTAACATAAAACTGGTAATTTTACGTTGATCATTATTGAATTAATCTAACAAAAATCGCTTTACTCACCGCCCCTGTCTGCTAGCCGTAAACGTAGTAATTTTAGGACCCTGTTGAGTACCCCATATGTCTATTACACCCTTTTTTGGAGCATAAATAACTAAAAATAAAGCAGAACGCAAATGTGTTGCTTGTTTAAATTTAGTAAATACTCTGTTCATTCCAGAATGCTTTTCTTCCTCTACTTCGATCCATCCACATTGAGCATCGCGATAACCCTTCCACATTCTTGTGGCTATACCATGTTTATTATCTATTAATATTATTCTACCCATTACGTCTAATATTACAGACAACATTTTATTTGGACTGGTTACAACCGAATAACCCTCTCGTGTAACATCGCTTAAACCAAACCTACAAGTCATTGGTTCAATTGGTTCATGAGTTGTTTTCGATGCCTCGAGCAATGTCTGATGTTTTGAATTCCCCCAACTAAGTGGAAACCAACTAAGAAAATAGTAAAAAAGGTATTTATGTTAATTAAGTAAGAATTATCTAAATGTTGACAATAACAACACATCATAAATTAAATTTCAAAATTGTTATTAATGGATTATTATCAATGGATTACATATTGAATCAATTGAATAATGTACTTTAGTAGATTTCTCACAGGTTGTATATCTTTCTATATTAAATGCGTAACATGAATTTATTATGTGAACACTCACGGAACAGCAGTTCCAATAGCATTTGCTAATTTGCTGGCCATTGCTATCGCAACATCAGATAACACAGGAGCTGCACCACCTTCCAATGCATAATGAAAACCAATAAATGGTCTTTTGCCAGTTGCAATAACTAAACTGTGTTGCGGTGCACTGAATCTGTAAGATGCATGATATCCACCACATATTGAAGCTGTCATTAAATGATCAAAACTATTTACAGAAGTAGTGCCAATTACTTCTGAATCATTTATGATATCCTGATTTTTGTAACCCCATTTTTTATACGATAAATTTGTGATGGGTGGTAAATCATCACAATTTGCTTGAACTGTAATTATAGACTATTATTCAAATATAAAATATGCATAATTATAATTGTTAATGTCTGAAACAATTATATTACTATACCTCTAGCCAAATGATTTCTGCATGCACGTAATGTTGAAAACAAAGGAAAACCTTGCAATATACATACAACATTATTATAAATTACGTATAGTTCTTCAGCCAAACTAACGTCTCCTGAATGTTTAGCTGAACGAAAAGACTGGCATTTTAATCCTATGACAGACTCGTTGTGTAACTGTTCCCCTAACAATAATGCACCAGTCTATATCAAAGATAAATATTTTTACACTGAAGCATTCAGTTTCGAATACATATTTAAAAGTAACAATAATAAATAAAAATTAAAACTTACTTCTGTGTAGAACCTAATGAAACCAGTATTAAAACCGACTACAATACATGTCCAATCTGGATTAGGCCCACCGCTAATTTTTCCCAATGACAATAAAGGTAAACAAATCACAGACGTTATCCATTCGCTAAAAAGAACTTTTAATGTATGAACATATCTTCACAGAAACTTGAAATTTTAAAGAAATAAAATTCAACAGAACATTATTGTAATAAAAACTCACTTTGACTCTTTTACAACTTCCCCATACCATATCATGTGAAACTTAGTTTTTGTCTCATCTGGTTCTAACGAATCCCACCTTGCTGACATGAAATTATAACGTTAAATATTATTGCATTCATAGTTTTAAATTTGAAGCTTTTTACTCTTATTTATTAGGCAAATTACACATATTTAATTTTAGAAATACACGATTAATTTAAGATAATTAAACAAAGAACATATGTACATATATAAAGCAATACGTACAAATTAATATAATCATCTTTGTATTATATGCCATAGCAAGTATATCTCCTGCAGATGACAGTGATACGAAACAATCTTGAAGTGGTAACTCATCCTGTGGAATGTCAACTGAAAAATTATTAACATTGGCGTTTGTCATACATCCTTTCTTTAAACGACAAAAGAAAAGAATATAACTCACATTTTCTAGTAGAATCACCAAAAAGTACCTCTTTAATATTGCTTGTATTGGTTAAATTTGCAATTCCCTTAATCTGACAAGACATACCTACTAATCGATTATATCGAATGCACTTATTTCACCAATTTATAATTTTCCCCGCTGCGATGTTGTAAATATCTATGTACCATTTATAGTGAATAAGCCATTGACAATTTAAGATACATGTCTAATAAAAAGACAATACACGACGAATTTTCGTATGTTTGCAAACAAGATAGTATACTGCAGAAAGTCTTCGTTTACGAATTTGCAATTTGTCAAAAATAAACACTGGTAAACAGTGACACTATTCTTATCATATCGATAATGCGATACGAGTAACGAAAAGAAAAAATCATGCAAAAGTCTAAACGAATCGACAGAGTTATGTAGGGAATGTAGATATGGATCATTTATTCATACGAAACGTTAGGTACATTTTAAGTCAAAATGGAGAACACGTGTTGCATGACATCACGTGACGTAATTTGCGACGTTTAGAAACAATCGCTAGAATTTCTCTGATTGGACAAAACAGATTGTTAGGACCAATGGTATAGCTCGTTTCTCCGCAATGGTCCGCGTAACGTGTTCAGCCATTTTGTTATTATTTTCGAAAATCTTTAGGTTGGATTTAAGGACGACGTACGCGGGTAGTTTTCTCGTTTCTCATTAAAAGTTGTAGGGAAAGAACAAGAAATTCGTATGAGATTTAAGAAACAAAGTTACGACGAAGAACAGCCTCGGTGGGTATCGTACATTCGCAAGTACGGAACTTTCTTCGCTGACGATCATCGCAACGCAGCAGAGACAGGAGAGACGAGCGAGAGAACGTGCGAAAGTTAGTGAGAGAGAGAGAACGAAACAGTGAGGAACAGCGAGAGTGTGTGAAACGAGGAACGAAATTGGTCGCGCGCGGGAATCAGCGGTTGTTGTGTGTTTAGCCTTTTTCTGCTTGTGATTTATTGCGAGAGATTGTGATTGCTGATGCGAGACGTGTGTTTTTTTACTTAAGAATCGAAAATCTACGTGTGGGAGTTGATGCGGTATGTTCAAATGTCGTTTACGATACATTTATTCGTTGGACAACGACGCAATGAGTAAAGTGCACCCGGACAACAAAAACTTACGAATTCCAATGATTTGTTTACCGATATATTTACACTTTTATCATCGTTTGCTCATACTTGATTAAATATATTGTGAAAAATATTTTTACACGTTTAATTTATAAACATCGCGCATAATAAATTTCCACATAACCTTGTTTGCGATTGTCAAATGTAGGTTAGGTCGAGCGGTCGCAGTGCGGTGACCTCCCTCGCTACACGTTAATAGCGATTTCCTCGTTTATTATTGCTTCTGTTTAGTTTAATCGTTTACACTATACAGTATTTTTATAAATAATTCTAACTTTGTTACAAAGAAAAGTAAAACATTTTTGGAGCTGAAGCTAAACAATTAGTTGATACTGATGCCTTTTACAAATTCTTATAGTATTTCTTCCTATAGAATTGTATCAATGTAAAACGGTTTGTTAAAAATAATTAAACAATCAGCACTGAATCAATGCTCAAAGTATAACATGTTCATCAACTGTAAACATTGATTTCCTTTTATGGTTTCAATTATATTTTTAGACATAATTCTGAAAATGTTTATTTTGTTTAATTGTATCAAATTATCTGATTTTTCTTTTTTATTATTTACTAATTTTTCCTTTATATTAGTATCCATAAACGTGGTAATATTTATGTTCAATTATAATTCGACGTACTATATGTTAAATTTTAATGAATATTAAACTATTATATAGATTCTAATTATTTTCAGATAGAGTGTATGAAAGCTGGACGGTTTATAATAAATAATGGCAACTTTAGCAGAACAAGCATCTAAGCTTTTGGATTTCAATCAGAAGCTGGACATAACGCTTCTTGATAACATAGTAGGTTGTATGTATACTGGGATAGGTGAGCAACAGAGAGTTGCACAGGAAGTATTAACCACACTTAAAGAACATCCAAGTGCATGGACACGTGTAGATACAATTCTAGAATATTCACAGGTAATTTTTCCTGTTCAGAATTATTGTTTCTCAAAAGGATAATAGAATCTCTTTACTGATGTATAATTGTTTATGTATATATGTATGTGTATATATATATATGTGTGTGTATATATATATATATATAGTACCAACAAACAAAGTATTATGCTTTACAAATATTGGAACAAGTAATAAAGACTCGATGGAAAGTATTACCACGAAATCAGTGTGAAGGTATAAAAAAGTATATTGTAGGCCTTATCATAAAAACAAGTAGCGAACCAGAAACAATGGAAGCCTCTAAAGTTTACCTTAATAAACTTAATATGATTTTAGTTCAGGTAAGCTATTTAAGAAAACAAGTCTTGTTTAACATTTCGATGAAATATATTTTTATTGTTATAGGTCTTAAAAAGAGAATGGCCAAAAAATTGGGAGTCCTTTATCGGTGACATTGTTGGAGCAAGTAAAACGAACGAAAGTCTTTGTCAAAACAATATGACAATTTTGAAATTATTGTCAGAAGAAGTATTTGACTTTTCTAGTGGACAAATGACACAAACAAAAGCGAAACACTTGAAGGATACAATGTGTAGTGAATTCTCACAAATCTTTGAACTTTGTCAATTTGTATTGGATAATTCGCAAAATGTTCCACTCGTAGCAGTTACGTTAGAAACTCTTTTAAGGTTTTTAAATTGGATTCCCCTTGGGTATATTTTTGAAACAAAATTGATAAGTACTTTAGTATTCAAGGTAACTAAAACATTTCTTCTAATACTTATAACTGTATTTTAACACTATTATCTTTGTCATTCCGATTGCAGTTCTTGAATGTACCAATATTCAGAAATGTCACATTAAAATGCTTGACCGAAATCGCCGCTGTCAAAGTAACATCATACAATGACGCGTTTGTAATGTTATTTATTAGTGTAATGCGGCAGTTGGAACAAATTCTGCCGCTTGACACTAATATACGTGAAGCATACGCAGTCGGTCAAGATCAAGAACAAAACTTCATTCAAAATTTAGCTATATTTCTTTGCACATATTTAAAGGAACATGGTCAATTTATAGAGAAGAAACAGTTAAATGATATGCTACTCAAAGCATTACTTTATCTCGTGTTGATTTCCGAAGTCGAAGAAGTTGAAATCTTCAAAATCTGTTTGGAATATTGGAGCGCATTAGCAATTGATTTATATCAAGAAAATCCATTTGTAAATCAAACATCACTATTTATGGCTAAAAATGTGGCTATTCCGCTTAGAAAATTATTCTACTGTCCAGTTCTGACAAAAGTGCGATACATTATGATCAGTAGAATGGCTAAACCAGAAGAAGTTCTTGTTGTAGAAAATGAAAATGGGGAAGTTGTCAGAGAATTTATGAAGGATACTGATTCTATTAATTTATATAAAAATATGAGAGAAACTCTTGTGTATCTTACTCACCTTGACTATGTAGATACTGAAAGAATAATGACAGAGAAACTACAAAATCAAGTAAATGGTACGGAATGGTCTTGGAAGAATCTTAATGCTGTAAGTATTTTTAAAATGTTACGGTAACGTTTAATAACAGTATAATTTTATGCTAACCATTTTTGTAATATTTTTATCAGTTATGCTGGGCAATAGGTAGTATTTCTGGTGCAATGCACGAAGAAGATGAAAAGCGATTTTTAGTAACTGTGATCAAAGATCTTCTTGGCCTTTGTGAACAAAAAAAGGGTAAAGATAATAAAGCCATCATTGCTAGTAATATTATGTATGTAGTCGGGCAATATCCAAGATTTCTCAGAGCACATTGGAAGTTTTTAAAGACTGTTGTAAATAAACTGTTTGAATTTATGCATGGTAAGAACATTATATTATACTTGATGTATTATAGTATAGGAATAAGCAAGTATATAAATAATTAAAAAAGAATAGTAAAGAACTTAATGATATTTTTGATAATATGATTTTTTTGCTTTTATACGATAAATAATATTGTAGAAGATGCCCCTTAAATAATTAATGAATATTTGTTACAGAAACCCATGATGGTGTGCAAGATATGGCCTGTGACACGTTTATAAAAATAGCAATAAAATGTAGGCGACATTTCGTTACAGTACAATTAGGGGAACCAGTACCATTTATTGAAGAAATTCTTTCTACTATTAGTAGTATCATCTGTGACCTTCAAACACAGCAGGTAAAACGACTTAGCGAAAGAAACAAACTGGGAGATAATATATATGTTATTCATAAAAAGTATCAATATACTCGTTCAAATTTCACGCATTATTCTCTTAATCTAGATATTAGAACGATATTTTAATTAGGATTAATTCTAGATTTATGGACATTGAACATATTTTTATTAAAACTTGTCATATTGACGGTCATATCAAAATACAGTTTTTCTTTTAATTAAAATATACAAATCGCTTAAAAAAGAAAAAAGTGTTCAGGACTTACAAGGCAGATAGTACTCGTTATATGGAGGAATAAAGTCCTAATAAACATGGGTTGAAAAATTAATATTCTCGGAATTATAAACAATTTTTTGTTTAATGTTAGAATCATTTAAGCGGTTACCTTACCTTTTTTCCTGTTGACTTTTACAGAAGATTTTCCACGTCTCCTTCTCCCATTTCCAACACACGTTTCACATCCTTGTACAAGAGAATTCAAACTTTTTAAAAATTCCTCGGATTTGTTCACACAACTTGACAGGCATTTTCTATTCGCTCATGTGGATCGCTTGTGTTATTTACCGGTAAAAAGTACATCATACTTGTAAGGAATCTTCAAAGAAAAAATCGAGTGATCGAGGAGGCTATGGGATTGTTCCATCACATCCAAAATATCTTTCATCGAAATTTTGATTTAGATATTAAATATTAAATCAAGTAAGTCGCGCGCTTCAATCAAAATAGAAAATTATTTATAATTCTGAGAATATTAATTTTTTGACCCATGTTTACTACGAATTCTTTTTTTGTTATTAACCTGTTAAATTCATATCATTACATCCAAGTCAACATAAATTATTAACAAATAATATTTATGCGTTCTGTAAATTTAAGAATGGAATCTGAAGCTCGTCAAGCTGACGGATTCCGTAAATCTAGTGTTAATTGTACATCAAATAAAAAAATGTGTTACTAAATTTTACTGAATTGTACTTTAGGTACATACATTTTACGAAGCAGTTGGTTACATGATAAGTGCACAGGCAGACACAGTAGTTCAGGAACAATTGATAGAGAATTATATGCTTCTACCAAATCAAGTTTGGGATGATATCATAAGTCAAGCATCTAAAGTAAGTAATATAAAAAGTAACATAAAAAAAATTATTGATGCACTTATTAATTTTTCTTTCTTTTTTTTTCTTTTTTTTTTTTTTTTTTTTTTTGTTATTTTTTTTGTTATTTTTTTCATTTAACATACTTTGTTTTTAGAATGTAGATGTGTTGAAAGACCAAGAAGCTGTAAAACAACTAGCTAGCATTTTAAAAACAAATGTTAGAGCTTGTAAAGCTCTTGGACATCCATACGTAATACAATTAGGGCGAATATATTTAGATATGTTGAACGTTTATAAGGTATATTTATAAAATCCAGTAATATATTAAAATTTTTAATGAATAAATTAATGCTTGATTTCTTTCTTTAGGTTATGAGTGAAAATATAAGTGCTGCAATAGCTTTGAATGGTGAAATGGTAATGGAACAGTCTTTAATTAAGAGTATGAGAGTAGTAAAAAAAGAAACATTAAAGTTGATCTCAGATTGGGTTAGCAGAACAACCGACCATCAAATGGTAAAATTTTTTTTTTTTATCTGCATATGTTAAAATATGTGTTGCACACTGCAGAAGACACCTAAATTTAATTTACTGCGTATATTTATCAGGTTTTAGAAAACTTCATACCACCATTATTGGATGCTGTATTGTTGGATTATCAAAAAACGAATGTTCATTGTGCTCGAGAACCAGAAGTACTGAGTGCTATGGCCACTATCGTAAACAGATTAGAAGGTCACATTACGAGTGAAGTGCCGAAAATATTTGATGCTGTGTTTGAATGTACTCTAGAAATGATTAACAAAGATTTTGAAGAATTTCCGGAACATAGAACAAATTTCTTTTTACTCCTACAGGTAGATGTATATAATATTAGTCGTTGTCGTCATCGTCGTCGTTGTAACACGTATTCTATATTTCAAATTTTTTTTCTATTTTAGGCCGTGAACGTTTACTGTTTTCCTGCATTTCTCTCAATTCCACCAGCACAATTTAAACTTGTTCTTGACTCAATAATTTGGGCTTTCAAACATACAATGAGAAATGTTGCAGATACAGGGTTACAAATACTTTATCAACTTTTGCAAAATATTGAACATGAGCTAGCTGCTCAAAGTTTCTATCAAACATATTTCACAGATATTCTTCAACACATATTCAGCGTAGTAACAGACACGTCTCATATAGCGGGTAAATATATAAGAAAGAACAGTTCCTAGTCGAATCATTTTACCTTTTATTTTTTCATTATTCTTTATAAAATTAATTTATTATCGCAATTACCTAGGTCTTACCATGCATGCTACTATTTTGGCATACATGTTTTCATTAGTTGAACTCGGACGAATTCAGGTACCATTAGGACCTGTACCAGATAATACATTATATGTTCAAGAATTTGTTGCAAGATTGCTAAAAGCCGCGTTCCCACATTTGACTGATAATCAGATTAAAATTACTGTACAAGGTTTATTTAATCTTGATCAAGACATCCCTGCATTCAAGGAACATCTTAGAGATTTTCTTGTTCAAATTAGAGTAAGTGATAATGATGCTTTCTATTATTTTTTTATTTATGTAAAAATTAGGTTCATGTTACGTATTGTATTTTTTATTTTAAGGAATACACCGGCGAAGATGATTCTGATCTCTATTTAGAAGAACGAGAAAATGCTTTACAGTTAGCTCAAGAAGAGAAAAGGCGACAACAAATGGCAGTTCCAGGAATACTTAATCCTCATGAAATACCAGAAGAGATGCAGGATTGAATCACCAGTCGATCTCGTTACTTGCTTCCTGCACATCTCAATGAGAAACATTCTGTTACAGAGACTATCGTATCCTTTAATCTGCAACTTTTCCCACAATGTGTACCACCATTACCATCGAAATGGATATGCATCATTATATACTTTTTAAAACCAAGTTTAAAATATAACATTCTTGTTAAGGAGGTAAGCCCGAAACGTGGTAATTGTTTGTCTGTTATGCAATTTTAATAGAATTGAAACTTCTGTTGTAAGTAACATGTGAATGTGTGCTAAACAATACTATTTAATGTAATAAAAAAGTTAGCATTTGTATACTGGTATTGATACTAGTAAATAATATTTTCTACAAAACGAGTATAATAAAAGAATTATTAAGAATATTAAAAAATGTATAAAAGAAACTTTAAAAGCATTTGATATAAATGAAACATGATAATACATATTAACATTGTATTTCATGTTTGCAAAAAACAAAATTTTCTTGCAATGTCTTATTTGTAAGTTATATCTTTATTGTTCTAGATTGTTTTAAACTATAATATAAAGTGCATTATGCATGTCACATAATAACTGCTATATTATGATTAATTGATAATCATACTGTAATGCAAAAAATAACAATATTATGTATGATATCTGTATGTATATTAAATTGAAAAGCCTGTGTAAAACTATTTTCCAAAATAGATTAAATTTTAATTAGCGATGTCTAGTACGTATTATACATAAAATAGTATTGTTTCGGCAGATTTAGAGTATGTTACACATATATGTGTGTTTTTATCTGCATAAAGTTGTACGATAATGCTATTATTATTACTATATATAGATATATAGAGATATAGATATATATATGATACATTGCAAGTCATACAGAGAAATTTTGTAAATTAAATGAAATGTCAAACATAATATTTGTTTAGGGTTTCACTTCTCTGATAATCCCTATATACGCATAGATCGATCAGGAGTATGTTCAAAGTGAAGCAGTTTATATTTTTTTTTTTATATTTAATAAATTAAATTGACGAAATGAATATCTTAATAGCTGAAATATTTGACACATTTTAAATGCTGCACTCAGTGGTGAGAAGTTAGTTAAGTCGATTTACATGGAACTTTTTGTTTCTATTACATTTCTTTCTCCATTTCACAAAATATTTCTTTAATCAGATATAATATAAAAAAAAAGCAACTACTGAATTACAGACATAGCAGCTACCAGTTTTCTAAATAGGATATAAATGTATGAAGTGGTCTTCATATTTGACTGAATATAAATAACAAAAATAATCAACAAAACATTTTCCATAAATATGTCCTTTCTAAAATGTGAAGAATAGTATTACATCAAACAACATCAATGTTGACTAATATTTTTAATTTCTGAAATTAAAGCAAATTGATTTCAGCTAATTATGTTCTGCTCTTTTCTGTTACATTTATATAGTTACATATTTTGTACTGTAATCCGAAAAATTTAATGAAAATTGAAATCCAAACTTCAAAGAAAGGCAAATGTTCTTATCGTTCGAGCTTGCCTCCACCACAATAAATGCTACAGGTGCTTTAACTTACAAATCACAAATAATTTTGACGCATGGTAATACGATTTAATACATGTTTAATATTGGAACATGATCTATAGAAGAAAAAGAATTGTGAAGGTAGTAATGACTAAATAGATATTATAATAAATTTCATAAAAAAAAAAAAAAAACTGTGTGAAAATGTGACAAAAAAAATGTATAAAATGCTTGGTTCTGTTCGGAAATTAACAACTTTTTTTTTCATGATTTACATTTAAAAATTTCTCATATACATCAAAGTTCTTCGTTCGAGGATGTCATCATCATTACCAAAATATTCACTGCCGATATCGCACTTTTTTTTCGAAGTGGATAGGGGTAAAAACAGATGTCACAACAGAAATGTAACAGATGTGTATACCGTTACTGCATTTTAATGAAACGTCAATGATTTGTACCATACAAGTGAATCGAAGTAGCTCTGCTTGAAACCCTGAAGCCATTACATTTGATACTATGCGACTCGGGTCTCAAGTCAGACCGCTATTACTATAACAAGAGGATCGGAAAAAAAAGAGAATCAATGTAACTTGATTTCATTGTTCTTTATTAGTAGGCTGTATTTATTTGCAACCGGTATTGCAAAGAAACAAAAATTTGACGGCATTTTTCAAACTATTCGTGGTATACTTTATAAACATTTATCGCAGGAAATTATTTGTATGCATAGATGTAATAAGTTACAGAATGTATTTAAACATACATACTCGTATGTGATAAGACTACTTGTAATGAGGAAAGTGCTTAAAAGTCGTAAGATATCGAAGTAATAGTCGTATCTAAAATAAAGCTGCAACTAAATGTTTTAGAAGCTGTTCGTTTGTTATAAGAGAGTCTTAAATTTAGCAAAAACTTTTTACGGTATAAGTGATTTTGGACGTAAATAAGTACAGCTAAGATATACAAAATTGATACAATACGTGTATCTCTTTTGTTATAGAACCAATCTTTGATTGACTAGAACATGTTTTCTGAGAAAGCAAGCAAAAGGAACAGATTTTTTCCAAATTAACATTAAAAGTAATTCAACAACGAATTACGACGAACAACGTTAAAAACAAAAGTATGCATTTGTAAGAAGCAAATAATAGTGCATATCTTATTCTTATAAAAAAGAATTACATCCAAATTTTGATCTTAAGGTGAATACAAGTAATTACATCAGTTTTTGAAGTCTATATTAAGATTCCAAATTGACAAGATATTAGAGAAGGTATTGCAATTTACTTTCTGATCAATGCACAGCGAATAGAAATACTTTAATATGTTTACGGTTGCAATGCAGTCAACACAATTTTCTGTGGTTTTTTTGAAAGGAGATTGATGCAGAGAAGGTCCTTTGCTCTCCTTGAAATTTCATTCAGCTTGGAGAAGAATTAACAAATAGATTTTGTAAACTGTTGAGTGATGGCATTAATCTTATAAGTTGTCGGGGATCATGTGACATAGTTGTGAGTAGAGTACATAGTTATGGAATGGTCTGTCACGCGTGCTTGAATGAATGGATGTATAAGTTAAGAGTTCTACTAGTTATTCATTATAATGACAAAAATATGTAAAGAGTTTAATAATACTTACTAATAAAATAAAAAATGCCACTATAATAATGCTTTGTATCTTCGATGAGATTATTATGTATAGTAATTTTTTTTATAAAAATGAATCCATCTTATTTGAAGATATTGCATTTTTTCTATTTTTACGGCCATTAATACTTTGTGTATTAATAAAAATTCGAAAATTTCATAAAAATCGTATTGCGTAAAAAATAATTTTTTTATATTCACATGTCATGTTGTTAAAATATTCTCCATGAATTTAGATTTAACTTATTTTTTAGTGTTTTAAAAAGTGTAACAAATAATTATTAAATATCATGTAAATAGTATTGAAAGTGCCAGTTGGAAGTTCTTTATAAAAATATAAATAGTGTGTGTATGCGTGCACGTGTGTGAATATATGTATATATTTATGATCTAAAATATTTAAGGAGTATATATGTAGTTCGAAAGTATATAATTAATATAAATCTGAACGATTTATGAAAATTAAAACATTTTAATATTAAAAGTAATGGAACAATCGATAATTGTTCGAGTATATTGAAAATTTAACCAATAATAAATTAATTTAAAAAAAAATATTAATCATTCCAAATAATACATTTGGTAGTATTTAAAATTTAAATCAAATATTAATTCATTAAAAGTATATCCAACCAGGGGCAGTCAATTTCCGTTAGTTTCTCAATAACACTTACGAATTAGTGTATTATGTACTCCACGGAAGAGTCTGTAAGTAAACCTAGAGAGGCATAACGATTGTTCTGAACTCTTATTGGTTAATTCGAATGTTATTCTAAATTTTAGCACAGCACAGTATTTCTAGGTGCAATGCTGTAATGTGCCCCAGGGGATCAATGGATCTATGTAATATATAATACTTTTGTAAACAATATTTGTACAATTTATAAGAATTTACTAATACAAAATGTATGAAAATATAATTATAATTACATCAATAAATTGATGAAATTAAGAATCATATTCTTATATATTTTGTATTAGTAGATTGTTACTAAATAGCATTTTGTCATTGAAAGCACTAAAACGAACGCACCCCATTTTAAACGTGGTTAAGACTTCACCTAAATTCATGAATACCGCCTTAAATATATTAAATATATTAAATGTATTACCGGCATGCAAATTTATATATACGTACATATTTGTTTTTCAATTTAAGGTTATGATATTTACAGAGTGTTTTGTTTACACGAATGAAAGTTCTTGTTAAATATTAACGTACTTAAAATGAACTATAAATTAAGAATTGCAAAGTAACAATTCTATTGATCCAGTTTTATTAAATAGGAAAATATGAAACTAGTAAAACCAAATTGGGTTACACACGATGGTTTGTGTAAAGTTTTTTATTTCGGCGTATTTGTTTCGTTCTTTATCATTGAAATATACATATTTGATTTATTTTGTAGGGTACTCAATATTTTCCGTGGATATACATCCAGACGGGAAAAGGTTTGCAACTGGTGGTCAAGGTACTAATGTTTTTTGTTTGTATTTAATTTTTGTAATAAACATAGTATTATGTTTATGTTTCTTCTAGTTTTTACATTACATATAAATTCTACTTTTCTAATTGTAGGTGGAGATTCTGGAAGGGTCGTCATATGGAATATGGAACCAGTAATTAATGAAATTGCAGAATTAGATGAGAATATTCCAAAAATGTTGTGCCAATTAGATAATCATCTAGGTATGAATGTCTGATACATTGAATATATTTTATTGAAGCATGTAGTGTATAATATTAATAAGTTCATTGTTTCTGTAGCGTGTGTCAATTGTGTCAGGTGGAGTAATAATGGATTATTAGCATCAGGTGGTGTAGATAAATTAATTATGATTTGGAGGTTGTCTGGTGGATCAGGTGGTAGTTCTTTATTTGGTGGAAAATCTAGTGTCGAGACATGGCGTTGCATAGCTACATTACGTTCACATGAGGCTGATGTACTTGATCTTGCATGGGCACCACATAGCCCATGGTTAGCTTCTGCATCAGTAGACAACAGTGTAATTGTATGGGATGCTTCAAAATTTCCAGCTATTGTAGCTGTATTGAAAGGTCATACAGGATTTGTGAAAGGAATTACATGGGATCCAGTAGGAAAATATTTAGCTTCTCAATCTGATGATAAAACGTTACGTGTATGGCGCACTACAGATTGGACAGAAGCAGCTTTGATATCAGAACCATTTGATGAATGTGGAGGAACCACTCATGTTTTAAGACTTTCTTGGAGCCCTGACGGTCAATATTTAGTATCAGCTCATGCAATGAATGGTGGAGGACCAACTGCACAAATAATTGAGAGAGACGGATGGACCCAAGACAAGGATTTTGTTGGACATCGTAAAGCTGTCACATGTGTGGTGTGTAAAAAATATGTATAACAAATATGATTTATATATTTAAAGTTTAAGTATTTATTTATTGAACACCCAATTTATTAACAAGTTTTCTATTACTTATTGCAGAGATTTAATGGTAATATTTTACAAAAGAAGCAACCAGGTTCTTCTAAACCACAACAATACTGCTGTGTTGCTATAGGTTCTCGTGACCGCTCTCTCTCCGTATGGTTAACTTCATTAAAAAGGCCTCTAGTAGTAATACATGAATTGTTTACACACTCTGTCTTAGATGCTAGTTGGTCACCGTGTGGTCTACGACTAGCAGCTTGTTCTTGGGATGGATCTGTTGTAATTATTGAATTTACGCAACAGGAATTAGGTCAACCACTGGATCCTGCTGAACAAGTAAGTATCCTGTATATAAATAATTTAGAATATTTATTACACGAACATTTTATATTTAAATAATTTATACATAAAATTTATGTTAATCTAATCATTATTTAGTTAATTTGCATTTTCTTATCGTAGAGTAGTCTTCATGAACGTTTGTATGGTAAACCTCTAGTTCAAGGTGGTTGTACTGTAATGGAAGCACCTGAACTTCTTAATTTAAAAACATCAACACCATCGACTCAAATAACTCAAACACCAGCAAGTGCAAATTCAGCATATCCACCTGCTAATACTTCAACTACTCCTGCTAAGGGTCCTATTAATAAACAAATTGAAACAAGGACATCAGATGGCAAAAGGCGGATAACACCAATGTTTATCCCGCCTCCATCGGACACAATGTAAGCCAATCTACATTATTCATAAAGAAAGGAAAGAACAACTTCTAAATATACTTAATATTAAATCGATTATTTTTATACATTGCTAGGGACTCGCCAAGTGGTAGATTGGGAACACCAACATTTACAAGTCAAGTTAAAAGTTCAATTGTTATAGAAAAACGAAATGACGTTGTAGCGCCTAATGTTACTACTTCTATAAATTTAATTAACATGAACACACCATCGTCCACACTTACTTTGAAGCGTCGTGAACAAGCTACACCAAAACCACATCACACTTCGCTTAATAAGAAACCAAAAATTACATCTGAAAGAAATACAAATCAAATATTACTTCCTCCACTAAAGCCATCCAGTTCATTGTCTCAACAAGCTGGTCACTATGCAGTAACTGTAACTAATAGCCAAGGTTTAGCTCATTTGCAAGTATTTAAAGGTACAGATTCTGAGCCAACTTGGAATCTGTATTTGGGATACAGTGCAGTAGCCTTAGCAGCATCGCCAGCTGTTATAGCAATTGGTTTGGAGGATGGTAGCCTTCACACGTTTCATCCTGCAAAAGGATGTCGACCGGCACCACCTTTAGCACCACCTGCACCACTCGCAAAAGTTCATGCAGTTGGAAATGCAGTATTACGATTTCTTTACTTTAAAAAAAAACAAACAATAATAATAATGAATTATTGTGATTTAAATGTAGTCATTGTTCACCGATTATTAATGTTTTAGGTAATGGTTATTTCAAGCTGTGGGGCTGTACGTGTTTGGGAAATTGGATATTCTTGTAGAATGATAGTTTCCACTTCTGCTGCACATTTAGCAGTACCTGGCACCTCTTTGTTATCTTGCACTTTATACAATGGAATGCCACACTTGGCTTTTACCAATGCCAGAGCATACATATACCATAAAGAAATGGGTATAGAAATTATTGTTAATTGTAACTCGAATAAATTTTAGAAAAACATAATAAATTATGCTAAACACGTTTAGGTACATGGCTATTAATCGGTGACAGTCAAGACCCTGTATGGCGTTGGGCATCGTTCAATGCAGCAAGTACATCTGGAAGCAGAGTTCCCAGGGGTCCACTTTCTTCTTTACAAGAAGGATTACTTAGAACAGCTGGAAATACTTTACCTAATCCAAGATTACCTCATAGTGCTCCAAGTGTTGTATCTTATTTGGAACAACAATTACTCGCTTCTAAAGCTCTTGGAAGTGCTCAAGAATACGTACATTGGCTCATAGCCTTAGTATCATTCCTATTAACTCAAGGTGTGCGTGTATTTTTATCTTTTAATCTTTTATTTACTTACTATATTTTATAAATTAGCATGTTTTCAGATGGATTGGAGAAACGGCTGAGGTTAATATTGGACGAACTTTTAGGACCAAGTCACACATCAGCTTCTAAAAGTATATGGGATCCTCTGATACTGGTATTACTTTTAATATTTTTTATTTTATACTTTCCTTATAATTAACAGGGGAAATATCCCAAGTGTATTTCCCTGGTAAGTCATTATTTAAGTATTATTATGTCAGCCATCGAAATAATAATACATTCATTGTAACTACCAACATTATTATTTCATTTCAACAGGGGATTAAAAAGCATAAACTTTTGGAAGATTTGTTGTCTGTTGTTGGTGGACACCTTCGTTGGCAAAGATTATATCTTGAATATACAGAACAATTAACGACATTGAAGAATCAGACTATTTAAAAGAGTTTGATCAAGATATAGATCTAATATACAGAGTGTTCTGTCTGAAATCTTACAAATTATTTTCTTGGGAAGTATTGAAGATAGCAAAACAAATTTTTTGTACATCATATAAAAGGTCCCTTTATATCCAAATACTGCATAAAAAAATTTATTTACCATCCTTACTACTTTCTGAGAAAATAGAAATGCTTCAAACGGTACATTATGTATATAAAATTTGCATTGTAACTATAAGTACATGAGAATTCTAAAGTAATGTCGATAAATTTTTAGGCAGATTTTATACCTCGACTAACAAAGTAATTATAACATATATTTATACACTTTTTATACCCATAATAAAGTTTCTTTCTTTGTTTTGAATTGTAAAAAAAAGTTTGAAAATATTCTGGCATTATTTTAGAATTACTCTGTATTTCTTGTATATTTTTAAAAAGTAATCTTTATGGAATAAAATACTTGTACAGTTATTTTATCACATATGATGTGGCAATTAAAATAAGAATAAAATAAAAATAACGTTTTATATTACAAATTATCTTGATATTGTAATGTTTGACCTTATAATCAATTCTGTAGCAAAATGTGTACACTTTCACAAATTGAGGATAATAATGAATGAAAGAGAAAAATTTCATAAATAATTAAGTGATTAACAATTTTAACAAGTTTATGTCACATTCATACAGTATTTTATGAAAAAAATAAATTCAGAATACATACTACCACGCAACAGTAGTAGATATGGTATTATCACAAATACTGACGAGATAGGACACATTGCTAGAAACTTCAACATCAATTTTTAAGTACAATAAAACCTCCGTATCTGCAGTCTAGTGACAATAAAAAAAGAAGAAGAAACAATGTGGATGTTAGACAAATATTTCGAAATATTCGAATTGCACAAATCTTAAACAACAAACTCGTCGAATACGATCCTCTTATGAAACAAAAAATTAAAGTTATACGAATGATTATAGATGTATTCGAACTTTCAGAATACCATTATAAACAATTCGAGCGGAGAAATTTATTGTCGATCACTATGTTTTTACAGAAGATTCCTTCAAAAGAATTTTTTACCATTGAGCTCTATCGCTCGATGAACCAGGGTTACTCGAAAAAGGTAATCTTTCTAAGATTAATATGCAATAATTATCTTTAAAGTGGGCCTACATTCAAATAATATTGTGTATTACATATATTATTCATATAATAATTGTTATATTTTATTACCGGTTATTTTTATTATTAGTTGCTTTATTGTATTTTACAAATCTTCATAATAACACTTTATTATAGATGTATAAGTATAGTATATACATACAATACGTCGAGTTAGCTATTATCCGCGAAAATGCTTGGAACCGAACTCCCGCGGATACGAAGGTTTCACGGTACTTCTAAAACTTGTGTTATAATTATGTTTATCAATACCAAGAAAAGTGTATATTAATACAATACATACAGTTTTAAAAAATATAGTATAACAAAAAAATAAATTTAAACTCATAATTTGAACGTTATAGTTAAAACTACATGTTCTTCGATGTTGACTAGTATAATGTATTATTAATTTGATGTATTTCATACAATTCATTTTGTAATGGAAGCATGTATAAATTTACTCGTAAAAACCTAATTTAATTATGAAAACCAAAATTTAAGATAAATGTAATTATCTATATTATAAATCTTATTTCAACTATAAAGTTAGAAAATGAAATCTACGAAATACATTAAATTGAACAGCTATTGTTGAAGAATTTCTTTAAATGTTTGTCACACAATTTGTAACAGTTTAATTTTTAATTAAGTATTAAATGCATTAAGTATTTATATATACTTTGAACATTACACAGTAATTGTACAAATTTAATAATTTGTATATATTTAATGAAATTGTATTAAATACAGAAAAATGATGAATTTAAATTCTATAATAAGCGTTGAGTGTATCAGTCGAACATGTGTAATTAGGATATGTAATTGCATTAATCTAGGCAGAATATTTGATAAATATTGTATACCTTCATTTCTTCTAAAAAATGTAAAAAATTCTGAATACAGAAACTACTGTTGCAAAACTAAGAGAGTTTATCTTAGTTGACAAATCTGTTTACTTTATCTATAACTATTGTCTGAAGAAACTAGTCAATATATTGCAATCAGTAGATAACGTTTTAAGTACTTTGTGGAACAAGAAGTTACCGTTTTTAATATGAAGCAGCTAAGTAGTATTTATTTAAATAAAAATAGATTATTAATTTTATGTTATAAATTTTGATTTTTTTAAGTTTAACGAATAATATTATTTCAAGATCTATTATTTTTCTTTTTTGTTTTTTTAGAAATTGTCGCAAAAATGCTATCCATATTTAACTACTGCTTTTGTATTTATTTGAGATTTCCCTGATATTACCAAAATCACATTTTTAGTACCACAACACTATAATCGGTGTCTTTGCACCAAGATATAACTTGAACAAATGTTCAATGTTGACAACATGTAAGTTTTGTACCATTAGTGACCATTTTCATCTCATAAAAATTATAGTATTTGTATAATACTTATATACTCATTTACATAAATGCACATAAACACAAATTTGATAATTACGACCTACGTATTGTGCGTTATATATCTGAGGTTGTAGCGTATGTAATAAATTACGTTTTCAACAACACATACAAACTTCAATTGAGTAACAAGCCATAACTAGTATTTAATGCGACGCAGGTCATAATATATTTCGTTACTCACACTGTCATTCATTGCAGTAAGCACCACTAAAGCAATAAATCAAATACTGTTATTACTAACATAATTAACACGTTGAATGCCACAGCAATCTTTGATGACCGACGCCAGATTTTCCATTAAGATCATGTCGGTTATCAATAACAGACTTTTCGAAATTACAATGCTTCCTTAAGACACTTACCATAAATAAACTGTAATATGTCTCCAGTTCTGAATGGCACTAATCTCATTAGAAATATTGTAAAATAATTAATATGCCATTAAAGAATTCAGTGTTTCTAATTTGTACATGATTTGAACAAATATTGATGATAATTCTCAAATGCCTCTGCGACGTTTTGTGTGAATAGAAATACATGCAAAAATTACCTAATACTTAATGTATTAATGAAATTTGATTAGGTAAGTGTGTATGTGCTCAGACACACATATTATGCATCAATTGAATCTTATAAAGATTTTTTGAGACTCTGCAATATTGTAATACTGAATTTAATAGTTGAAACTATTCTTTTCTAAGCCTAGCAATGTAAAAGTATACCTTCTTATTGAAGAAAAGCTAATCACTATCCATTGTAGCAGACTCTTTCAATTCTGATTCATCAACATCATGATTCTTTGAATTTCTTTCTTCTACAGATTTTACACACTATAAAATTATTTTATATTCATCATACTTGCAAATTACAAATATTACATGTTTATCAAACATTGTTATCTTATGATATTTGAAATTACACAAACAGGTACTTACATCTTCTATACGAATTCGAGGCGCAGCAATTTGTTCAGGAAAATGCCATGGCTTATAATTTGGATTATTTAATAATTTCCAATTAGGATAAGCTACTGATGCTTTATGTAATTTTTTAACCATCTATAAAAGCAATACATATTAATAAATTTGCAACCTGAATAAAATTTTTAATAGAATCAATATAGGAGAACTCACTTTCGGAGCAAATATTTCTGTAACTTTATTTACTAGCCAAACTGGTAGCTTTCCATGTGGATCAGTATGAGATACATAACCCAGTTCAGAACCATCACCATTGCGTGATGGTCTTACAATATATCCTTAAATTAAGGTCTTTAATAATGAACTAGTGCAAAAGAATCAAATAATTAACAATTTATATTTTGATTTTCAAAGTTTACCTGTAAGATAAGATGTTGCTCGCACAAATTGCTTTCTTGGTGGGTAATCTTTATGAAAAACAGAATGGTTTAGAATCAACTGTTCTACACCAGTATCAAGCCAGGATCTTTGTAGAACGAAATCTCTGTTTTTCAATGGAGATGGACAGGCCACTAGATGACATATATTCAATTTTTCTTTAAATAATTTCCATCTGTAGATACATACAAACAATGCTACAGCCAATAAAAATAAATACTTACTAGAATAATAACCAATATCATTGTTGGGATTAAAAAAGCCTATATCTTTTGATTCAATCATATGTGTATCCCAAACTTTCCTATATTCAGGATCATGTAATACATCATATAAAGTTTCTGGCAAAACATCAGGAAATCGAGTTCTGATCTATAGACATTTTAGACAGTATTAAAAACGCGTAGAGAATGAAAGAGATACAAAATTTAATTATGATCAAAATCATACATACTTTTACCATTTTAAAACTAATTCCTGGTACAGACTTTGTCCAAACAGACAAATCAGGTTTATTGTAATCCAATTTCCAGTCATTATTACTATCATACAAATGCTTCAATTTTTCAAAATCCTTATCTTCGGCAATTTTAACAATTCCAATATCCATTTTAAAAGAATATTGTCTATAAAGCGATCAACATAATTAATTCTGAAATACACTGTTTCTAGAAGAAAGGTACAATAACATTATATTTATAAATAAACAATTACAAAAAATTTATTCATAAAACCGACAACTAAACAAAATAAATATTTTAAAAACATTGCATTTACAATATTTATCACTATTAAAAATACATTATTAAATTACCTGATATTCACAGATTTCATAGTTCTTTCATACAAAATCTGCATGTATTTAGTTCTATCTTACAATAGGCCTTATACTTATGCCGAAGTAATCTTTGGTCAGTCTTAACCATTGTTTTACTTTTGAAGAAATGATTATACGTATAATTTATAAAATTTATTCATGCTGAAAAAGCAAATTATATTAATTATTGATGTAGCTTAAAGAAGCAAATATATCAATAATTACAAACCATAAGTTACACACGTAATTATACTTTAAATAATACATTATGTATAATTATAAACTTAGTCTAATGGGTTAAACTCAAATTCTGCTCAACAGAATATACTGTACTTTAAAAATAAAGAGTTAGCGATCAGTTTGTCTTTCTCGACTCCCCGACAGCGATGCCAGACGGAGCCCCCGGTGCACCGGGAACTCCTCATTCCACTTTCGGGCACTATACCGGATCATGTGTACGTGAGCTCGTAGAGTTTCGGAAAGTCGACAAAGGCAAACTGACACATGCTCTCTTTCTCGATTATTCCGAAGCTGCCCGAAGTAATTTCGGACCGCCTCGTAGGAGTCGAGAGAGAAAGGCTCACATTTGCCTTCTCGCTCTTAACAACTGAAATCCGACCTCCCGTCTACGGCATACGATTCGGAATCTCGACTGCCCAGGTATTTTTACTTGCCTTTCCTAGAGTTCATTACTGAACTCTGCAAATTACTCCTGGTTTTTATTTGCCTCTGATGACTTCTGATGACCAAAGCTGACAAAAGTACAGAACTCCGGACAACATTTGACACCACACAGCGACTGTTACTGACTGCCCCTGATTACTGCTTGCCTCTGCTGGACTCTGCTGACCATCGCTTATATTTCTGACAACCTATAACGATTACTACCGACTTCTGCTAACCTCTGTTGGTCTTTGCTGATCTCTGTCAGCGTGTGCTTGTCTCTGCTGAACTTTCCTGGCATTTGCCGAACGCTACTGACCACTGCAGGTATTTCTGATAATGTATAACGATTAATACTTACTACTGCATGCCCCTACAAGTCTCTGCTTGCCTTTGCAGGTTTCTGCTTGCCTGTGCATGCCTTTGCTGGCCTCTGCTGAACACTGCTGACCACCCCTGATGCTTCTGAGATCGTATAACAATTACTACATGCTACTGTTCGCCCCTGCTGATCTCTGCTTGCCACTGCATGCCTCTGCTCATCTCTGCTGACCGCTGCTGACCACCTCTGATGCTTCTGACAACATATAACGCTTATTACTTGCTACTATTCGCCTCTGATGATCTCTGCTTGCCACTGCTGGCCTCTGCTGACTACCGCTTATCTATCGCTGACCACTGCTGACCGTTGCTGACAAATTGTGACACGATGTAATATAATATAATATGTTTGTATGTATTAAAGTGTTGTATAATGTAAATCTATGGCAATAAACGATATAATTTCAAAGAATTCTATGTGTTTTCATCATTTTTACCCTTCTTTTCCTATCGAAATCATTCCCTTAGTTATAAGACACTCCGAATCTTTCAAAATTTTCTAAGTTCCCCGGAAAGATTTCAAATTTCCCGCCACCAGGAATTTTTGCGAATTCCTGGAAATGACGTCATTTCTAAGAATTCCTGAAAATTCTCGAATCCCTGGAACTTACCGGCGTCCCTGAAACTTCTCGGAATCCCTGAAATTTCCAAGAAGTTTCAGGCAGCGGCAAAAATTCCGGCCTGAATTTTTCGGCAAAAAATTCGTTTTTAAAAAGCCGTTACGTAATATTACGTAATATTACATAATTTTTGCCGAAAAATTCCGGCCGAAGAAATTTTAAAGAGCTATTACGTAATCGTTATACGTTGTCAGAAGTAACAGGAGTGGTCAGCAGCGGTCAGCAGAGGCCAGTGGACACCTGTTGACGGGAGGTCGGATATTAGTTGTTCAAGAGCGAGAAGGCAAATGTGAGCCTTTCTCTCTCGACTCTCACGAGGCGGTCCGAAATTACTTCGGGCATCTTCGGAGAATCGAGAAAGAGGGCAAGTTTGTCTTTCTCATATCCATGGTGCTTTCGGAGCGCAATCTGGTGGCACTGGTTTAGTCACTAATGTATATTTCTTGATGTAAAATGGTGGATTGGTGTTGATTGAAAATAAAACACACAATTTGTAAAATTGTATATTATTTTTTCAATAACTATTTTATAAGTTATCAAAATGATGATGGATTATTTTGTTACAAATAATTCTTTGGCACCTGCACCGATGGGAATCCAAAGTACAGCAGGCGCTGTACCTGTAAAAAATGATAAAGGTTAATAATCCAATGTTATTTTTCCATTCGTAGGTTTCATACAATATTAAAGCTAATTGTGTCAGTGATTTTTTTCTACTACAAAATGAATACAATCTAAGTACATTAAATCAAGTTGAATATCAATTTTATTCAAGACTTATTTCTTACTTTCATCGTAAATGAATTATAAAAATATGTTTGTAATTGATTATGTAATGTAATGATGACATATGTACTGTTTCATTTTTTCGTAAATGAAACATAATTATTAATATGTGACATTAAATAATCGTTATATAATAAAAATTAGTTTTACATTGTAGGAGAACTTTCTATGAAAAAAGTGAAGGTGCATCGTTATGTCTCTGGCAAACGGCCAGATTATGCACCAGCAGCTAGTTCAGAAGAAGAATCTGAAGAAGAAGATTTCTTAGAAAGACGAGTACATAAAGGTTACGAGGAAAACGAAATTCCCACAGCTATTCCTATACAGTCGCAAGTCAGAATTCACGATGAAGACGATCCACGTATAAGGAGATTAACAAGACTAGAAAGACAAAAAGAATCTAATACAGAAATTCGTGTAGAAAGACATAGACATATTCATGAACCAGAATTAATAGAAGCTGAACCAGAAAGAACTCGTGAAAGGATCAAATTAGAAAGTTCAGATTCATCAGAAGATGAAGAATTATCAGATTCTGAAATTGAAAGAAGGCGCGAAGCATTAAAACAACGAGTTTTATCTAAAAAAGAGAATGAAGAGGAATTGATTCATGGCGAAGAAGACGAAAGATCAGGTGACAGTTCAGAGGAAAGCTCGGAATATGAAGAATATACTGATTCAGAAGAAGAAACTGGGCCAAGATTGAAACCAGTTTTTGTACGTAAGAAGGATAGAATTACAGTAATGGAAAAAGAAAAAGAAGCAATGAAACAAAAACAAGCTGAGGTTGAAGCCAAAAAGCTGTCCGAAGAACGGAAAAGACAAACTTTACGGGTAAACTAGACAAATAAGATAAATAAAAAAAGTAATTTCTTATAAATGGCTATAACATTATTTATTGCACAGATGGTAGAAGAAGCAATAAGAAAGGAAACACAAGCTGGTAAAAATAACAATGAACACGAAGGAAAACTTGAAGATGTTTGTACAGATGATGAAAATGATGAAGTAGAGTATGAAGCTTGGAAATTGCGAGAGTTAAAAAGAATTAAACGTGATCGTGAAGAAAGAGAACAGTATGTATTGTTGAAAATAGTAATACTTATGCAAATTGCATATTTTATTAAATAATTGCATTTTTCAGGCTTGAGAAAGAACGTCTTGAGATTGAACGTATACGCAATATGACGGAAGAAGAGCGAAGACAAGAAGCTCGCTTAAATCCAAAAATTATTACAAACAAGGCGGCAAAGGGAAAATATAAGTTTTTGCAAAAATATTATCATCGTGGAGCCTTCTATTTAGATAAAGAAGATAATATATTTAAACGAGATTTCTCGGGTGCAACTTTAGAAGATCATTTTGACAAAACAATTTTACCAAAAGTTATGCAAGTAAAGAACTTTGGACGTAGTGGCAGAACTAAATATACTCATTTAGTTGATCAAGACACTACACAATTTGATTCACCCTGGATCTCAGAAACTGCACAAAATTTGAAATTTCATAATAATCAAGCGGCAGGAATGAAACAAGTATTTGACCGACCGTCGTTAAAAAAGCGAAAAATTGAAAACTAATCATGATATAGTATGGAATAAATCTGTTTTAGTATATATACTATAACTGTTAATTACAATAATAAATGTAAAACAACGTAATGTAGATTAGTAAAATAATTTATCATGTACTTTGAATATTTGATATATATACAATTATTTTTTGTAAATAAAAGTTCTCATTTTTATCTTAAGTTTTACATAATAAACTTTTTAAAGCTTGTTTTGCAGCAGCACATTTGGCTTGCTTTTTATTGATACCAAACCCATGAAAGAGTTTCATTTTCCCATCAATAATTACTTTTAAAGGTACCATAACGGCATTTGTTTCTTCAACACTAACTGCATTTCTGAAAAGGTGATTATTTAACAAAAAAGGAATTTTCGAAAACGATGAAAAGAACAAAATATACTTACAAAAATCGTGGCTGTATACCTTGAGTTTCATACAACATACGAACTGGTTGCTTTGGAATATTTTTACTAAATTCAACTAAAAATAATTAAATATTACTATAGAATAATATAGAAAGTAAATAATATCGGTGTATTTATTTGTAGTAAAGACACTTAAATTTTTATGGTAACTCACCAATTTCTTTGCACATTAAAGAATAAATTATTTCCCAAACTTTCATAAGATTTTTATTACAATCTAAATATATTGCACCTATTATAGACTCAAATAAATCTGCTAAAACTTTAGGAATATTTACATATTCAGCTATATTACATTCATCTTCTTCTATCAATATATATAAAAGCTATAAAATAGAATACATTGTAAATATATGCAAGATTATATAAAGTGTCATTTTTTTTTATAAGTGAAAATTATTCTGTATTTTGTAATAACATAAAGTACCTCATCATTCACTATATGATCTCTTTCCTCTTGAAATTTAACAAAGCGTACTATAATATCATTTAATTTTGGTGCATAAGCTAGTAATGCAGTATGTAAATTATATCGTACTGCCAAACATGCAAATGTGATATTATTAACAAGAGCAGATCTTAAATCTGTCAAAGCACCAGGATTCAAATTTCCGCAGTTTTCATAAATATAACACGTCACTAAAAAATCTGATATAAAAAGAAATTTCAAATTAAATATAAATTGTTCAAATAATTTTAAAATAAGTCTTAGGAAATATTAATTCAAGTTTCTAAACACTCTCTTACCAAGAATAGCATCACCAAGGAATTCTAATCTTTGATAACAATCAGTTATAGTATTTGCCGAATATGAAGGGTGTGTAAAAGCCTAAAATATTTACGTTTTATATAAAATTGAAGTTTGTACATGGTAATCAAATTATAGACACACATCATACGTGACATATAGCTTTCTACAGGGAAAAGGTTTACTTTTAAAGGTATATGTTACATTACCTGTAATAAGTATGCTCGATTTTGAAACTTGTAACCAATTTTTGTTTCTATATCAGAGGCCCAAGGCATGAAATAGTTCACATTTCCCTCAGAAATAATAGGATTCGTCAAATTAACAAACAATAATGTATGAGCATTGATATCATTTGGTAAAATTCCAAACCATTTTAATAAAGTCGCGGTATCTTTAATACCCATACTCTGTTAAAATGTAAATACGTAATAAAATATATAAAGAAAAAGTTACACTTAATATTTCAATTATTCCAAACTTTTTTAATTCAAATTTATTCAAATGAAATTAAAGAAATAACTTGACAAACATGGAATGAGTTAATTAAGTACTTCATACAAAAAAAAAAACAAAAAAAGCGAACTCGTCATATTAACTTTTATTACTTACTGAAAGATAGACGCCAATCAATGCTTCTACACAGTCAGCTACTGTTTTGTCAGAAACAGTTTGTATTCCAAGATAATGCTCCATACCAGTTTGCGAATTTGCCGTTTCCCAATTTAACACTTTTGCTTCCATTATATTTATTGTGGTCTCACTTATGCACCCAGTAAATTGTTCCACTTCAGGTATTTGAATTTCATATAAAACATTTGGTGAGATCTAATATATAAAATTTTACAAATTATATTCATTTTAATAAATATATAATAAATTTATTTTAGTATAAATAATACAACTATGAACTTTATTTACAAAAAATATTTTATATAAACGTTGCATATTTTTATTTTAAATATTGAAACAACGAACCTCTTGTTCTAACAACAGTTGCTGAAATAACCGAAATGCTGTATAAGCGGGAGCAATGAAATTACTATATGGTACAAAATCATCAACTTTTATACGTCCAGGAATCTGTTTTTTGACTCCGCAATAATAAAGATTACGATTTCCAATTAGTTTTCCTTTTAATGTCGATAAAGGACCTTCGTTGTAGTTTGGATATTGATCATGTAAAAATAAAGATATAATAAATTTCAAATAGGAATCTCCTAGAGTTTCTAATCGTTCCAAATTAAATGCATCATGTCCTAATTTACTTGTCAATGCCTGTAATAAATTTAAGTTTTTGCAGAACAATGCTTCAAATACAGTTTACAAAAATTAGAAAATATACTTACAAACATAATCTGAACAGGATTGGGACCATCACACAAATCTTCTAGCGATAAGATTTTTAGATGAGGCACTGATATCGATAATTTATTTAAGAAATTAATTTCCTTCTTTTTCTAAAACAAAAAAACTGTGCTTTATAGATTTACACAACCACAAATTGAATTTTGTTGATACTATATTGGGTTTTCTCCACAAATTAGATATAATCCTATTAGTAGTGAAATTAAAACTTTCTCATTGAAATGAAACTTATTTAATATTATATATTTTGTACTAAAAAATTATGTATAACATTATAATTACCACTATTTCGTTATCAGTTTGGTCACACGTTCCAGACATAAATTGACAGTAATGTTCAATTTGGATCATTTGAATGTCTTCAATATTCCTATACAAATCAGGTGGTTCTTCATCTTTTTTCCATGGATAATTATATGTTTCTGTATTTAGTACTGTATACAAAAAGAATTATTTTCTTGGTTTTAATAATGTTTATAAATGAAAAATAATACAACAAATTAGGTATACTTCTAATTTCTTGTTTTGGAAAAGTATACTATCTTTGAGAATTAAATATATACCGTCTATTTCTGGGACATTTAATACTGGTTCTGGTTGTAAATTTTCAACATTTTCATCAATAGGAACTTCTACCAAAGATTCAAATAATTCTTCTGTTTCTTCGTCTGTAATTTGTAGTGGTGGCCACTTATTATTACTCGATCTAGATCCTAAACCAATTTCTGTAGCAATAGTTTGTCTAAGATCTTCGGCAATTAAAAGTTGTGAAATTCTATGTAGAATGGACGGTAACATTGTTGTTTTAAGCCAATACAAGGCTGGAAATACGATTCTGGTGCATAATTCTGGTACCAAATGCTCCCTCAAATCTTTATTCGACTCTGCTCTTTTTCGGCTCTTAGATTCAGACTGCATGCTTCTGTATTATGGAAACAAGAACATAATCATAAATTTAAATTTATTTAAGTTACCTATTTAAATTTGTACATTACCTAGGAATTATACAATTATTTTTCCTCGATATAACTTTTACTTCTAACATCGGTTGCTTTAAATCATTTATCACCAAACCATGCTTTTGTTTATAGTAATGGGCATATGAAAAGAAATTATCACTTGGAAAACATGAACTTGGTGTAAGATCTTCGCAAACTTTTGTAACTAAGTACACATCCGGGGATGCTCTATAGGTAGGTATAACTAGTGCTAACTCATAATCACTATTTTTAAAATGAAAAGGAATTGGTGACGGTATACGCTCTATACATTGATGTTGCTTCAAGACGTTCCAATTAATTTCCCAACTTTCATTAACTGAAAAATTATAATTTCTGTTAAACTATTAGGTTGTCAATTAAATTTTAGCACTATTTTGAATATTTGCTATCTCATTCATAAAAAAAAAGAAGAAATAAAAACAAATAAACATTTAAAAAAAAAAAAAAAAAAAAAAAACTCGGTCCTTCAACAAAAAAAAATTCTATATGTGTCTATAAGATAACACTTTAATAGAAGCAGTGAAAATCGCAGAATTATACCTCATAGTGTTGAAATTTAGTTGACAACCTATTATATACTAACACTTGATAAAATAAAACAAGCTGAGATGAATACTTGAATGTACAAGTATTGTCATATTGTAATATACACTATAGTTGAATGTTTTATTTTTACTTAATCATTAACCTAAATGAAAGGAATATTTGTAATATTTGTAATGTTTGAATATTTGTAAATATTTTTATGCTAAAAGTGTAAAACCCTCTTCATAAGTTAGCGGAAAAATCTGAAAGACTTTTAATATTATAAAGTACAATTTACCTGGTACAATTAGAAAACAATTATCACGATTGTAATTATCAAATACTAAAAAAGGTTTTATAACTGATACAACTTTAGTAAACATTAAAGTATGAAAGACTTTTATAAACCCAATTTGCTCTTTAGATAAATGCATTGTTGCATAATTTACTTTAACATCAACGTTTAATTCTCCAACATTCATAAAGATTGGGAAAGATGGTATCTGTAAAAAATATATACGTTATTAAATATTTCATTTAAAAGTATATAAAGTATATAAAGAACTTTAATTTTTACCTCTGGCATTTGTTTTGTAGAAAGTATTCCAAAACCTGCATTGTCAGATAGCAAATCATAAAATACTAAATATCGGTTATCGAAATGTGGTGCTGAATATGTGGGTTTAGCATGAAGAATGTGAAGATATAATAGTTTCTCTGGTAAAGGGCATGCACCATATAACGCAGATGGAAACTGTAAATAACGTTTAAATGACACATACAGATGTAACTTCATTTTTAATAAAACTGTAATAAATTTATATTTTATTATACTTGTAATTGATGATGTCGTTTTTTTTTATATGTCCCAATAAGTACATTTTCTGACTTATCTTCATCTATCCAATTTGGGAATAGATGATTCGCGTTCTGAGTAATAGAATCGTTTACATTTGGTAGTAATTTGTCAGATAATTCACCAATTTCATATAATTTTATACATGCGTTCATAGCAGCAGATCGTTTTGCATAATTAATATTCATCATAGGATCCCCAAAAATTACACTTTTCAGTGGAGATAAAATTGGAAGTTTAAGAGAAACCTACAAATATTTTAATAGAGAAACAATTGTATAGATTTGTAATTATATAATTACTATACAAATAATAATATTGTATAGAATAGAAATCATTTACATAAATAGACAAGTAACTAAAAAACATAATACTTTAAGGTTTTTAATACCTGGTACATTATACATTCATCTTCCTTAATGGTATTTAATTTCCAAACTGGTGTTAAACACAAAAATTTAGATCTGAGTAATGTGATACAATATTTATTTACTAAACTAACTGCTATTTGCTCTGTTATTGTACATACTGTTCCATCTTTATTTGTGACAATATATGGTTCTATGTTGTATGTATATAATTTTTTTTTTACTGTATCTTCTGTTGGTTCCTTACGGAGTGTCCCACTTATCAAACTCTGTTTAAAAAATGAAAATAAATTTAATAACTTTTTATACAATCTTATGAAAATGTGGATAAAATTACATTTGTAATTTCTATGTCTATAAATAACTAGTATGAATTTAGTTACTGTTTGTAATATTACATTAAATGAAGAACAAATTACAAAGAAAAAAGTAATAAATACAAAAAGAGAAAATACCTTCTGCAAATACGATTCTACTTGTTTAAAATTTGTATATCGTTTTAAATAATTCATATCATTTCTCGGTACTAATAATGTATATTGACTATTATTATATCGTGCTCTCCCTTTACTTTGGATATATGCCCTAACATCCATTGGCAAATTATATCGTATAACCAATGCACAATTTGGTATATCTATACCTTCATCTACTACATCTGTCGCAACAATACAATTTGTTATACCACTCTTTAACCTAAATAAATTTTTATCAAAAATATTATTCCAAAATTATTATTACACATAGTAAATTAGCTGTAAAACATATAAAATGGATATTATTATACCTATGTACAGCTTCGTTATTCCACTTTGAAAAACATAGTGTTTCTCTAATACTTTTGTAAGGGTCATTTGAAAATCCAACTATAAAGTCAGGTTGTAGAAATTTGAATTCTTCATCGTGCTCACTTAGATTCTAAGCCAATAATAATTATAAAACAATTAAATAAGAACAATTTAATATAAATTATCAATATAAATACTAATTTTCACCTTTAATATCTGATATAATATTTTCGCCGTAAATCGTCGTTGTACAAAAATAATGCAACAAAATGTCTGATCATTAGACATATTATTTTTGAAATCTTTCAACACTGTAAAAAGTTTTCGAACTTTGTCAGATGAGTATCTGTAATTTAATGTTATTTTTTAAATCGTATAATATCACTTAAAGATAATTTAAAAACATAATTTACATTAATGTAACCATCAAAACTATGTTCAAATTATTAATAAACTAAGGATTAAATAGATTAGAATAAATACAACTAACGTTGACTAACTTGTAAATTTTTTCCACTTCTGTATTGTCTTTCATTTCATCTTCTAACAATTTCCTACATTTAGTCAATTCTGATATAATGTATTCCAAAACATAAACAGTGTCCTAAATATATCATAATACATATTGATCAATATTATAACAAACCATGAAAATCAAAAGATTAAAATTTACTCATTTTTTTTTTATTTACTCTGTTCTTATACATACCAAATCCTCTGTATACTTTTTTATACATTCTAACTGGATCAAACGGAGTAAAGCACATTTACTTCCACCATATATTCCTATATTAAAAATGAAATTAATATTGATAATTTCTTTTATAATAAATTTGATGCATCTACCTTTAGCTGTTAACTGTATTTGCATGTCATGTAACATGTGACTTATTTTTTTCTCCTTGGATGGTGATTGAAATTCTATACTAGATTCATTATTCCTTAAAGTACTTTGTAAAATTATATCCTTCAATATTTTGTTCATTTCGTCTATGATATTATTTACATTTTTTCCAATATTAGATATTGTGTATTCATCGAACAAAACAACTGTTTCGTTTGGACATGCAAAATAACTTTTAATTTGTAATGCTGAACGTACTGTAATTATTTTTGCATTATATGTTATTTCCAAATTCTGTAATAAAATGTGAATATCACATTAGAACAATTAAGCTACAATACTTTACTCTTTTACTTTTATACTTAAAAATACTAGAATTAATATTATCGAATGACTACGTAATAACGAAAAAATATAATCAATATATAAAAACATACTTTAAACTTACTTCAATAACTGATTCTATCATATCCAACTTTATGTTTGAATTTAATAATGAAGCTGTTAAACCTAAAACTCGTGGTTGTTGATCTTTTGGGCAGTGTTCAAATTTTTGCATAATCTGTCTCATGGGATGATCATTCACTCCTTTGTGACATTCATCAAAAATGAGCACATTTATTTTGTTTAAAAACATATGTCCATGAGAAATTGCATCTGACAAAATTTGTGAGGTCATTACTAACACCTAAAATGAAATATTCTTTAAATAATAAAATTAGATCTATAGACAATCTCTATAATGATAATTTAATAAATTATATGTAAATTGAATAAGATAATACAATATGTACATGTAACATTTACAGCAGTTACATAAAATATAATTAATTGTTAATACCTGATATTTGTCTAATTCTGCCAACCATTCTATATCTTTCCAAAAATCAATCTTTCTTTCACCACTTAACTGTCCACATTTCAATCCAGTTAATCTTCTTATATATTCACTTTGTTGTTTAACTAAAGGTACTGTATTAACTAAAAACACAGAATGTTTTCCACCTTCGCTGTAAGATCTAAATGTAAAATTAAATATGTAATATGCATAATTTAACGAAAACATAATTATTTCTAAATAAAATTAAAACTTTAATAATATGTTACTACTCTACCATATTAAAAATTTAATGTAACAAGATCTATCTATAACATGTTTCATTTAAAAGAAACTTTGTTGACTTATTAATTTAACTATTATTGATAATGTCAGATATATTTCAGTTAATAGAGAATTTGTACAAATACAGAATTGAGAATAAATACTTTCGTATATCTGCGCTTAATTCTTGTATAAGCTTGACAGCTATAAATGTTTTCCCAGAGCCTGTTGGTAAATAAACAATAGCATTTTGTTTTTGTGCAAGTTCCAAGAGATCAATTTGATAAGCTCTTGGAATAAATTCGTCTGTATCATCAAAATTCTCCATAATCTGAAACAAATAATACGTATATGTAATTATATTATATTCGTGAAAAGTATTAATATAAATAATATAAATATAGCTTACTGCATATCATGGTAAACATAAGTACATATTAGTGTAATAGAAAATTCTGTATACGAACATGCATATATTTTATTTATCTATATAGAAAAACAAAACATAATTAATAACTTCTTTAATAAAAATTGATAAATATTATTTACTAAATCAATTATTGGACAGATACAAAACCAAGTAAAATAACTATCAGAGCAGTATTCATTAGTTTCAACAAATAAAGAACAATATATTCATGGACTAGTATGTATGAATAAAGATTTTCAAGTGCATGTCAATACAATATTTCTTATATTATTAATTTTGTTTTGACTTTATATACACACAAGATATCCTAAATAAAGATACATACAAAAAACAAATGATATGCACATTTTTTTCAATAGTTATAAATATTCGTAGGTATACAGAAGAATCGTATATATTGTGTCAATATGTACTTACAGTCACTCACTTTGGTTGAACAAAAATTATTATTCTACAGTCTACTATTTAATAATTATTCACACAAAAAATAAAAAATAAAACATTATTCTTTACTAATGAAAAAATATGTTAATCATATCAAATCGTCCTCACCAACCAAGAGATATGTATGTATTCGCCATTCGGGGTATTCCTATTGAAAAGTAATCATATAGAATATTACTATGTAACTGGGCAGCATTGCGGTACGATGGGACAATTCCCCAACTTGGTTACGCCATCTATGACACTAGTGATAACTTTTGGTCGCTGCAATGGCAATACGATTTTCGTCTATACTAAATTTTAATACTATACTGAGACAATTTCCAAGTACGCATGCCCGAAAATGCGACAAATCTAGGTATACTGATCGGCATACTATATAACACGATTTATACAAGTACTCTGTGGTTGTCCCATATTATACAGGTAGAAAGAAGATAAAGTACGTAATTTGGGATTACAATGTTTACTCAAATTATTTAAATATTTCGTTATTCGTCACTTTTCGAATGGTACAAATATTAATTATATTTAAAGAGTAATTTAAAATATTAACTTGATATTACATTGTTACAGGACAATTATAGCAATGAGATTGGGGAAAAAACACCTGGAAATAGCTACGAGATGGTAAATACTAACAATCTTCTTTATAAGATATATTGATTAATTTATCACATAAATATTGTATAATGTGTCCTTTAGTGAATATGTTTTAAATTGTAATAAAGTTACTACTTTAATAATTGTACAGATTGGAAATTAATATTTTTGTTAATCAGGTTGCCATCTGCAGTGGTTTATGGAGGTTCTGCAGGCATGGCATTAGTATATTTTACAGATTGGAGAGTAATAGCTGAATATATTCCCTTTTACAATGGAAAATTTAAAAACTAGATTGTAAGATGTACTCATGATGTTATATTATGTAATAAAGTATAGTATTATATAATTATTGCCTGTATCATTTATTAAATGAACACATATATATTGATATATTGTATACAACATTGTAGATATTAATCGATATACACATATTAAATATTAATAAATATATGTTAAAAATTCTTACAAGCCTTAAGTTTTCATTTCTACTTTTTCCTTTTCTTTGTAACTTTTATAAACGATATTTGCATATGCTTCGGATTCTTTGTATTTACCTGCTTGCAAATAATCATATTTGTAATATCTGTTAATAAAATATATTAGTTAGATACTTATTTTCCAATAGTGTTTCGATAGTACAGTAAATTATACTTACCTGTAACATTGTACAAATACTAAACAACATGACGCACTTAAAAACACCTTTGTTGGTAATGGCAATAATCTTTTACTTCTTGCCATCAGATATTTTCTGTAAAATAATCGCATATTTATAAAAACAACCCATTAATATAACTTTTTAAAGATTTTAGTAATGCTCTGTTACGTTAATTTTGATATCATATTTCCTTACTAGATACAAAAATATTCAACTATATATTGACCCGCAAAATTTAATCTTGGCTTAATGACAAAATATTAATGTTCTTTAACGTGCACATGTATAATGTATTCAAGCCATTATTTTCGTTACAAAAGTAAACTTACTTCGCTTAAATTATTATTAGGAATATTCTCTTGAATATAAAGCTTCAAAGGTTCAGACCACACAAAATAGGTAGTGGTACACCCTAATATAATGGCCAAATAAATTTGATCCTTAGATAATCTGGAAAATCGCATTGTTTGTTGTAGTTTCAAAATTTTAAACAACAGTTGAACAATTCTTGCACACTATTACTCAAAATAAAAATACCGACATATTCTAATAAAGTTGTCAAAATTCTTACAGTTATTAATTTAGATACTGCGGAACTGTATAAAACTAAAGGCTTGTTTCCACGTGATTCAACGCTAAACGAGTGTTCGTATTTGCATTGTTACGCATTTGCATGACGTAGGGTTTATGTACATACAACGGCGCGACGGGAAATTGCTGGAACTGGTTTTCTCACCATCGAAGCTGCGATTTGAGCGAGGGAGATTCAAACGAACTCGCGTATTGTAATGCGTATTATTATTGTAGGAAATTCAACGCGAGGAAATCTAGGCGCAAACCGAGCATTTGTAGACCGTTACCGATACTTTGTATATACAATGTAGTTTTGACCGTTAGAGATAGGCTGTATGCTTGTGGCGCGCATATGTGTGTGTGTAAGAATCGATCGGTTGGCCATGTCGCCGGTTCTCGCTCGAAGGATCGGGAATATTCCATGGCACGCGCCGAGAACTTGGCAACCGGGGAAAGGAAGAAACAAACGCCGATCGGGACGCTGGATATATAAGACCGAGCCCGCGTGGCCGGGCTCTCTCTCAGTCTATACGAGCTATCGTGTTGCGCTAGAGAACGTTTTCAATCGCTATTTAGAGATATCCAAAGAAAAGTACTGAATAAAGTTGTTAAAGTATTTTTACGTAATTGAGTTGTTTGATTTCCGCGCGCCTCGCCGAGCAGAGCGGTTCAGCGCTCCACGGGCACCGTCCCACGACCTTAATTCCCTAACTCACCAACCACGCGTTCCGCAACATATATATTTTTGGTGACAGCGGTGGGATCAGTTTAAAGTAAATTAGAATTGCACTCGGACCTAAGACAAACTTTGCCGGCTCGCGAGTGCGCGCTTCAAAACTTTGAATTTTGGTGAACCGTTTTATTGAACTTCTATAATACAAAGTGAACATCAGAATCAGTGCATCCGCTCTCCCTTGGGTTTTCGCACGGTTTCCCTAAGGGCACGGGTAAATACCGGAGACGGGTGATTTCGGCGGCCGTGCAAGCCACCACCGTTATCACATGCACCCTGTTCACGTCGCGGTTGAGCTTCCGCCTTACTCAGCACGGAGAGACGAACGCCACCGAACGAGGTTCCTGTAAAGCAGAGAGACGAACATCGCCGACGACTGGAACACCTGGAGGACATCACGGACCATCCCCCCCCCCGACACCTGGAGCACCTGGAGGACATCGCGGATCATCGCCGGTTTCCAGCATCTTCGTCCGGGACGCAGACCGCCAGCCCAGCAGATCGACGACGAGTGGAGGGCTCCGTTGCAGGAGAACCGATCAGCGACGTTCCTGAGCGTTTCCGTCGTAATTGCTAGCGCACTGTAAGTGTAGTACTACGTTAGTAATAATCACTGCGCAGACTAGTAGCTAGATTTGTTTGTACTAGTCTGATATACTCGCCTCAATTAGATTTAGTTAGTCGGTGAAAATGCCGCCGTTTTTAAAGAAATACGTGAGGGCTAAAAGGAGCCGTAAGCAGCGTCTGAGTGGTGGTAGTGGGACATTTACGGAAGAGTTACTAAAATCTCCCCACATAGACCCCCCTACTTCCGAAACCGTGGTACCGCGAACTAACGAGACAAGTTTAACCCCCGTACAGCCAATAATTCACGGGTCCAACGCGACAGACAGTCCCTTAAATATAATTAACAGCACGTTCTCGTCACCCCCTATGTCATGCGCCTTTCAAACTCTTTCCGTTAACTCGATCGCCACCCCTGTTCGATCTCCCGTCTCGACCCTGCCGCCGGAAATTCCGAGAACTCCGTCGCGCATGCCATATGATTTAGTCTCCGGCCTCATATCCTATTTTGATGGGAACCCGTCCCAAGTCGACCAATTCATCGCCCAGTGTAGATTGGCGGACTCGTTGGTTGGGATAGAGGAAAAACCGTACTTGCTCGCGTTAATTCGAAGTCGGATACAGCACCCAGGTTACCGCGGTTCAGTTAAATTCTTGATCGACACCGGCTTCCAAGTGAACCTAATAGAACGGAAGGAATTAAAATCAGACCCATGGACTAATATTAAAGTAATTTATGCAAAAGGAGGAAAAGAAAGTAAGCTAGTTTTGAGCATAACAAGGAACACGGGAAAGAAATTTGACTAAGCTCTGATAAATATTTATATAATGTATCTTACCACGTGGAATTTGCGGTATCCATCGATCGTCGTCTTCCTCTCTGTTCGTTCGTACAGCCCCAGGGAAAAATGATAATTTATCAAACGAATCCGACGATCATCCTCTATGGAGAGGCTCGAACGGCACGATGAGAAACACGATACGGACGGAACTCGAAAGAGGAGATATACTCTGAAAAGTTGGCCGCCCCATGTCTCTCTTTATTACGAATATGAATAGTGATTGCGAGACCGCGCGTGGATCTGATCACCTGGTCCACGAATGTTTTCTTTCGAATTTATTTGTAGAATTTGCGAGAATAATAGACTATCAAGAATTAACGAAAATCGGATCGGGTAGTTCTATTGTAAACGTAGTTCTTCAATTTTGGAAAACGATGGTGGGACGTTAAGGTATCAGCCGGTTACGCCTAGCGAGCGTTTTGCATCGAACCAATGGGAAGAGAGAGGCACTTTGGCGAGGCGCTAAAACCTTATCATTGATATCGTTTTTCCGAGGAAGCAAAACGTCGGACTGGCTCTTCAAGCAGAGGAATGTCGTTCCTGCAAAAAAAAAAGGAAATTGCATATTTAAGTCATGAAATTACTAGCGGACGAATGAAACCCAATATTGGCTAATTGCCTGTCGTAATTCTGTCGTCGCCGATATAAATTCCAGTCTTCAACTGCAACCTATACGATCTTGCGCGAACTTCAATTCTGGTCCGAGGCGTCTGGGAAGGGTGCAAGTCTGCGCAGACAAACCACCAATCGTAGATTCCGAAACGGACAGGGCAGATGACGCGAAATCCGCGGAGAACGATAGATTCATTGCCTCTGTGTTCCTAGCGCGCAGGAAAACAGAGGGGAAAGTAAACGAGGTCACCGACGGCGTAGTAAAGATTTTCGATTCGGAAAAAGCATGCTCGGTAATAGATGTCGCGAGAGAATTTCCTGAAGGAACACCCCAGTCGAGTACCCCAGAGTCTCCTCAACTCGGTCTTTCGTTGGCTAACGGGTGTATAATCCGAACCCCAGGAACCCGCTTCGGGGGCCGTGAGAGGGAATCTGTACTCGACGTGCAACCTGTGTCGTCTCAGGGGAGAGGGGCGCCCCGTGTGAATGAGTATCCCATCCGGTCAGGTGGACCGGGTGGATGTTTGCAACTCGGTCAGGTGGACCGAGGTTTGCGTGAATCCTGGCGGGTGATGCCAGATGGAAGTGTGAATGAGTATCCCATCCGGTCAGGTGGACCGGGTGGATGTTTGCAACTCGGTCAGGTGGACCGAGGTTTGCGTGTATCCTGGCGGGTAATGCCAGATGGAAGTGTGAATGGGGATGACCAGGACCGCACAGGGAATCCAGTGGTGTGACCTCGGTAGAAAATTCGGTAGACCCAAACAGATTAAATTTTCCCCATTCAGTATAGTATATTAAACTTACTTATGAAAATCGTTAATGACCCGCAACACAACATTACCATACGCAGTAGGGAGACTATAATCCCACCAAGGTCGGACTGGTCACAGATTATTAAAGAGCACCATGAATCGGTAGTCGGAGGTCACCGTGGCTCCTTTAAACTTCATCAACTTATCCAGGAACGGTTTTACTGGCCCGGTATGGCAAAGGAAATCGTAGAGTTCGTTCGTTCGTGCCCCACCTGTCAAAGGAACAAGAATTATACTAAGCAAACAAAACAGCCGATGCGAATTACCGACACCCCTAAACACGCATTTGAAAAGGTGCAAATGGATATAGTCGGGCCCCTACCCGTAACTAAAAGAGGTAATCAGTACCTACTTACCCTGCAAGATAACCTCACAAAGTATTCAGATGCAATTCCGCTACGTAGCATAGATACCATAAGCGTTGCTCACGCTCTTGCTGAACAATTCATCAGTAGGTTTGGATGTCCGGGAGCTATTCACACCGACCAAGGCAGGAATTTTATTAGTCAGGTCATGAAGAACTTCTGTAAAATTTTTAAAATCCAGAGAATAACCTCTACCGCTTTTCACCCACAATCATTGGGCTCCCTTGAAAGAGCTCACCGTGTCTTCATTAATTACCTTAGACATTACTGCACAAAGACCGACTGGGATGAGTGGATAAGATTTTGCATTTTTTCATACAATACCTCTGTGCATGAGGCTACTGGCTTCACCCCCCATGAACTGATTTTTGGCAAAAGGGCCAATATTCCCTCAAAATTCTCCACGGGTTCAGCACCCAGAACATTCGCGCAACATCTAGATGAACTTTTTGTAAAAATCACCACTACTCAGACAACTGCTGCACAGAATCTAGAAAAGGCGAAACAGAAAAGTAAAAATTATTATGATCAAACACTTAGACCTTGTAAATTTGATTTAAACGATATGGTATACTTGCTTAAGGAGCCCAGAACCTCCAAATTCGATCGTACTTGGTTAGGCCCCTATAAGATAAACCGATTATTTAGCGATTTAACTGCCGAGATAGAGTTAACGAAAAATAGATTTAAGATAGTGCATACCAATAAATTAAAACTAGCGCATATAAGACCGGACTCTCCCTCCGCGGGAGATTAAATAAAGTAAATAACCTGTAATACTCGATGTAGTTACTCAATGTAATGTTTTGCGGATCCGGGACTACGCTCTAATTCATGTTCTCCGTATATAATGTATATCCCAACTGACTCTGTATAGCTTACTGCAAATCGCCACACCGACTTTTGTTAACCGTATAGTTTAATACATGTCTACACCGGAATATATTAACTATTTCCCTGCGAATATTAGGTAATCTCGAAATCATAAAGCGCGTGATAGGTATGTGTATATTTTACGTGATAAATATTGTTAACCGCCACCGACCTGGCTCAGGGTAGTAATAATAAATATTGACTTTTGCTTAAAAGCTGTTTTATGAAAACACCTTTTTGTATAAGGGGGAAGGTGTTACGCATTTGCATGACGTAGGGTTTATGTACATACAACGGCGCGACGGGAAATTGCTGGAACTGGTTTTCTCACCATCGAAGCTGCGATTTGAGCGAGGGAGATTCAAACGAACTCGCGTATTGTAATGCGTATTATTATTGTAGGAAATTCAACGCGAGGAAATCTAGGCGCAAACCGAGCATTTGTAGACCGTTACCGATACTTTGTATATACAATGTAGTTTTGACCGTTAGAGATAGGCTGTATGCTTGTGGCGCGCATATGTGTGTGTGTAAGAATCGATCGGTTGGCCATGTCGCCGGTTCTCGCTCGAAGGATCGGGAATATTCCATGGCACGCGCCGAGAACTTGGCAACCGGGGAAAGGAAGAAACAAACGCCGATCGGGACGCTGGATATATAAGACCGAGCCCGCGTGGCCGGGCTCTCTCTCAGTCTATACGAGCTATCGTGTTGCGCTAGAGAACGTTTTCAATCGCTATTTAGAGATATCCAAAGAAAAGTACTGAATAAAGTTGTTAAAGTATTTTTACGTAATTGAGTTGTTTGATTTCCGCGCGCCTCGCCGAGCAGAGCGGTTCAGCGCTCCACGGGCACCGTCCCACGACCTTAATTCCCTAACTCACCAACCACGCGTTCCGCAACAGCATCAGTTTACTTCCCCACCCTGCATAGGACTGGGGTTTTTTACGGTTAAGAAAATTAAACGTGACGGCACGCTAGGACTATTTCTCAGCTCGACTAACCCATTTACGTGCATTATGTAGACTACATATGTTACTAGTGATAAATTCTACTCGCTACAAACTAACCAGTAGTCACTGTGACTAGTCAAAATATGACTAAGGATCGTCTAGATGATCCCCATACCATATGCACTCTGCGATTCTTTACAAATTTAATATTTCCCTCTCGTCGAATTAATTTCTCTTAAAATGAATACTTTTTGTGTCTATTGCATAAAACAAGCGTAGAAAATAGTAAGCTTACACAAGCTGATTTATAATGTGTATAGAGTATTATTACTGCGTTCGTTGAACACTGAATTGTGTTGAACGATAACTAAAATTGTTTTACATTATAATTTTACATTTCTTTCTGTAGAAGTTAAACCTTCCCTGAAAATTTATAAAATTTATTAAATAGATCTAGTTGAGTTTTGAAAATCTCTTGCATTGAAACTGGTAGCGTACGAGATAATAAAGCTATTCCGTGTTGATCACATATACTAATTAACAAATTTATACAATTCTGAATAGAAATCTGAAACGAAAAAGTAATAAAATATAATTTTCAATATACATTTACATATTCTTTATGTTTAATAAAAATATAACTATCGCACACAATATAATATTCGAAACATTACCTTAACAGAAGTTGCTATTAAAGCTTCTGAAAACAATTCCAACAAATCTGCTATTACGTACGGACTTAATCGAATCATATCTTTTTTCAGTTTTATCAAAGAACTTGTAAATCTATAAACAAAACGAAAAAAATAAAATCACACATACTTATAATTTCTTGTAATAAATAAAAAACAGATTGATAATTTACTTCTCTATATCCAATGCAAGACATTTAAATGTGTGACCTTCAGATTTATCGACTATAGCTTTGGATTTTTGTACAACAACATTCAGTATACGTCTATACAATACCAATAATGCGGGTAGTCTATCTGAGATTAGATCTGTTCTCATTTTTAATAGCGTGTTACATAATGTCAGTGCATCGTTACACGTTGGTATTGTTGTTTCTTGCAATGATTTTAAACCGAGAAATATACTCATATCAATCACATTACCACGAAGATATAAATGTTTAGTGGCAAGAATACTTTGAATTAATTTTAATAAACTTGGCCAAAATTTGTCTGGTATATTTACAATTTGTATTGTTTGTAATAATTTATTAATTGCAGTTAAACGTAATTTATTTCGGTCGACAGACATATTTATTTTCAATATAGCATGCCATATAATGAAAACATTTTCCAAGTCATTTTTTTGTACGTTTAAAAGAATTTTTACCTGTAATAAAACAAAATAGTAAATTATTTGTAAAAAATATTATGTTGAGTATTTTGTACCATTTAATTTAAACACTCATAACAGATACATACCATGTGATCATGTAAATATTCTAAAAATTTATTGAATTCTTGTGGTTTGCTTGATTCAAACAGAGGTAAAAGTACATCTGTACATGGATACTTCAAGAGAGCATACCATATTCCTCTTACAATTTGGTTGGTCACTTGAAATATTTTTCGATTGTGAAGAACAAGAACTGCTAAGCATAAACCATCCTTCAACAACTCACTTCTATCAGTATCATTCTGCTTACAAAATATTTTTATGCATTAAAAGTGTAATAATTTCAAAGTAAGCCTGATTAGCTATCTTATATTTACCAGAAATATATCACGAAGTATTAGCTCCGTTGCATTTTTTAATTTTTCATCCAAATCTTCATTAGGAATACTTATTTTTAATAATATACTTAATATTTTCACATCAACGGTTTCTGTAATTTTTGATGGTAGCATCTTTACTATAATTTTATTTAATTTTTTCCCTGCTTTTTTAACTATTGCCTTTTGATCAATATTTAATTTTGGTTTAACATGTTCTATAGATTCTAATATAAAATGAATGTTTTTCTTAGAATGTATGGAAGACTTTATAAGTGTTTTTAACATTGTATACGATAAATCGTTTCTAAGTGATAGTTCCACAGTTTTCTGGATATTTCTATTTTGTGGTAACTGGTCCAATAATAAAGAAGGATTTATATATCGAAACATGTCGAGACCGGACATTTCTAAAAGATCTGAAAATAAAAAACTTGTTATATACTGATTTTATAAACTTATTACTCTGTTTCTATAGGAGAAGGAAGAGCACCTGAGAATATCATATTACATAAGGAAATTATTTCATCATTTCCATCACATTCTTTTCTGAGAGCAAATACAATTATAAATATTATTGACCTTACATGGGTACTCAAAAACATCAAAGGTATATGAAGTAATATTTTTAAGTACATTTTTATTTTATATAATGATGCACTTTCTATCTGCACCCATTTATCTTTCAAGAATTCTTTTTTCATAGATATCAATATTTCATTTACATCTTGATTTTCAACACTTTCACCTTTGAGTAGAGTTTCCTAAGAAACAAAGTACAAATATTACATAAATGATATTACATGTACCATTCAAATAGACTAAATATTTACACTTACTGTAACAAAATTTTTACATAACGATTTTGTCATTCCATTGGTTATCAAATACGCAATGTGTTCAACAATACAACATAAAAAAGATATTATGAATCTCTTGTTTCCTTGTAAGCTATCTTCGTGCAATACTTTCATCCATTCACAAAAATTATCCATGCTAGAAGTCATATCTACTAATAATAAATATGTTACTTTCGACATCTCTTCGTTAGACAAGAACGATATTACTTCTGTATCAAGTTTTAATATGGTGGGCCAAGAGTATTCTAAGCCACCTATCAAACTATTAAGTTTAACGGAAGAGTCATTTACTGTATTTTGGGACATTTTAATTCTTTGTAAAATAAGTTTATTCTGAAATTATAATATATTAATGACAAGGTGAATAATAAAAACATTTAATTAACATACCATGCTGTTTTTGCAATTGTCTTTGCCAAAATTTGTTATTCTTTGAATCAATTGCTGCCACTGAATTCGAGATATTGGAAATCTTAAATCTTGCGTTGCAACTTTTGGCACATAATATTTCAGTGCCTTTTGTGTTTCATTCCATGAAAATATTGCAGCTAATAATATTATAATAATTTTCTTGCTGTGGTTTAAATGTAAAATTTGATCTGTTAGAAGTGATAAAACACTTCCTAAGTCGTCAAAGGCGTTTATAAATTTTTGATGAGAAGTTAATGTTCCTGTATATTCGAAAATACACAAACCATCTAAAAATGTAACAAGTAAATCAACAGTTGATTGCATAAATGAAATATTTTTACCTGTAAGAAATTACAAAAGATTAGAAAATTTTAAATAAGAATTAATATTTAATTGATAATATTGGTTTAGTTACTATTTTATGATCCTTTCCCTTACATGCGTCATTAGATTGTAGTACTTCCATGCAGTCATGTTTTAAATGATATATCAATGTTTTTAATATAGCTATACTTTGTAAAATTGTAATATTGTTCAATGATTTCAAAAACATTTCTTTGAATTCTTGTGGAAAAAACATATTAGATTTTGTATTTGAAATCTGATTCAAGGAATGTTTTAAAGCTACTAATATTGCTGAAATTAATTTTTCCTCTTGCCGTAACTGTATAGTAGCATTTTGAATAGCAATCATTAAATTTGTATATTCCAATGTTGGACTTCCAACAAATACTTTTCTCAGTATATCTTGAATTCTTTTCTCAATTATGAGAGGATTAAAATAGCAAAATTGTGTAAGAAGATCATAATCTACATTGCTCATATTTTTATCTAATAAAATGCTGTCTACCGCATTTTGGCAATACTCAAATAATGTAATACCATGTACTTTATTATCAAAATCAAATGCTATATCATTCAAATTTTTCAAAAGGGAATTTAAAATTTGTTTTCTATATGTTCCAGCACATTCTACTAATTCTCGCAAAATTAAATCCAATACAACACTGTCTGATTTATAAACACCTATTGCAGCACGAAAAATAAAAACAAATGTCGTTAAATTACTGTGAAGATCTTTTGTTCTTGCATTTTCAGTCAAAGTAGGTAATAAATCTGCAAAGTGATCTGTGTTGTCATCCTTTAAAAACATTTCACGTTGTGCATGTATTCTCCCAAATACTAATTGTTGAACACATTTATGAGCTACTGCTCCCAGTCTATTCATATTATTGGTGCATTTATGATCGATTATAGCACATAAAGGATACAAAATATCATGTACGAATACATTTCTTAATGTATCTTTAGTCATAAAAGCTGATTTAAAAATTTGTATTATACTTTCTATAACATTAATTACAATGTTATATGTTATCAATATTAATCCATTGCTTTTGTTAATTAATGCTATATCTACTCCATCTGCTGATTGTTCTTTAATATTAAAGGTACGTTTATAAAGTTTAAATACATAATTCAATAAAGACTTCACCAAAAGTCCTAAATCTTTTGGTTCATTAATGAAATACTGTTGCATCCCGTTATTCAAAATCAATAATCTACAGCATTCAGAAATATCACTGTGTACATTTTCTACGTCTTTTTGTAATTTTTCAATAATCACATTAATCAATAATTTTTTTACATCCACTTTAACATCCAAATGTGTAGTTTGTAAACAGCTCTTTAAAGAAACCCAAACATTTTTATCCGTGGAACATGATTTACAAAACCACTGTAGGACGAGATCTTCTTTGCGCACTATTGGTATACCAGCGGTACAAAAAACATTTTCTGCCAATTTCAAACGTTTTGCTAAAGGTTCTTCGTTCGAATCAAGACGCTTCAGTAATTCTGTTAAATATACATATATAAATATTTATTACAGATATTTAAAGGTTAGAACTAGTCACGTGTTTACTTACCCGTTGATAGAGCCATATTAAATATTTAAAAATTTTACATGTATATTCTTAATTGTTAGCATTATTTTAAAAAATCTTTTCGTAGAATTAACAAATTTTATAGATTACTCAACATTAGAATGTAACATGAATACATCATATGTATGCATTTAGACTAGTTGAGCTGCGCAAGTTAGGTATTGAATGAATGAATCTGCCATGAGAGGTCACAGCGCATCGTATATATGGCGCTAAACTTTCAATTAGATAAAATGAATTTAGTTATTAATTTAAATATAAATTTAAAAAATAAAAGTCTTGAATTAAAAATTAAACAAAAAATAAAAATGCATTTATAATACTACAGTGTAATTATCAAATGTATCATTAAATAATATTATAAATTACGACATTTAATTTTGTATATGTATATTTTATTGAAAATGTCTGTGTCAATTTGCAATGTAATATTTGAATATGATTTGCAGTGCTTTGCATATTGCTTTACAATATTTTCAGTATCACTTTAATGAATATCTGATATAGCATACTAAGGCAAATTGTGGGTCATTTCATTAGGGTTCTGTTTTGATTCAATATGTTCCTGCTGATCATGATTATGGATTTTTTTATCACTATCTTCGTTTTTGTTTTCATCATATTTTTGTATTGCATTATTGAAATCATTGTCTGTTTCATTTCTGATGTCATATTTTCTCTCATCAGAAGAATCGTTATCCAAAAGTTTATTATATTTTTCAATAGATTTATTTGCTTTAATATCGTATTCTTGATAAACCATATAAGGAACTGTTAGCTTTTGTGTTTCTATTGATGAATTAAGTGATGCACTATGAGAATAACTTATTAAAGATTCATCTTTATTTTTCATTGATGCGAGTTCTAAACGATAAATTGTATTACTTTGTGATAATTCAAATGATTATATAAGCATATAACTTTATGTGGAAAATATTACCTTGTTGATTACTAATAGCATTCTGTATTTTATCCGATAAGTATTCTACGTTAGTTTGTAGATTGGCCATATCTTCCCTACGAAATAGTAGGTATTAAAAACACCATTTTTCGAATTTTATATTAAATACATCTACAGTATTATTATGAATGTCAGAATTGTACTCATTGCATTATCTTCCTTGCAATATTCATTACTATCCATTATCATAAAATTAAGCATATATTTAATTTGCTATTATCGTATATGCTATTACTGTGCTGATAGAGGTATCTTTAAAAATTTTCACTGTTGCTTTGGAATTACTTTTACTTTCAGATCAATCTTAACAGTACGTTTCTTGTTCGAAGTTGATGTAGTTTTTCCAACTCTTGTTACATCTCTGTCAGTGGCTCTCTCTGTCAACACAGAATAGCTCTAGATGTATTTAAGAACGTAATATAAATATCTCGTATACTAATTAATAAAATTATTATTAATTAAATTATAGTGCAAGCCAAATGATATATTATCAGTTACTAATCAAAAATAAAGTCAATCTTCTTATCTACACAAAAATAAGAATATACTTGTGCTTGAAGTTACTAGCTTCCAAACGTTGTGTGAGAGATTGGCATTCGATGGTCAGTTGGGAGACGAGTGTAGCCTGATTATTCAGAACATCTTCTAGACCAGCCACTATAGCAGCTAAGAAATACAATTTCATTAGTCAATTCTTAATAAATTGACTAATTTAATTCCTACCCATGCTAGGCATAGTGTCAATATGCCGATTTCTCACACACAAAATGTTTTTAAATAATATGAAATTTATACACTTTTCCAAAGACAATATACCTAACATAGGCAAGTATAAACTATTACCTTACCATGTTTAGTTTCCATGTCCATTATCATAGAAGCTAATTCTTTTTCATTTTCCGATTTCGATGAAGCTTGTAGAGAAAAATTTTCTGGACATGTAGATTTACTTATATTAATCTAAAAGAAACATTTATTTATATTTTTATTTTAAACTTGGATTGTATTACACTATACATGAGACGTGAAAAACATAAGAAAATAGATTTCTAAATTCTGAAATATGTACATAATTGTCATGAAATTATATGACACACAATGTCCATTTCAAATGTTTGATATCTTACTTCTTTCTCCAAAGAAGTTATTTGTTCTGAAAGTCTTAAATTTTCTCTTTTAAGATGTACCAAGTCAGTTTCTGTTCTCTCTAATCGTTGTTTATATGAATTTATTTCAATTTGTAATCTACTTTGTTCTTGATGATTTTGTCTTTCATTTCGTTCAGCGGCTAATTTTGCAGCTAGAACTTCTTGTTCTATACCATCCTTTTCAGTTAATGCTTCATCTAGTTTACTTTGCAAATTTGCTATATGCGACGTAAATTATAAGGTATTACAATTTATTATATTTGTTTCATTAAATATCATTAAACTTAATAAGATTAACAATTAAATTATAAAACTTACATATTTCATTTTGAAGTTCTTTCTTTAAATTACTGATAAGTATTTGTTTCTGAGATAATTCTTTTTTAAGTTCTATTAGCTCTCTACGTTGTTTCTCTGACTCTAATTGAGATTTATTAACCACATTCCAATGGGAAGCTACATCATTAGATAATTGTTCAACTTGATGATTGTATTTGCGTTCTATCTGCTGTCTCTCTTCTGCAATACGTCTACTTGCTTCCTGAGTAGCTTCTTTAAGTTTATCACATTGTCTATCTAATTCTTCTTTCAATGTTTTGATTTCTATTTTAAATTGATTCTTTTCAAATTCAATTTGCTGTATAACATTTATAGTTTGTTTTACTTTCTGTACTGCCTCAGTTTCCTTATTTCGTGCAAAAGCTAAAGACTTTTGTAAATCTTCCATTTTCATTTCAGTTTCATATTTAGCATGTAATGCTTGTTCTAACTGAGTTTTTATTTTCGATGTATCATTTTTTAAACAACTTTCAGATAATTGTTTCAAATTAAACTGACTTTCCTCTTTAGTTTTACGGAGTTCTAATTTTGCTTGAGTAAGTTGCGCTTCTAACTCACTGATCCTTGACTCGAACAGTATATTAGGACCTTCCAAAATTTTGGGTTTTATAATTTCAGAGGCTTCTTTTCGAACACACAATTTTCGTTTACTATTCTCATTATCATTGTCATCAACGTGTATATACTCGTTAAGAGCACAGTTGAAAAATCCTGTTTTATTTTTATAATGCAGAGCTTCATTTTCAACTACAACCTAAAATTAATGAATTTAAATTTTAAAGCAAATTATTATAATAATGACTATTAATTATTTAATTAATTAAACATAGTTTTAATACCTCTCTAACTTTATGAATTAAATTAGTTAATTGATTTCTGCAAAACTGAGATTCCTGTTGTAATTGTTGTATATATTCTTCTTGTTGCTCAATAAAAGAATTTAATTCTGGAGGAACAGATTGCAAGTCTGCAGTTGAAGATACTAAACTGTTATATGCTTTCATCTGATACATAGTTTTGAGAGAATCGAAATTTGGATTCACCACTTCATTTATATCTTCCTGCAATCTTTTTGCTTTGGAATTGTCAATTATCATACTTCTATCATCTCTTTCTTCATCAAATTTATTAATTTTTGTATTATCAAATTGGTAAATATCTTTAGTTCCTTGTGATCCTCTATGTGAAAATTATTTTTAACATTCAATTTTATAAATATAAAATTCCGTGTACAGAATAGATTGTTAAATTAATAAGAGTATTTAATATTAAGTTACCCTGTTATTGGCTTTGAAACATAAGAATCGGCTAGCAAATACTTTAATTTTGATACAGCCTCTTTATATGCCATTTCTGTATAATCTGTAGACTTCTTCTTATTTAAATCTACTTTTTGAATTCCATTTACTTTTCTATAAAATTAAGATGTACGTGTGTAAAAAAACTAAAAATATAGTGCAATTTTAGAAATTTAGAAATAACAAGTACTTACTTTGTCTTTAAACTTAATCTCTTCATTCGTGCAAAAACCGTTAGAACCGTGAAATGTGAAAAATTCTCTCTCAACTTCAGGTAATTCTGTAAAGAAAGTTTTATGCGTGTTAAATACGCGCCTAGACTCCTTATGATGGTTGTCGGTATATTAATAAGATGACATAGTTATCTACAATTGCTTGTCCTAAGCATTCTAAGCTCATTTTACCAGTTTGCCGAGTCGTCATATATAACAACATTTGCCAATTAATGGATTAAGTGTGTACTTGCCCAAATTCACATTAATCAGTCAGCAAAAGTATTATAATACAATAAGACTTGAGAAAATTGAAGTTGAATTCAACTAAACATAGACTATGGTAGATTGCATGCAGAAAGATCGTTTGTTTTATAGAGACAGGCACCGTACCATCTTGCACGAATATTTCGTGACTTATTATAATTATCAACAACTTTTCAGTAGTATACTAGTCATATTTGTCAAGTTTCTCTTACATAAAAAAAAAAAGTTGAAGTTTCGTTTCTTTTCCAAGATTTTCAGAGTCACATTTAGAATTTTTTAGAAACGTGTATTACTATTGACTTACTTAGTTTTATTATTTAAATTTAACTTCGCAATCTAACCACTTAAATGAATACGCCATACAGTTAATAGAAAAATTGATCACATTTCTTATATAATAAAATATTAAAAATAGAATCAAAATTTTCTGTATGAAATATTTAATGCAGTTTCTATTATAGTAAGATAAAAAAATCAATATTTATATAATGCTATTAAAATAGAATTAAAATAGATCTTATTTAGTATGTAAATAACTAGTGATAACACTGAATTATATGTATATAAATATTTCAGCTAATACGCATATCATAGTTTTAGATTTAATTTTGTTATATTGGAATTTTCTTTCCTAGATTATGTGACAAGTTCTTGTCCTAGTAAGTTGCCAGGTTCATTTTCTGATGATGCTATGGAAACGAATGTGTTATCATGTTGTATAGTTTGGTCTGAAGGTACTATAGTATATGCTGAAAGAAATTACAATATTTTTTATGATTTATAATTTATTAATTTGTATTTATCTGTAAGAATTATACCTGCGCCGTGAGAAAATGGTTTTATCCATAATATTATTAACAAAGCAAAGGCTGCAAAAGAACCACAAACATAAACCACAACATCTGTGTAGAAATTTGTAGAACTAAACCAAGATTCTCTGAAAAAAATGATAAAAGAAAGTTCCAGGTCAATGTAGTCCTTAAATATACTTACAAATACTGAATAATTATAACTGCTAATCCATTGCAAAGTTTATCCGTGAAACTCAATATACCATATACAAATCCACCACTATCAGTGTTTTGTCCAATATAATCTGCAGTAACTCCAAGACTGGTCACTAATATGATAGATCCTGCAGATCCTATACCAAAAAAATGTTTAATTTTCAAATACTTTGTGCATTTATTAACTTCATACTATTCAAAAAATTACATAGTATTACCTAATAATAAAGATATTACATAGATTTGATAGTTTGTGTACGTTATGTCTGTACCTAATTGAATCCAAATGCAAGCACATATGGTTAATATAACGCCAAAACAAAATGAAATTTTTCTGCCTACTTTTGTATTTAACTTTTCAATAATTAAAGACATTGCAAAACTACTCAAAAATATTATTAAAGGTATTACAGCTAAAGATGTAGCTGGCATATTTAGTGATTTGTGCAAATATAAAGGAATATAAATTTGTAATAAATTTACACATGCACGTGTAGACATATATACACAGGCTACTTGATATAAACGTATATCTGTTAATAAGATTGATACTGTGCGTGTATTTCTCTGCAATAATCCTAAAATAGATACAACAAATTATTAATAACATTTTAATCATTGTATAGTAAATATACAGGGTGTTACCGGATAACATGTAAAAGCGGGCTGGATGCGATTCCTTATAGAAAAATAAGAAAAATAAAAAGAATATAATTTTTTCGAATTCGACTTCGTTTTCAAGATAATCAAGTTTAAAGATTCACTTCGTGTTACTTGCAATTACGACTAACAATAAGATACGATTCGCCCACTGACGTGTAATCGAACTTGATTATCTCGAAAACAAAGTGAAAATCGAAAAAATTGTATTCTTTTTATTTTTCTTATTTTTTCATAACGAATCACCTCCAGCCCGCTTTTACATGTTATTCGGGAACACTCTGTATAAACAGATTAATACAAGATTCATCTTACCATTAGAGATATTAACAGTTCTTTCCTTAATAAAGATGTGGAAAAGAATGGATGCTATAGATCCTATTCCTATTCCAATGAATAGAATATTTTGAAATTTCTTTGCATCATTAGGACCAATTTGAGAACTGGAATCTTTGTTATTTGTTATATGAAATACAACCCAAGCGATGCAATAAACAAAAATATTTGAGAGGACAGTGAAGCTATATCTAAACAGAATTTCAATAAATGTTATTAATAATTGCTCATTCTTATGATTTTCAAATTTATATATAATATTATATCATAAGATCCAAATTATGTTTACAATATTTTTTTTTTAGCAAAGAATATTTTAAAATATACCTGATAGCTATGAGTTCTGATCTTTCGTATTCGGTTGGTGTAAGTTCTGGGACCAATGATAAATGAGATATTTGTACTGCAGCCCAACCAAATTGAAAAATTACAACAAATGTTGCATAATAAATTAATTGAGCCCACTTGTGAGAATTTTCGCATCCAATACAAGGTGAAAATATAAAAGGAAATGCAAATAATATGCAAAGTGTGCCTAAAATATATTTTTGATATAACATAATACAAGTAATAATTTATATAACGTATATACCTATTAAATGCCATGTTTTCCTCCTTCCATATTTACAGAACCACAATTCATCATATTTATCAGAATAAAATCCAACAAACGGAGTGGCTAAAGCATCCGCTACTTGTCCAATAAGTAAAATTACTCCAGCCAATGTTGCATTAAAACCCAATACCAAGTGAAAATACACTAATAAATATGTGAACCACATAGAAGCACAAATATCATTTAAAATGTGTCCTACACCATATGCTAGTCTTAATGAAATAGGAAGACGTTGTATTACTTCGGTATAATCATTAGTCAAACTTACTCGTTCACTTTCCATGATAATTAAATTCGATATAATCAATGTAATCAAAGATATAATGACATTTAAATTATATTTATTCAAAAGCAATTACTAGTAAATAATAATGTTTTTAATTTTAAGTCGTATTAAGTTCTTAGCATAATATATATTACCACTGTGCTAAAATATTTGTCCATTTGCCTTAACCATCTTTTTTCTCATGTGATCATAATTTAAAAATGCTTTGTTTCTTTTTTTTATTAATTATATAATATATCATATAAGAATTTTATAACTGATATTAATCAAGAAATACGGGTGTATTTGAGTTGTGAGCAGATACATAACCTATGAAACTGTCATTTATGTACCAATTACAATCAATTACAATTCCACATTTAGTTCACGTAATTTTGACGTTTTCTCAATGTAATAACGTAGTAACGTTGTGAAAAATTCTTTATTTTAACTATCTTACATAAAATTCAGATTATAAATTAAACAAATGCAAAAGTAGAAATAATTAAAAATGATGATTCATTGGTGACAATCGTGTGCCATATATATTTACAGTAATACGTACATAAACGTTAAAATTTAAAATATTATTATCACTGTATTCAATTTTTTGTTAATAAATGAAAATAGTAAATTTTTTTTTTTATTAGAATCAAGTTTAGATAAGCTTGCAAATAATTTTGTTTTTTTCTAGATATGAAGTTTTTGTAATAGATACTTTAAATGTCTCATGCATTATATTTATATTTATTAATATTTAAAAATGTAAGAAACACTGTTTTGAGCCTAACAGTGTCTATAAATGAAAGAACATAAAATACTATACATCATTAAAGAAAACAAATTCAATTGATAATACTATTGTACATTTTTATACAGATATAATAATATGAAATAATATTAATTTCCATATTTTATGGATTTCATGTTGCCTAAAATTAGAATTATATATAACTACACAAAGGTTCAAACATTTTAAACTTAATTAATTTTTAGATTTGAAATGCAATGGATAAAATATCTATATCGCCAATATTGTATAGTTTGTTATTCGTATCTATTATATACTTTTAAACATAATCTAGATTATTCTTAAATATGACTTCTTTGACTTCTTTGTTTACAATACAGCATTATTTGATAAATTTATACATATTTCTTATTTGTTGTGTAACATACTATCAGTATTTTTCTAAACACTAAGAGATGATCTTGAATTTACATAAAATTGATGTCCTGAAAACAGGAATGTAATAACATAAATACAAGCAGCTATCCAACAATTATATGCATTTTGTGTATAGCCTCTGTCTGCTTCAGTATAGAAATCCTTAATATCAGTAAAAGTTCCTTTTAATGCAAGATCTTCTACTAAAGCTACACTCTTGACATAGAAGAATATACCCATCAGGAGCTGAAAATGAAATATAATGTCTTTTTATTTTTTGACTGACTGACTGAAATATTATCTCGAAATATTATCTCAATAAAATATCATTTTGTTTGCAAGTTTTACATTTATTAGAGGACTAATTAAAAAATTCATTTTTAATTATAATATGATAAAATGATATAGATTTTACTGAAAGATAACCTGTCTTCTATTATAATCAAATTTTGATACTAATTAAAAGAGATAAAATTTAAATAAAAGAGTTTATTCAATAATATTTTTATTTAACTATTACAACTGTACATCAAGTTTGTTATATACATTGACATTAAATTGTCGTTGAATTAAACAAAAATTACTTACTAGCTGAAATATACCCCAAACAGATAATATTAAGCCACATAAGGCATACTTGGGTCCACATATCTTCATTTTCTTTCAAATATTATTTTCTCTTGCTTTTTGAACAGAATAACCTACATGGAACGTCTCACTACAGATGTATTGCTACGCCCTCAGTAATCATATGATCTTCATATGATGAGCTGTAGTAACTATCGATATCTCGAAAGAGTGTATCCTGTTATGGCGACTCTTTAGGGATTTTATTCTAGTTAAAATTTTTCCCATAGTTGACAATGAATTTGTCATGCCATTTAGATAGATACCTGCATTATTTCAACTAGCATAAGCCCATAAATCTTTACAAGAAATTATACATGTTATTATTTATGTATAATATTTAATAAAGATATAAATTAAAGTGATAAAAATAAATAAATATATATTTATCGACCAAATATGCATCGGCCCTACGGTTCATTCCTAACTATAGACACAGCGAACGAACCAATGAATTCTGACGTCGTTGCTTCGAACTGTTCTCTAACTCTGAATTTTTTTCCCTAGACAAAGTATAAATAGGGTAAGATCTAACATCAAATGATACTTTTTTAAAGAAAAATGCAGATTCTTTATTATTCTGAAACACGTTTTTCCTTTTAAGTGATCAAATAACTTTTCATTTGCAATTTCCATAATATAACAATCGTTGTTTTTAAATTACTTTGAATATGACAAATAGCGAGACATGGATGTGATTCATACTTCCTGTTGTTGTCAGCCCTGATTCATAGGATCATGGTTGACCGATTGGGTTAGTTTGTATCCCATTTATTATCATTTAATTATTGTTAGAAATTTAACGAAAAATTTTACTTATTCTTAATATAACATTTTAAAATATCTAATAGTTGTTTCGGTTCAACCATTAAATGATTGTACTTCGCATATACTTCAATTTGTAATATTTGCATCGAATAACGGTGTAGTTCGGTAGCTTGTGATTTTGACAGTTAAATCGAATACATAATATATGAATTACTAAAACGAAATAGCCAATCCTTTGTCCAATTCTGTTTATTCACGCGTACCTCTCCAGGAAGGACGATTAAAATTTATCAATTTCTACGATTTGTTACAGTAAATAGGAAAGCTAATGCCATTTAACTTATTTCTGACATGTATCATTTCAAGATATGTGACATTTGTTCCGGTTCAAGAATTAGAAGATTCACAATTCGCATGTTCTACAACTTGTGACATTTGCATCGGGTAACAGTGTAGCTCAACAGCTTATGTTTTTAACAGTTAAATTGAATACATAATGTGTCTACTATTGAAACAAAATACCTAATATTTCATTGCACTTCATCTACTACCTGATATTTTTCTAAAAATAGTGATTGAAAATTATTGATTTATTATATGGCTTGTTGCAGTAAATAGCGAAGCTAATGCCAGGCGTATTGGCATGGTTGAAAACTGCTTTGGCAGTTCCGGCCAGGTATGTTTAATATAGCAATCTTAAATTCTACCATGTCTACAATTAAACGTAAAATTATCAATATAATTTATTATTAATCTAAATATATTATTTATTTTAGCCACTTGCAGTACCTGGAAGAGTTTTGGTAGGAGAAGGTGTCCTCACAAAAATGTGTAGGAAAAAACCAAAACCAAGACAGTTCTTTCTATTTAATGACATATTGGTTTATGGAAACATTGTAATAAACAAAAAGAAGGTTCGTTATTAATATCTTATTAATTTACAGGTGCCTACAGGTGCACACAAACGATTAGATGCAACAACATTATTGAGTATGATATGCAAAAATATTTTTATTTTATTTCTTTGTATTTACAGTACAATAAACAGCATATTATACCACTCGAAGAAGTCAAATTGGAGTCTTTGGCAGATGATGGTCGTAAGTTATAATTTAATTATCTACTACCTTATCATATTCTCTATTGCTTATAAATTATATTTATTATAAAACATCTTGTAACATGAGTTTAACTTAATAGTTCTATTTTTCATTGTCTGTTCACTTAAGAATGCTTTTATTTAGATTTAAAGCAGCATTTCTCATTGGTAACAATTTCAGGATTTAATTCTTGAACTACTAATTCATTTCAAATTGAATATATTCAATGTTGCATGTGTTCATAGTTTCATAAAGATAGTATAGTAATTCATCATTATTTATAGAATATCGCAATGGTTGGCTTATAAAAACAGTAACAAAGTCGTTTGCTGTTTATGCTGCTACTGGTACAGAGAAGCAAGAATGGATGGCTCATATTAAAAAATGTATCGAAGATTTGTTAAGAAAAAGTAAGTAATTATTATTATTATTATTATTATTATTATTATTATTATTATTATCTCAACTAGAAATGTAATTATATTTAAATGGTTTTCTTTTTTTTCTTTTTCTTTCAAAAAATTTCAACATGTTTTTGTTGGTAGGTGGTAAGAAACCAGTTGAAGTTCATGCAGCTGTATGGGTACCAGATAATGAAGCTACAATCTGCATGCACTGTAATAAAACACAATTTACAGTCTTAAATCGACGAGTATGTACAGAATTATTGTTTTAAATATATCATTGCAAAACATGGTTTTAAAATATTGAAAATATTAATCAAATTTTTTAGCACCATTGTAGACAATGTGGAGCTGTAGTGTGTGGACCTTGCAGCAATAAGAAGTTATTACTACCTGGCCAAGGAAATGGAAAAGCAGTTAGAGTCTGTTTGCAATGTTATGATGCGGCTAGTAAAGTAAAAGCGTCATCTCCAACTACTGTCGACAATCTAAATAATAAGGACCAGCAACGCAATTCTGCTGATAGTTCCGGAGGTGACAGTTCTGGCGATGACGATGACGGAAATAAGGAAGAAAATCATGACGAGGTGATGCATTTTATCGAAAGACATTCTTATTTTGCATTAGTAAAATCATAAATTAAATCACACATTTTTATTTCGTTACAGCCTAAATTTTATTCTCGCTTGCACCATGAAGTTGACTACATTATAAACAAATAAAGGAAATTACGGATAAAAGCATTATTCAAAACAATATTTTTGAAAAGTAATAACTTTAAATTGCCAATAATTAAAACTTCTAGTAATTTGAAGATTGTTAACCTTTTCGGTACGAATGTCGACATTACTGGATGAGCACTATGCACCCTTTAAAGCCCTTGTGTCAGTTATACTGAATGGTTGACGTGGTGTCGGACAGCAATAATGCTTTTTGGCTAGTACCTACCATATCGAAAGGGTTAAAACTATTTTTAAATTGTATTTATGCAAAGTACCGAGAAAAATGTCTATGTACAAATAACTAAAATGATTTTATATTAAATTTCGAGAACCAATATCTTTGTTATGTATATCAGATTTATATAAATAATTTGAAATATATATTTGACATTTAAAGTTAGTGAAAGTATTATAGTGTTTACACAGACATTCAAATAAAAGAGACTATTATTTTTAACTCTTTATATGTTGTAAAGAAATAATTCATCATATGTCAAGTTATGACGTTTTTACCGTTTATACTTGTATCTCTTTGTTATATTGTAATATTTCAATATTTACCGTAATTAGATTCTAATTGTCATTGATACAATATTGTAAAATTATATGCCACATTGTGCCTTTCCAAATACACTGTTTGATCTTTTTTACTATTTATAAATAGCTAATATTGATCTAATGCTAATTTCGAAAAAAAAATACATTAAATAACAAATTTTTAATAATACGGAACTAAATTTTCTTCAGTCATTTGTATATTATAAGAGAATATACAAATGTGAAATCTTGTGAAATGCGATGATTGTAATAAATAAAATATAATAAACAAAATAATATTTAAATAACATTTATTTAATTTATATGTTTTGTGATACCGAAATAGGTGGTTGTACTTGGTAATGTATCGTGTATCTACTTTCATAGAGTGACAAAAAGTCGCATAAACATAGATCCAGAAACTCTTTCTTTTCAAGATATAAATGCGCTTTGTGTATGATAAACATTTTAAAAATGCTTGAAATTTTAATAAAAGTACATACAGTATAATTTTAAAGTTGGTCAAATTTTATTCACGAATAACGAATGAAAATTTTAAATTAATTCTTAAATTAATATTCGTTTCGTAAATTAACGGATTTTAAAAATCGACGATTATACTACAGATAGAGCTACAGATAAAAACTAGTTTACGAATGAATCTAAGACCTTTATATTTTATTATCAAAAACTTTCATTTCTAAATAACCTTATCTTTAACTTTGGGCAGCGTCATTTTTTTTTTTTTTATATTTAAACATCTTCCTTAATTTATACAAAATTCTTTTGCAGATGTATACAAATTAGTGTAGTGTTTTGAATGAATTCTATGTTAAAGCAATAAGAATAGTGTCGTTAACTTGTATAACTAAAAACCAATAAAAATTTTATATTATGGACACTCAATATAAGTTAGTATTTAACGCTTTAATTAATGCCAGTTTTATTTTATGAAACAATACATGTTTAAGGAAACATAAAACTAGAATTTTACACGGATAAATGATTGATTTTATTCGACTACGTTTATATGATTTTAATATAACCTTGTTTTTAACCGTGTTTTTACATCATATGCAAATACATTGAAACGAATTTTGTGTTTCTGGATAGAATATCGAGTTTTACAAAATATTTCGATAACCATATTTTAAATTCATTTTAAAAAATTTATTATTTTATAATTAAATTAATCTAAAAAATATAATTTTAGAACTATACATCCAATGAAATATTTACAAGATCATCTGGTATGTATAAATGTATTTAGGTATTATATACTGGAATTTACTGTTTAAAATTTCTAGGCACAAAGTGTTCGACCAGATGGAAGACAATTTTTATCATTTCGTCCAATAAGTGTTAACATTTCATCCATCACTCACGCCGATAGTTCGTCAATATTTAAAATTGGTAATACAACAGTTGTATGCGGTATTAAAGCCGTAAGTATTTTTCATCCGATATTCTTATTTATATTTCGTTTGTTTATAATTATAATAAATATCAGTTAAAATAAAAGTATCTTACTTTCCTCTATGGATGTATTATGTATGCCTAGAGAATTCATCTATCTCATTATAATAAAGCGTTTATCTTGTTATAGGAATTGGCAACACCCAAAACTATATCTTCTGAATGTGGATATATTATACCAAATATTGAACTTTCTCCATTATGTTCTCCAAAATTTCGACCAGGTCCACCGAGCGACCAAGCACAAGTTATTTCAAAAACAATAGAGAATATTTTAAGAAATTCTGCGGCTGTTGATTTAAAAGATCTTTGTATTTGTAAAGGTAAACTGGTATGGGTATTATATTGCGATTTATTATGTATCAACTATGATGGTTCAGTAATCGATGCTTGCATCGGAGCTTTGACCAGTGCACTTAATACACGTAAGTTTTATGCAATTATGCTTTAACCAAAATCTGATTATACGTATAATTTATTTCTTTTATTCATGTAGTATTTACTTTTGTATAGTATGTTTACCCGAGACAGTTTACAATGTAACAACAGGAAATATTTCTATACATTCTACAAAAAAGACAAAGTTTCCAATTAAAACATTACCAGTATCAGTAACATTTGCAGTATTTGATGAGTAAGTTAAATTACTTGCTTATAAAAATTACATTAAAATTTACTTGATTAAATAAGTAATTTGTACGAATTTTCACAACATATTACTTCATCGTTTTGTTTAGTCAATTATTAATTGCTGATCCTACTGACGAGGAGGAAAGTTTATGTTTGGGAAAATTAACAATTGTAATGGACGAAGAAAAAATTTGTTGTATACACAAGCCTGGTATGTTGTATATTAGTTAAGAAAATACATTTAAATATGATATGTCCCTAATAAAGTTTCAAATTATATGTCAAATATTCTTTATTTAGGTGGAATTCCCATTTCGCACAATCTGTTTTCAAAAAGTTTAGCAAAATCTAAAAAAAGAGCAGAGTTAGTAAGATCACTAATTATCGCCGCTATATCATCAACGAGAAACGAAGAATCAAAAGAATGATAAATTGTATAGAAGAGCTATATAGATATACATATATTTTATAATTATTTTGTAACACTCTTTAAAAACATGTTTGATATTCCATCTTCTCATAAGATTATTATTAACATTTAATTACTTTGTTTGTATAAGGAAATTCTTATTTTATAAATTACATTATACAGTTAAAAATTTCATATCGTAATGATAACTTGCATTTAGTGTTACGTAATATATTATGATTTCTGTATCAAATGATCAATGCTAAAAAATTAAAGTAATTGATATTTGTAATGCTTCTGTACAAACACATACAAATAAACAATTTTTAACGAATAACTTATAAAAGAGGAAGTAAAGTAACTTTCTTAAATTAATAATGGTTTGTCTTTTCCATAATACGGAAAAATTCTTCTTGAGAAATCTCTCCATCACCATCTACATCTGCCTCATCGATCATTTCTTGTAGTTCTTCGTCTGTAACATCGTCACCTATTTGTCGAGCAACTGTTTGTAAATTTTTAAAAGTTATTTTTCCTGTATTGTCATAATCAAACAGTCGAAATGCTCTTAAAACTTCTTCCTTTGCGTCCATTTCAAATATTTTGGCAGACATTAAGTTCAAGAATTCCGCGTACGATAATATACAAAGGCCATCTGGATCGGTATCTGCTATAAGCTTTTTCATTTCTTCTTCTTTTGGTTCGAATCCGAGTGCCCTAATAGCCACTATAAGTTCCTTGGTAGCAATTTTTCCAGTACCGTCTGGATCAAATAAATCAAATGCTTCTTTTATATCATTTCTATGTTCCGCTGACAATTCCAGTTTTTGTCGGCTCCCTTTTTTCATACCGATGCCAGATTGCTCCTCGGAAGTGGAAGCCTGAAAAATGATTATTCGTTTATGTAAATAGTATTTACTCCAGTATAAACATTACCAAAATGCAATAATAAATGCAATACATACCATGCTTAAATAAAATTATTTGCAATGTTGCACAGTCATCGAAATAAGTAAGTATCCGTGCACTGCAATACGTTCAATTTAAATATGGATAACTTTGATCATAGGTAATTAACCCGTTAAACTTTAAAATATAACAAACAAGTTTCAAATGCTGAATAAAGTAAGGAAGTCAGCGTGAGAAAAAGCATTCGTATCGTACAGTAGCATCTACTGACGAAATATTGTACCAATGAAAATTAGAATGTCGGAGGAATCCCGGTTTTCTTTTGTTTCATAGTAATCAATTTTTAGGAAAATAAAAGAAAATCCATTTAATTGAAAGTTCTCTTGAAATAACAGATGAATTAAAGAGAAGGATTAGTAAGAAAGTTTGTTAAAAAACAATAACGAATAAACTTAAAGAATTAGAGTAGTTCGCACGAGTGGTTGGAAATAAACCCTACAACAATAATAATAAAGTTAATAGAGGAGACAGAATAAAAATATGCTATTAATTAAATTTAATTTAATATTTGGGGTCCAGATGGACAAAAATTGGTGTACAGAAAAAGACTAGAATCCTTGGAGTCGAAAAACATTAAACCTATACATATACAACAATTGTATAGTAGAATGTATTCAAGTTATATGTACCTACATACTACTATGTATTTATGTTATGTTATCGCGTTAAGATTATACATACGTAACCCGCCCTATATTCACGTATGTGTATGTATAGATTTCGCGTTGACGCGCTACAAATTTGATTTCGCAAAAACAGAAAAGTACCGATTTTATACGTTACTCTGTGATAATGTACGAACCGAGAGTTATAAAGAAAGAAAAGATTTTTTCCCTTGCAGGTACGCCGGGTGGTAGAGCGAACGTAATCAAAAATGTTACGGTGATCACCGCGACCTTTCTATCATTTTATTTATGCAGGTTAATGTTTGTATGTCTCGCGTAATATAATTAATTTCAGTCTCGATTCAGAAAATAGTATTCTCGCTTAACATTGTTGTGTGTATGTTTAATTTATCAGAAATAATTATAACATAACCTTGTTATTCAGAGTAATTAAAGACACGGCATTAGTACTTTTAATCTAAATCGTTCGATTTAAAAACATAAAAAATTTCTTTCGCCATACATGTAAGTATAATAATAATTTTGTCTTGCATTTCAGTAAAAATATTATAAGGAAACAGAAACTTATTAAAGAATTCGAGGGAATGCCTGATCTATCTCCAAACGATGAATTTGTTATGAACAAACTATTAAACGAAAACAATTCTAATTATCTTGCTGGAAATTTGCACAGAAAGATTCGTCTACCGTAATCAACAGGAAACTCTTCAACAATGAACTAAGAAATATCTATGGCAAAAAATTGATTTGCTTATATGCTCTGTTGTTTTGTTTAATAATTATTCAATTGTTGAGGTAGTCTTGATTCATTAAAGGGGATCGATGTAGAAAAGTATGATTGTGGAAGGTAGATAATGAAATCTTTATAATTGCGTAATATTTATTCTAGAATCTTGTACTATTAAATGAAATAAATTGTTCAAATATATGTGTGATATAATTGTTTAATTATTTATTGAATAACATTTTCGTTAGAGTATTGATTGGTTCCTACTATTAATTATCGCTATAGTTTACATAAATCTATAAGCTGAATGTTATACAAGTTCTTAATTTTATATTAAATATAAATACATGTATATGTTGCAGCAAATCTAAGAAATTATTAAAATTTAATATAAAGCATTCCTTGGATGAAGGTAATATGGATGAAGAATTAGAAAATAGTAATGTTTCGTGTAACACATTGCTTGTAACCGAGGATGACAGTATATTAGATTTTAAAAGTCCAAAATCAAAAATTATTAAACCAACATTAAGTGAATTTACCAAGTTTAATATTTTGAGACAGCAAAGAAAAACAACCACAAAATTTAAGAATGTTGGCAAAAATCATAAAGAAATAAAGCTTAAGCAACATTCAGAGAAAGGAAAACAGTTACAAGAATCTCAACTTTCTATAGAATCGTCTTTCTTTAAATCTAAAAATGATTGCGATAATAAAGATTCGACTACTGATGCAAAACTACTGGCTTTTGTGTGTCCTTTATGTTTTAAAACATTTAAAGATATAAACTCTCAGGTATTACATATGAAAATCTGTGCATGCAAAAATAACATTTCTACAAAAAAGCTACTAGATGCAATAGAGCTTCAAAAGCGTCAAGAAGATGAAAGAATATCTTTAGGTTTACTCGCTGCACCTAAAATACAAGACAAGAAGAAACCAGTATCATGTCGAACAGTATGTACTTTTTGTTTCAAACATTGTATCTAATGCCTTCTACAAAATAATAATTAGAATTACACGTATTATTTTTTTAATAGAATTCATACCAAGAAGACTCTGACCTTCAACTTGCATTAGTATTATCAAAATCTCTTCAAGAAGCAGAAGAATTTGATGAAATTAGTGAAATTGAAAAATTACCTCAAGCACAAAATCAGTTTGCATTAAAAGTACTGGAACCAGTTAATAATAAACCATTGGAAAGGTTTGGATTTGCAAACAGCAAACCTATATCGCTTATAAAAACTAAAAAAAGTATGCATATATTATATTTATGTATATCTTAATTTTAATAAATAAGTAGTTTTAGTAAATTATGTGGTAAATTTTTTATCAGAAAAATGTGACAGAATAACTGTTCTTCAAACACGTTCTCAAGAAGACAGAAATCGAATCTTAACGGACAGAATTGCAGAGATTCTCATGGGAGATGAACCAATTACTCAAAAGCAGAAAGAAGAAAATGAATTTAGTCAAGAAATTAGAGTGAAAACTGTTCTAAAAAGTTATTTACTTCAAGAACTGTATAATAAGGTATGAATACTATTTGTACATTGCAATCATATATTTCATAAATTACATATTGCCTATTGCCTAATTTAAAGGGTGAAAAAATATGGGACAAAGCAAGATTAACGCCAAACCAAAAATCCTTTTATGTATCAAATCTCTCAAAATACATAATTCCACAAGAAAAACAAATAGAAGCAGTAAGTAAAATATACATACATGTATTAAATCTTGTAAATTAAATAACTTATATTTTATTGACAGAACTATTAACTATATCTCAATTATACTTATAGAAAGAAAAAATTGTTATAAAACGTGCAAATACATGCAAAACGGACAATATAAAATTTAATCTAAATAAGATAGAGACAACCAGAGATAAGAACAAATTTTTTGATATATCCCAAACAGATTTAAATCTTACAAGTAAAAATCATGAAAACTGTGAAGATAAACAATTCATTAGTACTCTTGTAATAAATTGGGGAGATGCATTAAACGATAGCTCTGCAAGTGATATAATAATATTTGTTAATAGTGGCAAATATATTTGGGCCCATAAATTAGTGTTTTACGTGCGTTGTTCCAACATACTGTTTGATATTATGCCTAATGATACTTCACAATTTACTGCAATCAAGGAAAAAATTTGTTGGCTTGATATATCTTACAATATTGCTATAGCATTTTTGGAATTTATTTATTGTGGAATCGTTCAAAAGTATTTGAATATTTTTGAAGATTTGATAAACTTTTCTTCTTTAAGAAATTTGGCAAGAAAGTATAAAGTGAAAGAATTGTTTGCTTATTTACAAATAAAAGAATCTGAAATTAAACAAGCAGAGGTTCAAATGAACAATATGAAAAATATTGAATGCAAAGAGACATTAATTGTGAGAGAAACAGATAATATAAAATTAAATTCGAATAATTTAGAACATTTAATCGATGATGAAAAAGATCACGTATTAGATGAAAAATCAAGTCAGAAATACTTGGAAGAATACCTACCATATTTTTCCACGCAAAAGATAAAAGAAAATACAGACAGAGAACGATTGCCTCAAGAAGAACCTGATATCCAACACTGTAATGCATCTCCAGATATGTTTGATGATAATAATTATACAATGCCAAACTACAAAAAGAAATGTAACGATCAAATTGTGAACAAAGAAACAAAAACAAATGAAGATCTTAGTATTCTTGAATCGATTGATAAGATAAATGATACTGCCAATTGTTATAAGATTACAAACACTATCCCACACAAGAATGTTGAAGAGTGTATAAATTCATCGTCAAATACACCTCACCTTAGCAGATCAAAACAAAGGAATATAAATCATTTTAATGTAATAAAAACAAAGAGTAATTTGAGTTTATTTATTGACCGTTTTAAAAAAGAAAATGCAAATTCAGATTTTGATACAGATTCTGAAGTTACAATGATATCAGATTCTCAAAAATTAAGTAGAAATCCATTCAATACGAAACAATATGACGATAGTGATTTAAATTCTATATCGAATGGAAATGCTTTTGCAGAAAAAAGATTGACGGAAAACAAAGATATTTTGAGTAAATTTGATTATGACAATGCAAGTTGTAAATTAGATATAGATACTACATCCACAGAAAGTGATGCTAATATGCATTTGAATTTTGAGCCAATAGACAACTTGACACAATTGTTGGAATATAATGTAGTAAGTTGCACAGAAAGTAACTCTGTAGACAAAAGTGTTTCCAGCAGAGAAAAGAAAATTCAGAATGAAATAGCAGCTTCTATGTCTGAAAATCTACTAAAGCAAAATGCAAATGTTGAAAGTTTAGATAGCATTGTGACTACAAAAGTATGTTTTCTATCAGAATACAATGAAGATCAAAGCATTAATTCTTCTGATTTCGATACAGATGATGGTGAAGTATCTATGTATACAAAATATAAAAAAAAGCATCAAAATAATAGTATAGTTAATTATCGGGATTATGTAGCAGAACATGTACTAAATAATTCGGAAGAATGCGAATATAAAGAAACAAGTAATATGGATAATGACGCCGTTACTGTACTGTCAGATGTAGATATAAACACTAATTTTTTTATAGTTAGAGAAAATCAATATATTAATAAAACAGAAAATAAACAATTGGCCTTTGACATTGAAGAATCTGTGCAAACATCTCAACATAATTTACAAAACCGTAATGATAAAATTGATTTTTCTATTAATATTACATCTCCAATAAGTACTCAAAGAAATATTGAAAAGATTCGAAAAACTAATAATTTAAGCGAATTAAGATGTAGCAAATCAGAGAGTAATATAGATTTGGATGCAATAAGAAATAATTTGTTAATATCATCAACAAAATCAAAAACAGATAAATGCGATTCAGTGGAATCTCCTGTATTTCTATCCTCTAGTCCGGAATTAGATTTTGATGCTTTAAATGTGGATGTATCTAATGAAAACAAAGTATATCTTAATGTTCCAAATTTTAATAAAACTAACGATAATATCCACATTTTTGAAAAAGATATTTATTTAGCAAATGTTCACATTAATGATGATGATGATGATGATGATGATGATGATGATGATGACAGTAGAAATACTTGTTTGCCAATTGCTAATAGAATAGACCTGTTAACTGAAAAAAGAAAAGGAAAAATTTCATTTACTACAACGACTAATGAAAATAATAAATTGTTCAGAACTAATAAGTACTTTTTAAAAAAATTCAAAAATTCAGAAAGATCATTAACCATGAAACAAAATAACAGAAAATTTCAAAGAAAATCTATGTCAGAGAACAATTTGTCCATTAATGCAAAAAATACTAAGAGTAATGTATCAAATCCTTATGATAGTTTAAATCAATCGCAATGCAAGTGTGGTCGTAAAAGAATTTTAAAAACAATTACATCGCCTACAATTATCAGAGACAATGTAACTCCTCCTCCTAATTATAATGGCATGAAGACACCTGAACTTCATGTAAGTTAATAAATTATGTCTGGTAGACAACAAAGTTAAATTTACAATTTATTAATTTGATTTTAGACAGAATTACAGAAATATGGATTGAAAATACAGAAACGAAATAAAGCTGTAAAATTATTGACATACATTTACGACGAGTTACATCCTATAATTTCTACAACACCAAAAAGAATAGAATCTGAATTTGCAGTTATAAGCAGTGACGACGAAGAACCACCAAGAAAAAAGACAAGTTACGATAAAAGTGACGTTGGTTGTGTTGATGATTATAAATATGAATTGAAGCTTTCTCAAGACAGGTATATATGTAATTATTATAATATTTAGTAGAAAATTGTATTAATATATAAATTTAACAATTCTATAGCCCTGAAACTATACAATCATCAGTAAATATAATCAGTGATAAAAGAAAACTTGATAAATTCGAACCGACAACTACAACTGATAATGCATCAAATATTACAAATATGTTTTCTAAATTAATTAAAGTTAAAAGAGAATTACATAACAACATTTTAGCATATGAACCATTATGTATTGAATCTTTATATTCCATGTTGAAGGAAGAAGGCTTTAAATGCAACATGAAAATACTCATGAACTTTTTAGACGAACAGGTAGTAACATTTCTATTTTTAAATAAAATATAGAATATTTTAATATGATAGTTATACTTTTTCAGTGTATTACGTTTTATTTTCAAGAAACAAAACTAAAGAAAAGTAGAAAAAAATAGAATTCAACATAAGTGAAACAAATAAAATAGATATATGTTGAACGAGTAATGCAGATCCACGTATACATATATTCATTAATCCTTTTGATACGGATGATTACTAGTTGCTATAGTCGATTAAAATATTATTTGTAATGATCGATTGATGCTAAAAACATTGTATACTCGGATCAAATTGTCTAATTAATTAAGAGAAGATAAAAATATTTTACTAGAATATAATTTTGATTGCGCATTTCATTATATTAATATTACGAGAAAGAATAAAAAATTTTCAAATGTAAATGCATCTAATAATACTTTCCTATTATGATGTATATTCCAGTATATCCTGCTGAGAAAAATGACTTGTTGTTGCATAACTATTATTAAAAAATTTCTGTTGTAATATTATTTTAAAATTTAAAGCTTGTAATATTATTTAACTAGTACGAGATATGAGTCCATTTAGTACGGGTTGAAGAAATTCTGCTACAACAGCTGACACCATTTCATCAAGCATATTCCTTAATATATTAATATTCCTAGAAACATTTTTGAGAGTGTTATATCTGTAGTAATTTAAAAAAATTGTGTATATCATTTCTTCAGAAATTTTAAGCAACTTACTGCTTTTCAGGAGATGCGCATAGTTCACTATAATATTTAATTTTAGGTTCGGTACCGCTAGTTCTCAATGTTACGATTAAACCATTCTTGAATGTAAATGTAATCATCTGACTCGACTTTGAAACAGGTAAAAGAGCCTTATTTTCTGGTTTTGTATTATCATAGCCAGTTGTTAGGTCACGAACACCTATTATTGAATATTTTCCATCTAGGATGCTTGTTGGGTACTGAAAAATAGTTTCTAGATTAAAATAATTTATTTATTCACGCGAATCTTTCTACTTATAATACATTTTTTCCTGAGATTTTTTACCGTATTTGGTTCACCAGCATAATTTCTTAATCTTTCAAATATTATCTTTATTACATCTGGTTCATGGCATATCCAATATGAGTTTTTAGAAATGTGATATCCGTATCTAGATAAAATGTATACAGTTTTTTAGTTGTATATAAAATTCTATAAGTTTTAATGTAGATAAATGATTGAAATATAAACTATAGTGTATCATACTGAGCATATATTTCATCCAACTTATCACGAAGAGTAAAGCCCATAGTTTCAAGGTAAGCTGATAATTCTGCTATATGCATGCCAGCACTTATACCATCCTTATCAAGAACGTTGGAACCACACATGAAGCCAATAGCTTCTTCAAATGCAAAGATAACTTCTTTACCTGCTTTTTTCAATTCCACAGTTCTATTACCCATCCACTTAAAACCTGTTAGAGTTTCCTTTTGAAACACAGAAAATACAGTTAGAATAATAGAAGCAACAAAAGCTACTTTACTCTAAATGTACATACCTCAAAATTAAATCCATCCTGTTTAGCCATCGATGCCAAAATTTTACTCGATACCGTTGATGCTAACATATACGTACGAGAAAAATCTGTATCAGGATGTTGTACTTGATACACATGCATCATCCACCATCCCAACAGTGCTCCTAGTTCATTACCAGAAAATATGTACCATTCATCGCTGTAACAAAAACGTTTAAGTATTTAGCGTATTAAACATTTTCATTAATAAAATGGCAAAATTACATACTTGGTTATTTTTATAGCACAAGCTAATCTATCTGCATCAGGATCATTAGCAATAATAATCGAAGAAGAATTTTCGTTTGCTACTTTTATACCGAGGTCTAGAGCACTTTTTCCTTCTTCAGGGTTTGGAAATTTAACAGTTGAAAATTCTGGATCTGGTAACTTTTGTTGCTCGACTACTATAAATGGCTAAAATAAATAAAAATAAAAATTAGTTTTCTAATCTTTATTATCTTTTCTATTTACCAATAATTTTCACTCGAAACGACAAGATACAATAGAATATACATATAGAACGATTAAAATATATATTTTTTGTTTTAGATTCTTAATAGGTAAATTGTAAATTGCATTGGTAGATTCTTTGGCTGTAAGAAGAATTCATTTTTTTAAATTGCCAAGCAATTTATTTTGTTTATTTGTGAAAGCATTAAAATAATTAGCAATACCTTTAAATTTGCAGCATTAAAAGCTGCATTCATATATTCGTATCCAACACCATGCATAGGAGTGTACGTGAATTTTAGTATTGTATTTTTATTTACTTCAGGATATAGAACAGTTTGTTTGAGATCATAATAATAGGATTCCATAATGTCATTCCATGGATCTTTGTATAAAGGACTGTTATAGACTTTGGTCACATTCCACGAAGATTCAATTGGTTCAAGATTTTCAAGTATATACTTTTGGATTTTCTTATCGTGCGGTGAAATTATTTGGGCTCCATTTTCCCAATAGACTTTATAGCCATTATCATTCTTAGGATTATGAGAAGCTGTAATCATTATTCCAGCCGCACATTTGTATTTTAATATGCTATAAGATATAAAGGGGGTTGGAACTACTTTTGAGAAAAGATAAACTTTTATGTTTTTTGCTGCAAAAATTGTGGCAGTCAGTTCTGCAAATCTAAAATAATAATGTGTAAACTATATGAGCGTAATAATAACAAACTGCATATTAATATTAAATAGATAATATACATAAATATTAACCTTTTGCTATGGTGACGTCCGTCATATCCTATTACTACACCTTTTGCAGTTGCATCAAGTACAACATCGATTAAATACTTTGATAAACCTTGACCAGTTTGAACTATAACTAAATCATTCATCTGACTATAGCCTGGACCCATACAACCTCTTAAACCAGCTGTCCCAAATTCAAGCCTTTTTAAGAATAAATTACATAAAACTTTGCTATTATTGTCAGAAATAAGTTTTTCAACTTGGTGTTCTGCCTTTGGATCCTAAGAATGCATCGTTTAAAAATAAGCCTTATAATCGATATAGTATCTATTTAAGCTATAAAATATGAATAATATGCATCGAAAATATTGATAATATCAGAACCTTGTTCCATATTAACCATTCGTGGATTTTATCATCCAATTCACCATTTCCAGTGTCGATTGAAATTTTTTTAGCCATACTAACAACGTTCTTCTGTACAAAATAACCAATAATTTAATAATTCTTTTATTAAATATATCGATACACTACTTCTTCATGAACTTGTTGCGTTATCGATATTACGCTCGTAGATAAAATGTAGAAAAATTAGTGTACATGTATTGCGCACACATCAGATTGTAAATGCGAAACTCCTCGCACATTCTACTTTGAGAAATTATGCCAGATTACGCGTACGTAAGCTCGTACAGTTTCGGAAAGTCAAGAAAGATGATAAACCGACACTCGTCCTCTTTCTCGATTCTTCAAAGCTGCCCGGCCGGAGTGAGCACGACTGCAATTCGGACCATCTCCAACGAGTCGAGCGAGACAGAAGACAAACGTGAACCACCGTGAAAACCTTTTCTTCTCGTTCTCGAAACAACAGAAATCCGACCTCGCGTCAAGGGCTGTTCAACCAAAGCATTCCATTCAGTCTTAGCGACGCCTTATTGTATACCTTACATACAGGTTTTAAAATAATCTTCAAAATATCACCATAAAACGCGGTATCAACATTTCAATTTCATGTTTCTGTAAAATAGAATTAAAACAGTGTAAAACATTCCTTATGTTTATATTAATAAAAGATCTAAACCATGGTACGTATTTTCCATACCTTTTCTCTACCTTTCCCGTTAATTCCATAATTTTTTATTATCTCTACATGTTATTTCATGTAATTAAAAAGTTATAAACGATTACTGGAAACGATACGTGTTATTTAAATATTGCGCCTAAAAAGTGCCGCGAAATAGCGTGTCGCCATCTAATATCAGGGATTCGAACTGAAAAAATCGTGCCAGGATCACAGAATGTGCAAGGAGGTATCCAGAGTACAGCTACCCCCACTCCTTCTACTCCTGATACACACTATCTTGATTATTCATTAATAACTCATTTCCTGGGATTAAAACATCAACTTTTAGAATCGAAGAATCTAGAATAGAACCTTGGCAACATTCAAGGATAGTTTCCAGAACCATGCCATGCCTCGTTAAATAGTTATTAACGAATATCGGAGGTCGGAACATTTACGGCTGTATCACGGTCTGCTTTAATCGATGAATTATCAACTTTTCAACAATAGCACACATATTTTCGCTATTAGAGAACCAAGTAGACATATCTGGCAACGTTCAAGGACCAATTTTCCTACGATCCTCGCTCTAATTAATTAATTATCAGGGATAGCTCTCTAAATCGTTACGTTAAAAAGTTTCGAAACATCGTGCCGACTTCCGATATTGGTTAATAACTATTTAATAAGGCATGGAATGGTTGCGACAGGTATCCTTGTATCTTGCCAAGGATCGATACTGTATTCTTAAACTCTAAAAGTTCGTAATTTAATCGTAGAGAAGGAATTATTAGTAAATTAAGGGGCAGTAGTTCACTACAAGCGGCGAATAATTGATTTTTTTATGGTGGCGCCAACTAGTGGCGAAAACAATGTACTAACAGAGTAATTAACTACTGCCCCTTAATTTACTAATAATTCCTTCTCTACGATTAAATTACGAACTTTTAGAGTTTAAGAATATAGTATCGATCCTTGGCAAGATTCAAGGATAGTTTTTAGAACCATGCCATGCCTTATTAAATAGTTATTAACCAATATCGGAAGTCGGCACGATGTTTCGAAACTTTTTAACGTAACGATTAGAGAGCTATCCCTAATAATTAATTAATTAGAGCGAGGATCGTAGGGAAATTGGCCCTTGAACGTTGCCAGGTATGTCTACTTGGTTCTCTAATAGCGAAAATATGTGTGCTATTGTTGAAAAGTTGATAATTCATCGATTAAAGCAAACCGTGATACAGCCGTAAATGTTCCGACCTCCGATATTCGTTAATAACTATTTAACGAGGCATGGCATGGTTCTGGAAACTATCCTTGAATGTTGCCAAGGTTCTATACTAGATTCTTCGATTCTAAAAGTTGATGTTTTAATCCCAGGAAATGAGTTATTAATGAATAATCAAGATAGTGTGTATCAGGAGTAGAAGGAGTGGGGGTAGCTGTACTCTGGATACCTCCTTGCACATTCTGTGATCCTGGCACGATTTTTTCAGTTCGAATCCCTGATATTAGATGGCGATACTATACTTTGGCACCGTTTCTTTGGGGGGTGAGGGGACCTGTACTCCGGATGCCTCCTATAATATTCTGTGATCCTGGCACGATTTTTTCAGTTTGAATTTATCGTTTATAACATGAAATAACATATAGAGATAATAAAAAATTAAAGAATTAATGGGAAAGGTAGAGAAAAAGCATGGAAAATACGTACTATGGTTTTGATCTTTTATTAATATAAACATAAGGAATGTTATACACTAAAGATTTTCTACATGCTATTTCGAAAATCAATTTTACGTTTATTTGATACAAACGAATATGATCCGAACCCTCGATGGTCGTCGCCGAAAACGTTTGTTAATAAATTGTTGAATAAATAAAGTTTGAACATTTTTCAGCTTTTGAAACTGACCTTAAATTATGTATAGAAAATTGTTCATTATTAAGATTTTCTATGTTAACGTGCTAACTCCCATTGAGATGTTCTTTTGCTTCCATCCACTGAACTTTCTCCCTGAAACGTTCGTTATCTTTTTCTAATTAATAACAAGCATTCTGCTATACCATAAATAATTAACAGTAAATAAGTCGTACGATATTGTTGATGTATTTGATTACTAATTTCTTCTAGACTGCAGAGACTCTTGAATTTCATTGTGCATCGTGTATTGCTATTTGTAAACATTAAACTCTTTCTTTTCTTGTCGTGCTTTTATCATTGAGCGTTTTCTACGTCCATAACCTCGGATGACCTAGGCAAGTTTAGGCCTTTGCTGTTAATAGCGAAGCATTTATAAGTGATCTAAAACATCGAGTACTCGATTGTTATATTAAACTTTCCTAGAAACAGTCCGATTCTTCTCAGATAGACACACCACCAACATCCTCCTTTGACAGTATAACACATATTCCCAGTTTCTACATTTCTCTGATCAAATACACGGTTTCATCTTAATACACATTATCTTCAGACTATATGTAGGTGTCGGCCTAATTAATAAACAGTGTTTAAAGCTTCTTATTATAATTATAATAATTACAGTAGTGTCCACTTAGGTGTCCGCGTTATCCCCATCAATGCACGTTACTCGGACCGTGGACACTTAAGTGGGCACTACTCTACCTAATTCCCTGTATATCTATATATATCAAGACGACATCTACGGCAAAACGGCCAAGTTTGTCGAGGAATAATTCACTTTTCCCACGCCAGATGGCGCTCCAATTATTTACGATCGAAAACTAATTTTAATTTATTTATTAACAAAATAATAGAGTACTCGGTAATTTAGATCAGTTAGAAATGCTTCGCAATTAACGCCAACGGCCCAAACTTGTCTAGAAACAGTCCTATTCCTGTCAGAACAAACTGCTAACCTAAGCTTGACACTGCAACACATATTCCTAATTTTTACGTTTCTTTGAGCAAATACACGGTTTCACATCGCGTTAAACGTAATGCACATTAACTTTAGATTCCATATACGTCAGTTTGATTCATAAACAGTGTCTGTATCTTATTATAATTAAAGGGTAACGTACTACATATTTCTATAGAGTGCATTACTTTGTTATTATAAGAATAATAAACTTTAGACACTGTTTATTAATTAGACTGGCCTACATATAGTCTCAAGTGAATGTGCATTACGTTTGACGCGATGTGAAACCGTGTATTTGCCAAAGAAACGTAAAAATTGGGAATATGTGTGTAGTGTCAGGCTGATGTTGGCGGTTTGTTCTGACTGGAATTGGACTGTTTCTAGACAAGTTTGGGCCGTGGGCGTTAATTGCGAAGCATTTCTAACTGATCTAAATTACCGAGTACTCTATTATTTTGTTAATAAATAAATTAAAATTAGTTTTCGATCGTAAATAATTGGGGCGCCATCTGGCGTGGGAAAAGTGAATTATTCCTCGACAAACTTGGCCGTTTTGCCGTAGATGTCGTCTTGGTATATATAGATATACAGGGAATTAGGTAGAGTAGTGCCCACTTAAGTGTCCACGGTCCGAGTAACGTGCATTGATGGGGGATAACGCGGACACCTAAGTGGACACTACTGTAGTTATTATAATGATAATAAGAAGCTTTAAGCACTGTTTATTAATTAGACCGACACCTAGATATAGTCTGAAGATAATGCGTATTAAGATGAAACCGTGTATTTGCTCCGAGAGACATAGAACCTGGGAATATGTGTTATAGCACATGAAAGGGGGATGTTGGCGGTGTGTCTGGCAAGTTTAATATAAGAATAGAGGTAAGGAAAGGTAGTCGATGAAGGAGACCGTTATCGAAACGAGTGTAGGCGAGTCGATAAGATTATTCGAATCTGTAGTTTTGTTTCTCTGAATTAAGAAATCTATCCTAATTTCCATGCAAGTTCGATACATGTCGGAATTGAACAGTCCGTAGAAGGATGAGGAACGTGCCGTCTCGGTGGAATGGCCATGGCCTGGCTGGTTTTAGCTCCGTTTCGAGCATTGTTATTCAGTCTACGCTCGCGCCTATGTAAATGTTGGTTAACCCCAGACCGGGTGGGTGGTGGGGTCCCTAGGCTCGTCCTAGATTCTCGTCACTACGGGATGGTTGTAATCCTCCCGTCGTCGAACAGGTTCATCCTCACCCTTGCCACGTTTAAGGTGGCAGGTTGCAAAGCTACCGAGAACCCGGTTCTTTGTTTGGCCAATGATGCGCGTGTGCGAGCAGACTTATGCGAAGACGTTGTTCGATCGGTGGTCGCAAATAAATGTTATTTATTTTGTAATCGTATAGCGGTTTTACGCGTCGGTATTAAGAGTTTGCGAGTGACGGTTTCGGGTTAGGTCTGGCGTGATTAGCGGGTGGTACGCGTATAGATGTGCGATAACGACTATGACGACGGCACAACTCCAACGTTAATTTGGCACTCGCAATCAAAGCAGAGCTCGAAATACCTGCTCGCGTTCGCATGGCTTTTGCACAGATTTTGGAATGAAATTTTCCTCGAAAGACACAGACACCGAGAAACCATGATTCGCGTAGTTGAGAATTTCACTATTTCCACCGTGTTTTAAAATAGCTGGTGGTATCGTAAGTTGATCGTTAGTCTTTTCTTCTAGGGATACGTTATAGGCGATTAGCAGAGCATACGCGTGCGACAATTTCATCATAGATGACGAGAGTAAGGCGGTTGTTGCCGCGTCGATTTATCCAGGTGGTGGTCGACAATTGTCGCGAAACGGTGCCAGGTAGAGAGGAACAACTCGTCTGGCAGTTTTTAGCAGCCTCGTCGTATATCATAGGTGCGAGTGAAATGTTCAGGGCGAGAGAGGGTCACCCACCGGTTAGACCATCTATCTTGTACGGCTTAACTCGCGTGGATGTATCCGTGCGAGTATGTACTTGTTTGCGAGCACCCGTGAAGAGCAGCGGCGCGCGTCTTTCGTTGTTGCGTTGTTGCTTCGATAACGCGATAGTCGAGGGTCATTGAAAACGAGCAATCGTCAAATAAAATGGATTACTCGGAGAAAAAGATCGAATCAAGAATCAAGTTAGTGGTAATTTGTTTTTTAATTGGAAATTTCATTTTTTTAATGAAACATGAACTCGAGAGAGAGAGAGAGAGAGAGAGACTGTTGCAACTTGCAAACCGGTGCAGCGACGCGTCTCGTCTACGTATAACGTTAGCACGTCTCCTCTCTTAATATATGTATGTATATCGCGGATAGAAATGAAACGTTACTAGAATCTATCTGCCCTTCTGTTCCTTCGACTTGGGTTAGTAAGTTTTTTTTTCCGTGTAGAATCGTCGTCCCCTGAAAAACAAAGACTATCGCAAAGAGAGCGGAAGGAAAGAAGGCCGCGCGGAATTAATCCAGCCGTGTACGCGTAAGCCGGATAAAAGGGCTTCGGCATATTGGTAAATTGAGAACTTCTCCCCAGGATCACGGTGAATCCGCGACATTTACATTTTACGATATTTGTCGAGTCCTTCGACCCTTGCTTGCTACCGCGAGGGTAGACATTCCTTAAGCCAAGCCATTCCTTCGTTCCCACACAAATATCCTACCAAGAACCTTTTCCCTTTTCCACCTATTTTTAACCGCATCGTTGTGTATTATACCTATGATATATGCGACGGATAGAAAGAAACGAAAAAAAAAAAAAAAAAAAAAACTACCACCACTCATTACCGAGATAAAAGAACGAACAACGAGCTTCGAAATCCCGCATTCCAGACATTTTCTTTACTTAAACTTTTTTTTCTCATCCGACACCCGACACCCGACCGTACGCAAATTTTATTTATTACTGTATTACACGCGTCTTTTACTTTTCGGAATTCAGCTCAACGAACGCGTATGTATGTATATCGAATAAAAGTTCTGCCATCAGAACCAAACCACACGTGAATCGTTTATTTTCGCGATGCAAAACAATTATTTAGAAATCGTATTATTAAACCGTAGGTATCTGGAAGCGAAAATAGAAAACGAAAATAACAAACTTCCATCCGGTCGACGGTCCAGTTTAATTTCTCTTTTTATTCCTGCGACAATTACCAGTGCGAAAATTCTTCTTCTCCGTTCGTTACTTTTTCTTCTCGATTCTAGTGTAACAGTGTTTCAGCAACAAGCTTTCATCCCCATTAATTTCAAAATAATTACGCGCACGCGTTTGCATACGATACCGTGGTGGTCGTTATTGTTCCACTGATATCTGGATCGCATAAATACCGGTATCCGTTGCATTCATTTGGTTCGTTATCGTTCCAACGGCCAACATTTATTACGCATCTGACCGAAAGGGTCGCTCGTTCGCGTTGTTAATTCCATAATTGAATGGCAACGATACGACCAGGATAAAGTTACCGGTTACTCGGTGAAAAATCGAGCACCGGCCGCCCCCCCTTTCTTGAGACTGTTTCCAATGAAACGGGCTAATCGGATTTTATCGACGCGATACGTCGCCCCTGTTGAACGTGAATTAACGTAGTCGCCCTCGGTCTCGCAAACTCTTATAATCTCATCCGATACCGACCTTAATGAAATTTCTGATCAATCTGCACCGCGTGTTCGGTCAAAAACTTGAACCCAATTTTAGCGTGCAGTTCTATGGAAGAGGAGCTTTCATAAGGCGTTTTATTGACTCTGCGAAAAGCTTTCGAGGACTCTACAACGAGAACGATCCTTTTTCCTTCGCCGTTACCGTGCATCTAAATTTCGGACGTTCGGTCCGCGACACATTCCTCTACACCTTTTTCGACGACCAACGTTAACCGTGCATCCATCTATTCTTTTACCAACGTTCCACCTTTATCGCTATATTCAGAATAATTTTAATAAATCGATCAGTAGATCAAGGTAATCGCGTAAACTCAACACCATCAAACGACACCGGTTTATTACACGATTACGTAATAAGCGGAATATTAAGCCAGCCGTGATCCAATTATCCCTTTCGATCAATGTCTCCGATTATTACTATATTAAGAAATAAATTCAGTGCTCGCGTCTCTTATATGTATTTTTATTTCGTTGCGTCGCTTTCCGTCGCTTGGCGTCGCTTGGCGTCGCGACTCGAATCGTTAGAAATCAGTATTCCGAGGAGAAATTGTCAAGATACTTTTTCAAATTCCTCTCATAGCTAATCAGCATAATTGATTAGCAGTTGGTTCTCTATCTCGGTGCTACGTTCTCGCGAGCATCAACGTAGTCGAACGCGACGCCGGAATCTTTGCATAGCCTAATTAACACCTACCGAGCACGAAACTGTAATTAATCTGACAGCGCTACGTTAAGGTTCTTGTTTTCGTCGGAGAGCGTAATGCATACGTATGGATGCTGGGAGTTGTAGGAGCGTTCTAGATTCCGGAAGTCATGATGGGCGGCCCTTTCCAGAGAATAATATCGAGACGGGGGGAAAGGTTGACGCAACACTGTTTCCGTCCTAATTTACTGCCACTACCAACCACGCTTAAAGTAAACAGAAACTTAGTCAAAACTCGAAAGTTTAACTACGTATTAATAGATCAACTACTTTACTTACCTTTTCGCAACAATATCCGAGACCTTGCTCCTACCTACTCTAAAAACTGAGACGAGATAACTTGACAACTTGGATCTTTAGAAATAGTCAACTTTATGCTCCGTCTACTCTATCCAGATATCCCTACGTCTATTTATTTCTTATTCCTTCTATTAATAATAATAATCCGGGGCTTTAATTGTATAGAAAAAGCTTATCAAGGTTCAATTCCTGGCAATTCGTTCCTCGTCGAATTAATTAGCGACGGACGAGCCGCGATCGTACGACGGTTCCGATTATTCGTCGCGAAATAACGAAACGTTATCCGAAATGGTCACGCGTGGTCAATGGCACGTAGAGGTTCCCCACCGATCCTCTATAATTTCCTAATAATCCCCTGGTGTACATTTCAAGCTGTGCACGAGAAACCACGTGTGAATCACGTATCCGTTGATCCCTGGCCAAGTTTATCTTGAACGAGTTCATCGGATAGTTATCGCGCGACGCGGTCCTTCTCGGATCAATTGTGGCCAAGGCGAATGGAAAACTAGTTTCCCGCTAGTTTGCTCGACGGATCATCCCTTACAACTATACAACAGTCTGCCCGTTTTGCTTCTACCACACTCAACGTTTAACACTCATTTCCTCCTTTTTCGCTTATTTTTTCAACAACGTACCTACGACCTATTAATAACATCTTCAAAGTTCCATCTACACATAGAATAGATGGGATTTATTTTGAAAGTGTGCGTTGTAATCGTTGCCGACGATAATCGAATGGCGCGTCTCGACGCGACGCGACGTGTCCTTCGCCTCTTACCTGCTGTCTAATGTTAATCGCGAACCAATAATTGCTTCGCTCACCACCATCACCGTCTTTCAACTGTACCGTGCGCGTAACAAACGATAACGTAATTTCTAAACCTCCTTTCACAGCTATTCGCCTACCATAACTCAAATAGTTCAACGATCCGGTAATTTGTCTGCATACCAGTTGACAGACTAAATTCACTTAAACTGCTTTAACGCTGACGCGCGTCGCTATTTCCTGCCTTTAAGCAGAATCAAATTATCACCGCACACGTGACAAAACACGGCTCGATGCCGCTTTTGGTTCGTTGCCGAAACACCGTCTTTCCACGCTGGTCATTCTTCCGACTAAATTAACCCACTTAATCAAACCAACGCTGGTTGATTCTGTAATTACCTTTTCCGTTATTTATGCCGTTTGCACTCGGCTGCTCCTCAACTTTATTCGCGTTCGCTTACAACTCTCACCTCGGCTAATTCCATTTCTTACATTGTATGTACGTTAAGCTGATATTCCTTCAACCGACAACTTATCTTCGTCCTTTGAACAAATGGATCCTTCTCTCTCTCTCTCTCTCTGTCTGTCCGGGAGTAATTTAAACGCGCTAACAGTGCAGAGATTTTTAAACTTTCCGTCTTTTACCTTTGCGGGAAATGCGAAAGAAAAATGTCGCGTATCGATGACAAACGATCAGATGTGTTTTTCGGTAAAAAAGAGAAAAGAAATTAATGCTTTATTTGGATTTTGTACCATCAGGAACAAAGTATCAGACTCCGTAGACGTTGGAGACCAATATATCACGCGCAGGATCTCGTTACGCGCAGGCAGCAGCCCAGTCCGGAAAAAATGCCCTCTCAGTAATATATATATATATATATTTATAACTTTACGTCCCTCGAAGGCGTTACGTCCACGCTCGTAACAGATATAAGTCGCGTGGGTCGCACATGTCTGGCATACGCGTTGCCTTCGTACGGTCTTGGTCCTCATCCATCCTTCCTCTTACAGAGACAACTCACGAGCAGGAGCTCTATTAAATATTGCAACGTTTTCGTTTTCGTTTTCGTTTTCGTTTTAGGCGATGCTCGGTTCGAAAGTGTGTAATCGTACTACGTTTTAATAGATAATTCTTTCAAGACGATTCTGTAGATTACGAGATCCTTGCCGTTGCTCCGAATCTCACCGATATGGTATGGTCTGGTCTGATCGACGCTAGGTCGCGGTTGCAGAGAGTTGCCCGGAACCCGATGCAGCAGAGCAACGCGAGCAGAGCAGCGTGGCGCGTCTAAGCAACAGCAAGTCAAGTACCGTGATTAGAGTTCCCGCGAAAGGGGCTTAAGGCGTCCGCGGCGAGCGATTATACACGTCCAACTACATATTTCCCACGCGTACGGTTTCTTTACGAACCGCCGCGCCGGATGAGTTTACGGGGCGGCTAATGAAATTATTTCTGGTCACCGAGCGGCGTAATCGTGTCAGGAGAACTTTCCGCGTTTCTGTGCCGCGACAAGGGCCATCCGGCACACGGAACATTTTCGCATGGCTCTTTGCGCTTCTCCCGCAGCTCCAGACCTACCGAGAAGATAAATATTTGCGAGCCCTCCATTACGCTTTATGGAATAGCTTTCTTTTTCTCTTCCGTTACCTTTTTCCCCGCACGAGCCGTATAATCATCGTAATTTGCTCCTCGCTCGACAAATTTTCCCGGGCCCATCGCGAACAAGCCAACCCGTCCGTCCGTCTTCGTCTGCCGTCTACCTTAACCCGTGCTATTTAAACCTTTTTTCTCTCCTCTTTCTACCCACTTACAGCCGAGGATATTTATTTTTACCGTTCGAGCATTCTCTACAAGCGAGATTTCGCTCGAGGCGCACCTGTTTCAGGCCCCGTTAATTTCCTCGATGATTTTTTATGAATCTCATCGTACCGGGATATCTAGGTCTCGGAGAGATACAAATTCTCACCGATGCCAACTTTTCCGCGTGCATCGAGTTTTCAGCGAGTTCCGGTATGGTGCCTAGGACGTTCTCTCTCCAACTTCGTTATCCGTCGCCTCCTCTTTTCCCCTACATCCGAGTTTCGTTCTTTAAAGCGACAGCGCTGCTTGCTTTTGCTTCTGCTGCCGTTCTAATCGGGAAACGAAACAAATCTCAAAGGGATGCACTTTGGGCGCAACATGAAAAGTGCAGCACCAAACTACTCTCAAGTAGTATCGAACTTCTGTCGAAGAAACGTTCCGCGCGCTTCATCTATTTACGGTATGATCTCTTTCGCGTAGGTAAAAGTAAGGAATCGGTAGAGAACGTAAGGCTGGTTGGCTGGTTGGCTGGTTGGCTGGCTGGCTGGCTGGCTGGCTCCCTTTTCCTCTCGTACTTGGATCGAGCAACGTGCTACCAATCAACTCTTACTCCTAAATATAAACACCGTTCGGGCAAATGGTAATTATCGCGAACAAATAATAACACTCTAAACTGCACTTTGGAATTCAAGGGTGTACGTTTTCGGCATATTCCCAAACCTTTCTTTCTCCAATCGTTATTCTTATTCTCGCTAATCGATATAACCTTTTTTTATCCTTGTACGTTGGCAGAAAACGTTCCAAACTATCGGAAACCAATAATATTATGCCGTGAATTCGATCCCTTCTTTTAATAGACTTTTCTCTTTTCACCTTCTCGTCTGTGTATTCGTTTGTCTCGATGCCGGATATTTTATCGGATTGCATTTTATCCTTGGCAAAAATTCGAAACTTTTCTACGTATTGTAACGATGTTTCTTAAATTCCCCGAGAATTTTCGAATCGTTATGATACCGACGATAAATACACTTCGAGTCATTGTTTTTCGTTCAAAGTTGTAAGCAATCGATTGGCTCGTTATTACTTCCTCGGTTCGGAATTGCGAAAATAAAACTTGCACGTGACAGGAAAATGTTGTTCCGCGTTATGTCGACCGATCGATCGATCGATTAATCTCACAGGATTTCCTGCGTGCACATCAGTCTACTGCTCTATCGTTATTCGTGAAATATCCCACAAGATCTGTATTATGCCCCTTTATTTTTTTTTTTAATCTTTCTCTAAGCTCGATGCGAGCCGTTCTTTATCGCGGCGTATCTCTTCGGGTGCATCCTATTGTACTTTGCATTACAATATTGCAAACAGCCTGCGCAACCGAGATAAAGCTAGAGACGCGGCGACAAACCTGAAGAAAGACCGAGTATGGAATATAAAGAAAAAAGGAAAAAGCAAAAAATATGTGGGAGAACGACCCGACACCGATACGGGGACACAGAGAAAGGGGAAAGAGGAGAAAACGAGCGACAAACAGAACGAACACGTAGTTTCAGGGAACGTATAGGATGAGTAATGAAATGGTCACGGACAGAGGTTCTCTAATCCCGACGGATATAAGATGAAATCGTTCTCAGGGAGAGGATAACGGTCGGTGAACCGAGGGAAACCAAAGAAAATCCGTGATCGTTACATCGAGCGCCGCCATCGTTTTTAGATTAGCTTTTACCAAACGTCCGACATAGTCTTTCGTTACGCAACAGACCAGAAAAAGCTTTAAACGTGCTGGCGCGTTCAACGTTTCGCCGTTGGTTAATTATATCGTCGCGGTCCGATCGATAACATTCATAAATCAACGCGTGATGAAAATCTGCTCGTTATGGATCATTTAAACTGTGCCCCGCTAATCATTTTTATGGTCTGCGATGAACGTCGCGTCGAAGCTACTTTCAAACGGTGGATAGATACATACGTACAGTTGCAAGGGATAGAGGATAGTCTGTAGTTTACGTAAGTGCAGACGAGCCGCGAACCACGTGTTTGCCTTGGCTCGGTGTCGCGGCGAAACACACCAGCGTGTTGAGTTATTACTCCATAACCCGTTGCTTTTACAGGCTCTCGACGAGATAGCTGGTACGCGTCGCGTAAGCAACAACACGTACAACGTGTCGCCTAATGAACGTCGATCGAATCGCGATCCTAGCCGCTACGTTTCATCGAACAAAACATGGACTCGTTGCTCGAGGTTTACTTTTTAAATGCGATACGTAGGCATTATTTAATTGTCCTAAGAAATATAACCAAGAGTCGTTTAATTCGTTCTTGTTCTTGTTCCAACGAGAATCAGGTCGCACTTATATGTACATATATACCATATAAGCGCCGGAATAAAAAGGGGACGTCGATGATGTTGGAAATATCTCCGAGCGTCATATCATCGACGTATATTTCGGGTAGTCCTTTCGCTCTCTCCGCACGAGCACACTCGTTAAGCGCCTACGTGTTCCCGATTCTCAATCGACCGATCCTGGCATAGCGACGTTCGATCGGTCACGGTTTCTTCCGCCAACGCGTTTCGTATCTCTGCTCTTCTTTATCTATTTAGAATTAAGCGAACCTCGTCGCCTCGACCATTTTAATTTCGCGTTCCAACTATCTACACAACTATATGCGCAACGATTAAATTCCATATGTATTGTACTGCGCGTTGATATTGTAAACCCAATATTTTCCATGTCCCTTAAGACGATTATCTTTCGTAGGTACGTGTACATAGGTTCGATAATGGTGCAAACCGTCGTTGAAACCGAGCAATCTAGTAAATTTACTACGGATTTAAATAACCGCTTGTAGTCGCCGGTGGATGGACACGGAACGCATCGACGCATCGCAAAAGAAGAGAGGACGAGTTCGCAAGAGAAGGAACGAACGAAAGGCGAGCTAGTTCTAGGCAACTATGTACGTCACGTCTGGCTTCTGGATTACATTTATACCTTCACTATGATGGGGCGAACCTAGGGGGCCGGGCCGGGCCGGGCCGATGCGCCAATACGTGCCTATAATCTTCTATCCCGTCCTCTTTCTCTCGCTCGTCCTCTCGATCGGGTTCTTCGTCGATCGTAGATTTCTCCCATTTTGGTGCACACACGCACATCCGTGTCCGTTTACATAACTTTATGCCCCTCTTCTTCCTTTAGCTTTCGCGAATTATACCGTTGTTTTTCAATTTTCACGAGAAAGGAATCTCGATTTCGAACGTAGTCGCCACCTCTGAAAAAGTTGCCCTGTAAATTTCTAACTGGGACCTACCCCCGATCTCACCCTGTAGCTCGTCCTCTCGTAAAGGGTGGGTGTGATTTACGAGGAAGGCTTAACGCGGACCCTCTGGTTTGTTTTTATCAATAGTTAATTCGCAATTTACATCCGTTTAAATATTCATACCAACGTCGCTGCCGCGGAAACCCTAGGCTTTCGGTCCTCCGCATACTTATTCCAGACTCTCTTCCAGCTTTCTCTGTTCTCTCTGTTTCTCACGCGCGTTTTCCCGTTCCTTTCGCCTTGCGTCTCTCGTTCGCCGAGAACACTGCCAGAGCAACGACAAAACCCACTGGGATACGTTCGAATACCCTTGCACCCGAAACCTCTCACGCATTACATTCTAAAGCCGCTTTCTAGTTTCAGGGTGCATCGTGCACCCTCCATCTACTCTTTACCGTTTCACCCTTCGATGTTTCAGCCAGAGACAAAGGGAGAGACGAAACGTCGCGAGAGACGAGGATGCCGAATTTTCTTTCGAAAAACGATGGATACCGGTGGATACCGATGGATACCGGTTAACCACACTTTTCGGATAACCGCGTACCAACGACCACGGACTTTGTTCAGCTGTTGGGTTTATTAATTACCGATTCATTATTATAGGTACCTCGTACCTAACGTGTGTTAATGGAAACTGAGAATATTACTATAGTGTCACGTATAATGAGGAATTCGTCCAGCTCCATCGTCGGTCGTAACGGGAAATGATATATCGATGGCACGAGACGCGGATCAAAATTACAAACAACTAGAGGCGAAATGATGCGACACCGTTAAGAGGACTCGTTGTGGACCGTGCGCTTTAAACGCGACACCGTTAGGAAACATAAATTAATTAATCGAGCGCGGTCGCGACGCAACAATGTGTCGACAGAAAAAGCGCGATTATCAAACAATTTTCCGTTTGCCCTGTCGTCAGCCGGAACAGCGAAACGTGACCACAATTAATTAAATTTAATGACCGAGTGACAATGGCTTTATTAATTAGTAAAATTAACCGCGTAACGCGGCGATGCGCGTGACTAGGAGGGAGGGGGAGCGGTCAGTCGACTGCGTATCCCGGAATACTCGACTTTGTTAATGCAATTTCCTGTTAATACGATTTTCGTTGTTTACCACGATTCATTTTCTAATTGCGTTCAGGCATTTTCAGCGAGATGCGAGCCACGCTGGATCCAATTAATTATCTAAACAATCTGTTTAAACGCACTTGTCTATTTGCCGTAGATCAATCATCTCGAAAAATCTTGCCACGAGAACGGTATTTTAAGAGTGTATTGTTGCAGTAAAGAGAATAGTAACGGGGAAATGTTTGTAAAAACGAGGTACGGGACAATTCATGAGTTTAGTCGAATGTGGTCGGGAACACTTTGATTATTACCGTTATCGCGTGCGTCGCGATGCCATCGTGGCTTTGGTCGACACCCACGCGACACCGTGCATTGCAAACACCGGTTCGCCGTCGCAGGTGCAAGGTTGAATGCGCGCATAGCTTCGTTCGGCCTTGATATCGATGTTACATGGGAGCCATTTCGCATCCGGTTCCGTCCCACAATTACAACAGAGATCCGTGCACGAGTATCGAATGATTTTATTATAGCAACGTTCTGCGTTTTTGGGAGACTATTCGATTCTTGGTGTATGGTTGGAAAAACACGTTCGATGAAAATCAGGCCGGTCAACTAGGGCGGATTAAAGCCGCGTTCTCTGTAAACCGGAGTCCTGTCAACCGTATGCCGGACGCTGATATATCTTCAGTTTGTAGTCCGGCTGCTAAAAATCCTTTATTTCTAGCCTGCAAACGGAGGGACTTCGAAGGAGGGCAAGAGAGAGGGTGGTTGCGCACCATCTGTGCCCTTCTCACGCTTTTAGCCAGTAGTGCCAGCTAGAGCGACAATAAGCTGATAATTGAGCTTTTGAATAATTCCTGCTATTTAATCCTGGTTTAATAAAGCTTCCCGTTTCAAAACGCTCGTGAATTTCATTAGAGGGCCTCTTGACTGGAGAATCGCGGTGGAAGGTGGGAGGGTGCGACATTAATGCGCGCTATTTAGCTTTTCTTTTCCTTCTTTCTCCCTTCCCCGTTTCGTCTCTTGCCAACGTTCTCGTTTTCTCTTCTGTTTTTTCGGCCACCGTGGAAAATAGGGCGTAATTTTAACAAAAAAACAAAAAAAGAATTCGAGAGACGCAGAGTACAATGGAACCCGTTACGCCGTAAAAATTTGGAGGTCGTTTCGTTTTTATTATCCCGTGAATCGTGCCACTCGTTTAATGCGGTTGTCGTAAACCAAACGGTCCCTTATGCTTGTGTTTTTTCGGCACGCAATTAAACATTGCGTCCAATTCTATTGAAAATTTCTAATCGCCCTATCGATAAACGATCAACGTATACGTCTAGGATTTATTTTGACAAATCGCCCGTAAGACGAGGGAAAGAAACCAAAGTGCCGAATACGTTTCTACGGTACATTTTCGGTCCCGACCTGGCTGTAATGAAATTTCCATCGGTGCACTCGGTTGCATTTTCCACGGAACCTGCTTCGGAATAGGAGGTATCAAAAGCCGTGTTCCTACGATGATACGAGTTTATGCGCTGAAGCGTTTAGTGCCCATGGGTTCTTTCATCGGTAGATTAGTTAATTTCGGTGCAGCTATACCCTAGTCCCTGAATCCCTGATGTAATTAGCTGTACAATAGGAAACAGCTGGCCCCCTATCGCATGGCCGATGTAACGTCTAAACCAATCTCCGACAACAGACAGTTATTACACCTGTATTTCATATATCCGTCGGTATTGCCCTCGAGATTCGAGACAACGAAAGTATTTCCCGTTCCGAGCTACCTCCTCTCCTCTCCTCTAACCGATACATCTATCTTACGCTAAAATATTTTAGAGAAACTACTATCTATCGGGTACTTTAATTTCGCAATATCGCTCGTATTTGCGACATTCGTTATGTTACGCGTTTATTTAGCATTTTATGATGCTTCTTCAGGCACTTTACCGATCTTTTAGGCGTTATTTCCGTTCGAGTTTATCCCAGTTGATAAACTCAGTAATCGTTCGCAGTACTGGGTAGCATAATAATTCTCGGAATTAAAGGTACAGCTCGCGTCGTAATACGATACTAATTAATCGAGCTTAATCACGGTTATTCGTGTTGGAGTTGTGCGGCACATCGTATCCGAGCGAAAGCAATCGTTTCGAGGTATTCGGAGAAACGCAACTTTTGCACCTTGTCGATACCGTCCGTTCGCCCCCTCCATTAACGGTAGTTAGCACGCAGCGGTATCAATTTCCGCAACGTTACTTCATGCTCGAGCATTACTTGAGTGGACACCCATAAGCATTGTTCAAACTACTCGCGGAGTAGTTGGCGGTCAGTTTATGTAGAGTTGATGATCACCTGTAGGAAAGCGGACGAGGATGCGCGCGTGTACACTGACCGCACACAGCACGCGTGGACATAAACACAACGACCACGGGCTGGCCCTTGTATCGGTCGAAGCGATCGGTTAACAGAACCGGCCTAATACCTATACGAACCATCAAAGAGAATTCCAAGCTTCCGACATATTTGGTGGTCTCGACTCGCACTCTCTACGACTGTTGGCATAGTTAAAATCTCATTGCATTCTGATTCGGCCTCTTGCCTCTTGCTCGCTGTTCGAATCAGACGGATACTATTCGGACATTTGTCTGTACGAATGTAAAAATGTTTGGGACGTAAACGTTAGAGTTAGTCCGTAAACGGTACTTTAAACGGTTGGAACGCGTTTGGATCGCGGTACGATCGAATCTATTATAATATCCTTCGTTATAAGCGAACCGTAGAGTTTGTGAAAATTCTTCTTGTCCGGAGTAGTCAGAACCGCTTCCTTCCGAGTCTTTCCTGAAACTAGGCAACAACTTGGATCGTGTTTGAGATTCGAGCACGGCGGCTGAGGTTTCTGTAACCGCTAAACCGGGCTTTCCTCCCTTCGAGTCCCTTTTGTACCCGAGTTTTTCTCCGCTCGATACGAAAAGGAATTTCTGGCAACAGCGTGCCACTTGGTAGATTTCACCCCGGGAGCCATCTTGTTGGGATGGAACATTCATGAGTGGGTTCGCTCGAGAATGCAACTTTTATGGGCAAGACTCGGAGCGGGTCATTGCATTTATACCGACATTCTCTCTTTCGAACTCACGTATCCCGTAATCGCGTGTTCCGTTACAAATAATTGATGCATCCAGCCGCGCCGCGCCGCGCCGCGCCGAGCCGAGCTGGTAGCGTAGGTGTACCGATCTTCTACCATTCGACGCAACATTCAACGAAGGAGTTTTTCCTTCCAACGTGAAATTATCTGTCGAAACGTATCGACTTGATACATGCCAACACGCCACTAACAAATACAATTTCTTTTGCCATTTTAAATTGCCAAATTTTCTCAGAGGATTGCTCCAACAGCGACAATATTCGTTAGCTTTTATTTCGTAAATAATCGTGTTGGCGAGCTTCGCGGAAACCAACAAAGATATTGGCTCTGTTTTTCCCTTTCACGGTCCAGCGGCGTGATTGCTATTTACCGTGGTTTCTACCATAGATTCGCCGATGTGGAAAATACCAAGTTCTTCTTCTTGTTCTGGTAATTCTCACTAGTTCCTTAACCGTCGGTTTCTGCTCTTTTCTCAGTCTACCGTTACATCTCGGAGGTTTCCAGAATGCGAATAACTTGGCTGGCGAAACTTGACGGTAACCGCGAACCATTAAACCTGATTTATGAATGTCAGTGTGCATTACTTATTGTTGGTTAGCAGCGTGCGCGTTCGCGCACATAGCTGCGCGATTCGCATATTCGACTCTGAGCAGAACTTTAATTATTAAGCACTATTTTAGTTTTTTCGTTTCTTTTTCGACGGTACTTGTCAATGGATATTTGTGCAAATTATTTTCACCGGAAAGGATCGCGCGATACGCAACCAAGTCGGTCCAAGTTTAATTAGAAATTAAACCGTCGTGGCTTCGTCGAAACTAACGTTTCCTCGCGATTCAATGTGCGTTGCAATTAAGTCGGCCACTCGGTTGCCGTCCAGTTGAAAATTAAATTCGCCATCGAACGTAACTTTTCCACCGACGCAGAGTTACTATTCCCGAACGGTTGCGAAAACGTGAAACGTGTTTACACGTGGGATACTTTTAAACGTTGTTTACCGCGACCAAGAAGAAACCAAGTATTCGCGGTACGAGTAGTACTAACAGTTTCCTTCAGTGTCATTTACAAATACCGACGCTTTACTGGTGCAAACCGACCGCAGCTCAGACACATATTAGTTCTAGGAAAGTACCGCTGGCTGCGGTCCTAGCAACGCGTTTGGTGGTAGGAAATCCAAACCATTGCGTTTGACACCACTCTCGTTTCTAGATTCGAGATTTTCCCTTCCACCTCGAACAACAACGTATTCGTTGCTTCGATTCAGCTGTACGTGGAAATAATTTCGGTTCTTCGAACGAGCATTACCTACCAATTTTTTAAACAACAATCCAATGGACGTATCGAAGAAACCAACTATTAAATTTACCAAAGAGAGAAGAAGATTGAAACCAATCGATAGGAATTCGTTTTGGCGAAACGTATCGGTTAGTAAAATAGCGTGAAACGTATTCGCAGGATGGAACGAAATGCGGTGTGTTTAGCGGCGGTAAAACTAGAGCCGTGCAGTTGACACGCACAGGTTGCGATTTCGCTATTTTCTTTCCCGAGCTTTGATTTCGGCGTAGAGAGAGAGAGAGAGAAAAGAGGGTTGCGCCCCTCTGGAAAATTACCTACGGCCAGCTTGCGTTGAGGTTTTGCGGTACGACGATACACGCGCAGACACGGACAACGTGTGCGACCGTTCGGCCCAATTTTACATGCAATTTCGCGGTGGAAGGTGCTCCCCGCAGGATGGCAACGTTTTTAATTATATCTAGCTGGTCTCTGCCGGTCCGCTACAATATTAACCGGAAATAATTCCGGCCATGAAGCTCTGCTATCGACATTGCGTTCGTTGCTGGAAGGCGGCCGATGTGTCGGCTGGGACGAAACGAAAATGGAACTTGCCGCTGCCCGACTCACCCTCCCTTATCGGTGCATCGAATGCAGTTGGACAGCAACGCGGGGAAAATAATGGTTTCGACGAAATCGGTTTCGCCACCGAAACATCTCCGTCGATTCGGTTTTATCGCATCTCCAGGGATCTTGCTCGTTTAAATAGTCCTAGCGAACTTTCCATTACAAATTCTATCCTTAACGAACATTATGTACCGAGTGTAGTAGAGGTTGAGATTTCGAAAGTTCCTTTCGTTTCGCTCAACCGTGTGAATACATGTTTACTTTGAGCAAAAAACAGAGAGAGAGAGAGAGAGAGGTTATCAAAACGCGGAAAAGTTTTAAACGCTCGATACAATATTTTCATAGTCGCGCATTTCTTTGTTTCAGCGTATCGAGTTGCGATACTTGCGCGATTTTTCAAACTTTATTCCTTCGTCGGTTAGTTTCATCCAAATGTTTATCCAGCTTGTCGATGTGGAGGACTCTTGGACCTAACTGTCCATCCGAGTTCAGAGTCGGTCTGTAGATAATTCGACGCCAAGCGAATTAAACTAATAATCCGTCGGCGAATTCAACTAACAAACCGGTAAATCCCGTATTACCCAAATAGTCGGCGATGGCTCGAGCCACGTTGCACTCGGTTCGCGAAAGCTTACCCGATACAACCGAATAATTAATCTATTCCATGAATCGCGATATCGATCGGTTCGAGTTTTTCTTCACCAATTAGAGGACCGTCCTTCAAAAGACGATTATCTCGTTCCATTCGTTCTTTATGAGCACGACGGATATTATATCGAACAGCGCGAGTTGAGAATTAAACGCGAAATTCGTAAGTTTAACACTAAACCTACCCCAGATCGATCATCCGAACGGTTCAACGATTTACATTTTATTTGCAAAAAAACGGATAAAATTTGGTATAAAATTCTGATTAGCTTTCGATGTAAATAGGAAATATGTAGCCAAGATGAAAGGAGAGAATCTTCACTTCCCATTGTCTCGGAACAGTCTATTAACCCGTATTAAAAATAGTTAAACTTTAGACGCGTGTAGTTCTGAAACTATTAGTATTTTATTAATTATTAAGATATTGTTAGAAGCGGCAAAGCCTCCCCTTTAAAATGGCTTTTGGTTTTTGTCGATCCGACTTTTCGTTTTCGAGATATCGTAATGTATGTAAAAGGTAATTTCTTTTAATTTGACTATCTCTGTCTCCGTCTGACGCGTCGGACCTCTTTGTCGCACGTGCATCGTGCTGACCTACCCCACGTACGTGACTGCCGTGACCTAGTTTCGGGCGTAGCATTTCCAAGAATTTACTACGCACTGTTTACTATTTACGCGCGCGCGAGTTCATTGAGAATGCGCTTCCGTAACTGGCCACGCGAAACAAAAATCGCTACATCTTCGGAACTAATTAAGCTATCGGCTTGTTCGAAGGCTCATTTTAAAGGGCATTTCATCCCCTATCCGATTGCAATTTATTTTCACACTACATACCCAAACCAGTTTCAGCGATTCCTATTGATTATACGTATACGACTGATATGTCGTATGAAGTTGACCAATTTTATAAAATGTGAATTTTGATAAACGTGCAAATATCTTTTAAAGATATTCTAATGGAAATATGATATTGTCTATCGTTTAAATCGTCCCGGCATGTACTAACGACTAATAAATCGACCAATTGTTAGATAAACGAAGCTATACCCGTCCGTCGCGCGCACGGTCGACACATTAAATACGCGCGTTGAAATTCACGGAGCAAGGTATAAAAATTGAAGATTTAAAAATTCAAAAGGCTCCGCTGCCGAGGGAGAGACATTTTCAGCGTATGACGATAGCCGCGGATCGGATACAGACGACCGTTTCGCGACTATACGTTCCTCGCGGTGTTGATTTATCGTCGCATCCGTGATTATCTCTACCGTGGGTCATTACGCGGACGATATCGAGAGCGGTCGATCCTTTTTTTTGAAACGTTTCCATCGAATGCGACGACGGCTGATGGACTCGCATACGGAAAAACCTTGGCGTCCGTAACAAATTTTACTTTCTTTCCCTACACTGTTCGCTCGATCACGAATTTCGAAGCGCTCGAGTTTTTTCTTTTTACTTGGGATAGAAGATGGAAGATGGAAGAATTTTCGGATGTTGGAAATTCGCGAGGCACGAAGGAATTCGTCGTCTTTGGAAAAAGAGTAAAATTTGTCAGGATAAAATTGGGAAATATTTGAACGATATCTAGATGGCTGGATGAAACTTGAGCAGCGCCATTTTGGTGTTACCCAGGATATTCGACGGATAGACGGTACATGCGCTTTTACATAAGAGATCGAGAATGATGAAGCGCGCTGCATATTCTTCGTATATGCATAACCTACGCTCAACGAGTTCAGCGTTCCGCTTCGTGGCTTGAGATATTCGGATTTCACCGCGGCACTTTGTCCCTCGTTTCGGAAAAATGTAACGACGTCGTGGTAAGATGAAAGAATGCGATGAAACCGGATGCGACGTCAAGATAATTGTGCAACGCCTTGCCTCGCCTCGCCTCGCCTCGCCTCGCCTCGCCCCGCATCACATCGCATTCATCTATCGGTTAGTTAAGAGATAAACACCTATTGACATCATGGCCTGAAAAGGATTGAAAAATCACATTCAAATTTACCACCTTGGATTGTTCGTATCGGAACCGTTTTGGTAAATGAGAACAGTCGTGCTTGAACGATCGGTTCGCAAAGTTGCGCGTAAACCAAGTCCACCACGGCCATCGTCGAACAAAGTTGAAAAGAGTGAAGAGGCAGGGAGATCTCCTTAATTAAGATTGTCACCTTGGTCCACACAGAAGGTTGTATTGAACTAGACTCGTTACCATCTCCGCCGTTAGGAAAAAGCGACTGAATAATGACTATGCATAAGGACGCGCAAAGGATTTCATATAAATGATAATGTTCCCGGTAGCTCCTTCCGTTTCCTACCCGCGGGAGCTCGAGCTCAAAGGAATTACAAATTTCGACGGGAGCCAAAATTGGTCGCATGAAAAATACATTTAAAAATATACTCTGACCAAGTCCTGGTCTCGCCTCCTCCGATATCTCTGATATTGTCGACGAGCCGGTGTTCCCTTTGACCTTCTTTTCTCTGCTTTACGAAGGAAAACTAGGACAATCGGCTATCCCTTTCAGTTAAACCTTGTTCGAATTTGAAATTCCAACTTTATCGAGAACACTATAACATTGTCGGTCCGCGAAAACTTTTCAACGATAAACCATCGTTTCTGGATCGTACCATACAATTGCCAATCAATAGGGCTGCTCTACACCCCGACGGCGTTCGATATTTAATATTATTTTCAGTTTGACTATTTTAGGGATACATTATGAATTTCAACGTGATCCCTTGGGCAATTTTCCCGCGACACCGTAACAAACAGACAAATACAACAAAGTTTTAGTTTTAATAGTTTACTGCTTGCTTGACCCCGTTGAATAACGACGCAACGATAAGTAGCCAGAATAGCGACGTTGTTTAATAAAATCGGTCGCCTGTAAACTGTACATCTAAATCGAAATCCCTTAAAACTGTTACGAACAAATAGTATCGTTTGTTTTATCTTTTTCATATTATAACGTTTATCTTCCAGCGACGTTCGTGTTTCTGTCAGCGTCCGCGTAGGTATGCGGATGCTTGAATTAATCGAGGAAAAGGAATTTTTCATCGCGTTGCGAACGTAATTCACATAAATTACGTATTAACAGCTGCAAGTTTTCGTCGTAACGACACGCTCGAGTCTCGGTCGGTAGGAAAATGCGTGCTGCGGAATGTGACAACAAATCACATTCAGGAGTAGACTCGTTCTCCAGCAGGGGCGAAAGTCTGCGTTTGATGTGTCGACCGCCGCGTAAACGTATACGTTTTCCTAGCATTGCGACGCGTCGTGTCGCGACGGGACGGGACGGGACGGGACGGGACGGAACGGAACGGAGAGAAGAACGAGAAAATATTTTTTCTTCGCGCACGGTCTGTCGATAACAGCCATATTCGAGGAGGGTTTCAAGAAGCGAGCCATACCACGCGATGCTGTCGAGATCTATGAAACCAGGTAAATCGAGCCGTGACAGCTTGAGTGCTTGGTTTCACTCTGTAGCGCGTATTTGCATACTTATCCGGACGACGCGACGAAAGTAATGAGGCAGCTGCGACGACGATAATAGGAAGCTTAAAAGAAACGTCGTGATAATATCGCGTTCGTTATTCGTCCATTATGCCGTCCAGCGACGCGACGCACTGACCAGGCTAACTATAAAACCGTATTAAATCTTATCTACGGGACGATAGAAACTTGGCTTTGCAAAATTTACAGCCCGCCTTCTACGTTCGAGAAACGACGAGTAACGTTCTTCGCTCGTCGCTAGAGATAATCGGGCCTAGACGAAATCAATTGGTCGTCTTGCGGAAGGATATTTCGTTAAGGAAGATACGAAAAACTGAAACGCAGCCAGCAGCGGGTAAGAAAAAAAGGAGAATTATTGAAATCGACGAGGCGCGGCGCGAGTCCTTTGGGTATACCGTGTGCCAGTTTGAAACCGACACGACGCAAAGCGTCGGTTCTTTTAAGGCTTTCCATGCCTCCTTTCTTACCTAGGATTCTGGCCCTGTCAAAGCGAGTTGCAAGCGAAAGTGAGAGAATCAAGAACATAGAGAGAGATTCCATTTCATGCTTTTGACGTTGAATAAATTTTGATGGTTCAAACAACATTTATGAAAATTTAACAGTTTATTTCCAACAAGAATAGGAAGAAAGGATACACGTATCCTCGATGTTTTCCATTGCTTGGGATATCGTTTTTAAGCAAAGACTTTTCTAGATCGGCGCAGGCGGGATTCGAAACGAAGAAAATGAAAGGTAGTTTTAAGAAAGGACACCGGCCGGCTCTTTCTGCGGATACAACTCGGAATCCTCGAATCCGCGGGGACAAAGCTGCGAAGAAGGCGGGGAACTCGGGGTGTTTTACATCAGCCCCGCGAGTCGAGACGACTCGTGCGAGCCTCCACCGCGAAAGAAGCTTAAGGATAAAGTCTATTATAGTTTGGAAAGGTCGATAAATCCGCGCCACTGTCATGGACACGTTGCATCCGTCGTGGTTGCGTCATATCCACTTTTCTTCGGTGTCCCAGTCACGCTTTTTCTACAATCACGATTCAATGTCCACGGCGATTACATTTACTAGCTCTTGCAGTATTAAAGTCGTTGAAACTGCACCGATACATACGTACGTTTAGAATAGCATTTTTCTTTTTTTCCCTATATTTCGTCACTTTTTCTGAAAATCAAACAGTCGTTTTCTAGCATGCTCTAACGTAAATGATATTTCCGTTTCGAGAGTATCCTCTTTAGTTTGCTTTTAGTACCATTTTGCACCGCATTCGATGTTTTATACTTTTGGTCAGCATTAAATTGTCAAGCAATTTGCATAGTGTATCGATAGTAATCGTATCGAATGCAAACCGTGCAACGTAAATTTCCAAAATTCAATGAGGTACAGTTTGCGTGTTATTCTCCGGCTACATCTACAATCCACACAAACTTCCGTAGCTTTTAAACGCGCGATTCCGATTCCTCTTTCGAATTTACACGATTCGATATACACGAAGCATAATAAATATTATGTTACGTATTAACGAATCCAATATTTATTGTACAGGGTGTTTGGACACACCCGGGGAAACAATTTTAATGGGGGATTCTAAAGAGCAAAATAAGACGAAAATCAAGAATAACAATTTCTTGATTGAGGCTTCGTTAAAAAGTTATTAACAATAAAATTAAAAGATTTGAAATCGTTTTGAAAAAATTATTTTTAGTTGCAAGGGTCAGTTACCATCATTTTTGCTCGATACATATAGCCCCGAAATCCTACGCACTTTTGAGAAAAAAATTCCTTACTGAAAATAAGTAAGGTCTGACCATACATTGATATGTTTCCCTGAAATTAGATCGCGTATGTTTAAAACCCATTACTTTTGAACGAATTGAAGAATGTCGATGATTTAACATTTAAAGAATGCGTATTAACGAAGCTCCGGAGCTCGAGAGAAACGGGTTGAAAAAATACATTGGATCAAGGTCTATTCGTATTAGCATAACCGTATTTAGGCAGCATCCGACCAATTATCTCGCATTGAAAGAAAGCATTGCTGCGAATTGTTAGGGATGTACGATACTTACTTATCCGCGAAGAAACGTACTCGGCGTACTTGGCTGCAAAAAAGGAAAAGGGACGAACGTACCTAGGTACTCGATGAACGGTGGTTTTCTCTCGAGCCGAATACTGTAAAATTAGTATCGCACATAAGCATACATAAGATACCTATTCGTGTTTCCTTCCGCTTATTAAAGATCGTAAACGGATAATGAAAACAAGGACAAGTTTTCTTTCTGGTTTTATTCGTACCTAGATAATTTATCACAATAAGGGAATCATGAAAAATGTACAATAACGCGGACAGAAAACACATTCTTGGGAAACCGAAAGAAAGGACCAGCCATCTATAACAATTCCTCGCCCCGGACATTTATTCTTTAATTGACAATTGTCCTCTCCGTTGTGATGAAACAAACGACGATCGCCGAGATCCGCCGTCGATCTCCTTTATCTTACAAGTTAAAACACAATCTATACTTAGATATTAAATGTAGCAACATTTATAGTAACACTACGCAGCGAGTTTACGATGCACATTAAAAGCGTTTTTCAGTTTTTCCTTTTTTTATTTTTCTCTCTGTCGTAATGGTTCCGGGTGTAAATGGGATTTTATTACTCTCTTACGCTTTCCTCTCCATTATTTCTGGACGTTCTCGTTGGAATAGGCTCATCGAGCTGATCGAATTGTTTCAATAGTTTCGCCGTAAAAGTAACCTTGCCTAATTGAAAGATATTTCTTTTTGAAATTTCAACGATTCTCTCCAATTCTAATTTTCTATCGTCGCGTATACGTGTAAACGATAGAAAGAAGGAATATTTCAGGGCGTTAAAAATTTGTCAAGGTGAGGGCCAAAAAGTAGGACATTTAAAATGTAGCCGATGGAAAGTTTTCGCGTTGCGATGGTGCCGGGATAAGGAAGACCAAGGAGGAGATGGGTGTAGCGCGAGAAGAAGCTGGATAAAAATATGAATGTCGTTGGGCTGCTTGTCGATCGTGATTGGTGTTTCGTAACTTTACGTTCGTTTATAATTACGTACACGCCATAGTTGGTCTAAGCAGGTTACACTTTCGTTTATGTATACTTATTTACAGGAACACAGTGAACATTGCCAGCCACAAAGTCGATCGTTTCTCATCGGAACCAGGTCTCTGAAATTCGTTCCTCGGTTCACTTGCTGGTTGTAACAATAATAATTGGTTTCTCGCGAGAGGACCGATTTTGTGGCGAGCAGCTGGCGGGAGGATTACCTACGAGATACGAGACTTACGGCGCGATAATTTATTATCGTTAAATTCCCCTTACGACTAGAGATTTTTGCCGCGATGCACCGGCAGGCAGGCACCGCGATCGATTCGCCCAACTCTTCTTCGTGGATCATTTCTTTCGATTCTTTCGTTTCCCTTTATCAATCGAATAATCTTATCGATCGTTAACATTTTTTTTCTCATTCTACTCTGCGAGCTATTCGCGCGTCGAGAAAACTCACAAGGCGACGTTCGTTGAGCGATTTATTCGAGAGCAAGTACTTACGGAAAACAAGTCGAAAGAAACGCAATAATCTATTTAATTTATAGAAAAAAGCGAGTAACGATCGCCAGAAACGCGCTCGTGAATTTTTTCAAGTCGGCAAATATTAAAAGATTCGCGGTGTTACTATATTCTAGGCATTCATCGTTCTTTTAAAATTTAGTTTTATTTGTTATTGCGGGAAACGAGCGCGATCTTGCTTCGCATGCAGTGTACATACATTCATATATTTATGCGTACGCGTATGTGTATGGATGTATTATGTGTATGAATCGCGTATTTGGCACTTGTTACGTGATCGATTATTTACACAGCAGACTCGCAGCGAGATCGCATCGAAACGCGAAACGCGAAACGCGTCGAGGGAACAATGTAATTTTGACCGATCGACGCTAGTCGTTACGACGCGACGCGACGCGACGCTTCGATACGAACGATCGATGCGGACTCTCCTTTTCTCGTTTTCTCTTCTTTCTTTTATCCTCGTGTATTTATAATGTTTATACAATGAACCTGGAACTGAAATTTATACACCGAGCTATTTACAATTCCCTCGTAGCTTGCGAACGGACAAAACGAGAGTTCGAAATAGACGTCTGTCGCTTTTCTCTCTCGTAATTTCGGGTTTCGCTCGTTTTGTTCGTTAGACGGCATTTATTTATAGACTTTCGGTCGATTAACGCTAAAACTTATAAATCTCCGTTCGCGTCCGTCGAGCACCGAAAGTGTTACTTACCTCGTGCAATATTTACGCAAACGGTCGATCTATATATAATAATATAACGATACATTAGGTGTAAGCAATAATACTTTCAACTTGTTTCACGACCCGTAGGTCGGTGAATCGGGACAATTGCTGGTCGTGAATGATTTTAGTCGTCGTGCGTACCATTGCAAAGGGAGGAGCCGCATTCCACGCGTTCCATCGAAATCAACATCTAATATCTAGTCCGTAGGTAAAATGGTCCATCTATCGTTTGCTCGCGTTTCAACAACGTGCAACTCGCTCGTACGGAATGAATTACCGCGAATCACGCGAATACGATAAAAATGAAGCCGTGACACGCGCGACACAGATATTCCGATCGATCATCGGTTCAGGTGCTTTCCCGAAATCGATAAAGCGCGTATTCTCGGGATTCTCTTAACTTTACAGCGAAACGCGAACGACCGTAAGGGATTTCGACGCCTTAACGACCGAACGATTGCTTCTCTATTCTGTGCTTTGCCGTATTCGCAGGACGGAAGTTGCTCCGGAGTCGGTCGGGGTCGATCGGTCGGTCGGTCGGTCGGTCGGTCGATCGGTCGATGGGAATTGGAAAGCCCGAGAGCTCCCGGGGATCAGCGTGCTCTGATACGGCCGTGAAATAAATTTGCCAAGTTTGCGGAAAAGTTGCCCCGTACCGATCAAGTTGGACTCGTAGATATCGATCATTCCGGAAGCTGCATCGCGCGGCCAGCTTTTAAATCTACGCCAAGACGAAGCGGCGATCTTTCGCGTTTAGATAAAACTTTTCGATTAGACAAACGGTCGATAGAACTGGATAAGTTTAAGGATACGGACATACATCTCAAACTATTCCTCTTACGCGATATAGGAGACAGGTTGGCAAACGTCTGATTTCCTACCACCGTATGAACCTCGCTCGTCCTGGTAAACCAACAGACCGTATACGTACATACGTAGAACGAAGGTTCGAAACAGAGAACGCTGCTTGGTTAAAGATTATAGATTGTTCCAACTTGTGTTTGGCATCATCTGTGCGTTATAAAATTGCTATGGGAATTTGTGATAAAACGCGTCCACGAATCTCCCACGGAAGACGAATTTATCGAAATCCAGAGCATTTATCGATCGAACGGACTAGAACAGTTACTATATGTACTCGATAGCAGCTGGAAGCGTGGTAGGATAAAATTGTTAACCCTCTGATATTTAATATCAGATTTATCGCTTTATTCGCCGATAGTTGTATGGGAAAGCCAGTTTTGCCGTAGCAATCTGGCAATTATGAGTCGCGTGGCTACTGTAAAAGTCTCGGGCCAGCGACCTCGCCTCCTCGTAACTCGGGACAATAGGTGTCCTACCGCGGTGGCGGAGGTGGTAAATCGGAGGTCGGGTAATGTTTGGCCAGCTACGTGGTGCTCTTGCCGCGATAACCGGCAATACTTTTACGGCCGTCACCCTATTATGAATGGGCCGTGTTAAACGAGGCGGGAAAAGCTCGCAAGTACATCGCAAAGTGATGATACAGACTGTGTATAACAGGATCTCTCCACCCACCACGACCTGTTCCTCTCTTCCCTTCCCTTCCCTTCCCTTCCGTTCCGTCCCCATCACCATAGTCATTCTGTACATTTACTCGGACTGTACGTGACTTTTGCTGCACACTTTTCTAACGCTCGCGCGTTACGTCCACGAGGCTGACCGAGTCCCGGAATCCTCTTTAAATTTCTTACTTGTTATTCGCGACCAACGATCGAAACGTATCTTTCGCAGACATCTTTTCCAACGTTTCGTATGTATATTTGTCCAAATTCGGTATATCCTTTTTTACAGTATCCGTTGGTTGGTTTTAAGAAGGGGACCAATATAGTACGTACCGAGTCTGTTTTATCGCAGCTAGCCGGCAGCTAGCCGGCGATTAAAGCTCTGGACGTATTTAAAAGATATGTATTTTCTCGGTGAAATGAATCGCGATGGTACCCGTGTATAATAGAGCGCGGTCTAAACAGCGATCGAAATTCTATTTCGAGCTAAATAATAAACTTTGTTTCAGCGGCATGCATCGCGAACGAGTGAATTAAACGTTCCAACGACTCGTCGGCGAATAGAGAGAGGTTCATCGAGCCGGAAAAAAAGATTAAACGAGCAAATTTTACGAGGAGCAACGAGAGGAATCAAAGGTGGAAGCAACAGATTGGACGATACTTTAGCGGCAGAAATTCGGCCGCGAAACGGACGCGTTAAATCGAACGAGAAGAAAAGCTCGCGAACGCCAACACAGATTACGTATAACAGGATCTCTGATCCCGTATAGTACGGACTGCCGGACCTCGTCGGATTTCTCGCTGTTACGTTTCTCTCAACTATTATTATGCTGATTCATGCACAGTCCCGAAAATCACTATCATGCAAATACGTTTACGCCGGCCACGCAATTTAAATCGATCCTTTTGTTCTCGAACCGGCAATTTCTCCAGTCGTATTGTTCGCGAATAGTCGCCGGGAGGAGAAGGAGCCAGAAGAAATTTATTTCACCGGATCGAAAACGCTCGCTCGCTCGCTCGCTCGCTTCATTTTACATTTCGTAACGTTGACCGACCTGTTTTTCGGGGTTTTTCCTCGGCATAATTCATCAACGATCAAACAACGAGAACTTTACTACAACTTACTTTCACCTTTTGAGAATACCTCGACGGAATCTCGCAGTAACAGTAAATAGTTTAAACTTCCGACTCTCTCTGTCCGTCTAACGTGAGAAGGAAATACATTCCGCGGGGAAACGTGAATCTTTGATCGTGGTCCGCGCACCGCCGGTTTTTCCTCACCACGTTTTCTCTCATTTTCTCCACTTGGACAGGTGCAAACAAGTATTTTTTTTTTTTTTACGACAAAGACGATATCTCTTCAGCTCGCGTCGCGTTATAAAACAAACAAGAAATTTAACGATAAGCCGTTCAAGTTGTCGTTAAAGAAACGAAAGGAAACTTTTTCTCCGAAATCCTTTGAAATTGCTGCTAGATGGAAACGAGCGTAAATCTTTGCGGAAGAAGAAAATTCCAAGAGAAATACACAATACCGTGCGACGAAATCAGCATTTAATTTCCGCGAAACCGTAATAAAGAGCGAGAAAATAAATGGAATGCTGGAAGCATTGCAAGCCGTTCAGCAGGAATTTCAATCTTGCCTTTTTTCCCTACGTAACACGGTGTAACTAGAAACACCAGAATTCACGGACGACCATTACTCTAGAGCCAGTTGACATCCGCGCTGTTGCAATTTTCTGCTTATTAATCGCAACGCGTGTCAGAGCGAACGCGCGTCATGTCCTCTTTCGGATTTGAATTTGGATATGGAACGCGTCGTTTCAGGTTATTTAACAGCACAGGACTCGCGTAAACGTTATCGCGTCCCCCCACTAGCCGCGAAACATCATTTTCCGAGCGTCTTTACCCGTCAAGACGAATAATAAGAAATTTAATAGAGGCTACGGTAATTGAAAATTAATTGCAGGCCAGGAAAATTGATGCTCGGGACAAAATATTAATCGTGATGATAGAGAGAGAGAGAGAGAGAGAGAGACGTGTTGGGGTTGGCTCTGGCCTGGATTTCGGTTAACTTTCGGCTATCTAGAACACCGAGCAACACTCGATATTATCTACTTACCGAGCAATTTACACAACCTCGATTCTTTGACGCGTCGAGCACCTCCGCGTACCTCTACAAGTTGCTGCAGCCCAGTACTCTGAAACTATTTCCTAGCCAAAGTATTCGCGTTCTTAAACTTGCTAATATCCTCTAGGTAATAAAGAGCCGTTTCAATGTTCTTGTTTAATTTCGATAAGGAAAATGATCGCGTCGCGCGATTCAAACTGTTGATAGAACAACGCGCTAATATCAACCGGTTACAGATCGGAAATAGACCAACGGTCGATCGGAATAAAATAATAGATGGGCTGCGGTGCTCGAAGGCTAGACGGTAGAATAGAGTGGATCTGGTGCTATCCGGTCGCGTGTATTCTATCGGCGCGTAACACAGCCGTGGCGTGTAACGACGTCACCGAGCAGTATCTCTGTTACGCCTGGCTTGCCGTGGACTGTGGCCACTCACGCATCGCTTAACATAATCCCCCATCCGACCAGGACTACATAGATTACGGAATGATACCTCTGAAACGCGCACAATTATATTGGCGTGAGATATTTCGGCCGCGCGCGGTGTTTCTGAATGCGACCGTCCAGCCTGCTACGCCGGAATTTCTGCCAACCTCGGTACAGAGATAAATATCGAAAACTGCTGGCCTAATTCGTGGCTCCGTTCAAATGCTAATCGCGATCAACGAACTCGAAGAGAGACTATATTCGGTTTCACCCATTTCGAATAAGCGTCACGCGATTAAAAGCCTTTTGTAAACTTTACAAATTTCATACCAGTCGAGTATACCCCAAAGGAATTTCTCTATGTATATCGCGTTCGATACGGTATTTATACATATATATGTACGATACTTTAAGCGTAATTGTTTTACGAATCTCTCTCTCTCTCTCTCTCTCTCTTGCAAAAAATGGACAAACGAATGTTTCATAATAAACATGTAAATAGAGAACGTTTCTTGATTAAATTATTGCAAGTTTGGGCAATTATGCCGGACAGACTGTCCCGAGAATTATAAATGTAGTTGTTCGCTCTATTTCGTGGGCCGAATTCCAATGAGTTTATCGTTTGGCTGCGTTAAAGTGGAAATTCCGCGTAGCATCGCGCCGCGACGACGAATTCGCTCGAAAGATAAATCCAAAACTGACGTTCTAATTCGAGATTTAATTTAAATGCTAATTTCAAAATAGAAATCGCGCGACCGAAAATTTCAAACAGACAAGACAGTCTCTGTAGAACGTTTGCGTCGTTCATCTTTCGCCGTTATTCATCGTCCGAGCGAGCGTCCTTTTCTTTTCCTTTTTAAAACTCGACGTTTTCGAGGAATCTTTCACTCGTGGATCTGGTATTCCGAGAAGATACAGCTGCCGTTGGTTTCGCCGATAAAGAGGAACTTTTCAATCTCGAAGCGAGCCAACTTTCCAGCTGCGAGACTTTCCGACCGAATGCTACTTTATCGAAGCCCTTTTCGCGCGATCGAAACTTTTTATGCTGGCTTCTCCGAGCCGGTCGCGTGACCGACCAAATGCGGAGTCGTTCCAACCAGACGCACAAATGCTTTCTACCGATTCGCTGCAACGAATTATCGCGAGTATCGTTTAGTTAGTATCGATTACGGGAGAGGTAAAGGTAACGGTAACGACACCGCGAATCCGCGAGAAAAACGATCGATGGATTCTATCGAGGTCGCCTGGATGCAACGACAACCGGAAATATCATTTTCCCGATAAAATCGTTGTAATTTTCATCATCGAATACCGTTTTAATTATAATTGCCAAGGCTCCGTGAAATTGAATTACAGCACAAACACGCCGGCAATTATTAATATTTGCGTTTCGATCGCGATACGTTATTTCGAATATAAATACGCGATCGTTATTCACGTACGATTCGACGCGTTTCGATTAACGATCGGTCCCCTTCGATGCGTACACGCGAGAACGACGTTTCGTGTCTTTGTGTCTTCTTTTGGTAATTAATTCAGGCTCGCAATGCGTTTTAATTTAGCGAAACGCCGCTTTGTTTCTCCCGTACCCGATATCGTAAAACGTAATTACGCGTTGCGTGCCGATTACACACGATCGGTAATGGAAAGTTTCGTAATTAGAGGGAACTGGATGATTAATACGTTCACGTTGGAAATCATAGTAATTTCGGTCTTTGATGAGCGGCCGAAGCGAGTGCACGTCGCAGCATCGCCGAACGTTACAACCAACGCCTTTATCGCGGTTTCGGTTGAAAACGGTATTTCGTTTCGATTTCGATTTCACGCGTCGTCATGAATTTTTAACGAATCCTCGTATTTCTAGCCGGCAGTCTCGTTCAAACCGCATGGAAAAAAAAGAAAGAGAAAAATGAAAAAAGAAAAAAGAAAAAAAAAATAAAACAAAACAAAACAAAACAAAAGAAAAAAGACTAAAACGCTTTCAGAGGTGAAATTTTCGCCGAATGCAATCGAAATGAAAAATATTAATTCAAACCGACGCGGCACGACGTGTCGCATTAATTGTGGCCCGAATTCGGTATCGCGCGACGAGCAAACAGCAGAAACTTGCGTCACGAAGGATCGTGCATGGAATCGCGAAACACCGAGACGAGGCTAACATTTTCAGAGACGAGAATGAAATTCTCAATCGCTTCCCCATATCCGGTTCCGAGCAACATTTCGATAATTGGATTTCCCGTGGCTTGGTCCGTAGTTAAAAAATATTACGGCTATCCGCGTCGCTACGCTCCGGGCCACTCTCATGATTCCGCGAGTACGAGAGCGTGCTTGTACCATTTTTCACGTGCCGAAGCATTAATCAAATCACCCCTCGTTCCGTCTCCCTCCCTCTCTGGAGGGTTAGGTCTGACGGAATACTACTTTCTGGTCGCTGCCGCAACAGGGCTCCAGTGTAGAAACAGTATACGTATGTTCCGTGCATACGTACGCGTCCCATCAAACACCCAACGATACAAATAATACAAGACGACGACTCTATATACATATACAGGGTGTTCGGCCACCTCTGGGGAGAAACAATTTTAATGGGAGATTCTAGAGGCGAAAATAAGACGAAAATCAACAATACCAATTCATTGATGGAGGCTTCGTTAAAAGTTTCGCCAATACTGAATTTTTTTCTCGAAAGTGGGTAAGATTTCGGGGGTATGTCTATTCACCGAAAATTATTATAACTGACCCCCGCAACCGAAAATAATTTTTCCAGAACGATTTGAAAAAATTTATTTTCACCGAAAAATTTAGGCACCTACCTACCCCCTGTCGATTTTTCTTAAAAATTACTTTTTCATTTTTAGTAATTTTGTTTGACGCCCTACAGAAAAGTTGTCTAATACTTTTTTGTAGGTACCCATGAGCTCTACTTCGGAAAGAAGTTTCATTGAAATATATTCACAATTGTAGGAGTTATGGCTGTTTGAAAATTCGACCGTTTTTATGGGGTTTTTCTCATTTTACGGGGTCAAGGACCAACTTTTCGAATATTTTTACGATTTGTACATATTCTCCATCAAAATACGCGTAGTTTGCTTTTTTAAACATTAAAATCGTCCAATCCGTTCAGAAGTTACGACGTTTTAAAGATTCGCATGAAAATTCGGGCAAACATTTCTGGCCAGAAATTATATTTTCGGTGAGGAATTTTTTTCTCGAAACTGAGTAGGATTTCGGGGGTGTGTCTATTGACCAAAAATGCTTACAATTGACCCCTGCAACTAAAAATAATTTTTCCAAGACGATTCGAAAGTCTTTTTTTTCACCCAAAACTTTCAGCACTTAATCGAATTTTTTTCTGGAAAGTGGGTAGGATTTCGGGGTTATATATAATGACCAAAAATGATTGTAATTGACCCCCGCAACCGAAAATAATTTTTCCAGAACGATTTGAAATTTTTCAATTTAATTGTTAATAACTTTTTAACGAAGCCTCTATCAAGAAATTGGTATTGTTGATTTTCGTCTTATTTTAGCCTCTAGAATCCTCCATTAAAATTTGTCCCAGGGGTTGCCGAACACCCTGTATATACATATAATATGTATAGTATGCGTACACAACTTTACCTTATTCTCCTTGTTGCTTTCGATTATTTAAAATTCCATCCTTTCCATCCAATTAATACCAAATTTCAAGATGCACGTGCACGCGACCGACGACTATCTTTACTCGTCGCGTGTGTATTCCGAAATCTTTTCTCCTGAAAATTAAGGCGATTCCAATGATCCAATGATTAATTTCCATTTAATTGCGTCGATTAGCCACACGAACGCGGCAGAATGTCATACAGTAATATTGCTTCTAGCACGGGGAGTACACCGTTCATACATCATTACTTGCCACAAATAATTCACCAAGATAATTCGCTTCACAATAAATATCTGACGCTAATTAAGCCCGTAATCCAATGGCAGCCGATACGTAATTCAATTACGCTAATTAATGTTCGATTGCGATTAACAATCCAATTAAAGGTATACACACCGGGGCTCGAGGAATAATTTCATCTGTTTCCGCTAATGCATCCTGTGAATCATCAATCGGAATTTCGTAGGAAAGTCACTTTAAGAGTAAAATTGTCCGAAATTCGTAAAAAAGGTGTTTCGAAATATTCGATCAATATACATAGATACAAGTACATGTATGTAATATCGTTTTATCCAGTGGCAAAGTGCATCGTAGAATCGTGGAATCGTAGAATCGTAGAATCGTTGCAATCAAAAGGAATATAGCTAATCCAGTTAGCAATCGTTGGAACCAAAAGATTGTTAGTTATAAAAAGGGAAGATACCTTAAATCTGTTCCTGTTAATCTGGCGTTTGATACACTACGTACTAAGAATGCACTTTGATGGTACATGGTACGTTCGAATGCGGCTCCGCAGGGAAACGAGCGGAGAATGCAACGGTACGCAGGTCGCGAGAAAATGTTCTAGGCGAACACGGGCCACGTTTCTCGCGGACCGTGTCCTAATTCGCCGTCTGGGGCACATACGGGGGCATATAGGGCCCCGTAAGGATGTACTGCACCGCCACCACCATCAGTTGCGGGGCGCTCCACCTGATGATGTACGCGCTTCCTGGAACAGAAATGCATTTTCCACGTTACTCCGGGCTGCCTCTGCCTTATGTATCCGCAACCCCAAGTGCTACACTATTCCAGGATAAAATTACGCATCGCGTACGCGTATGTGTGGAGTTAGGTGCCAGAGCAAGAACGTGACACGACGCGCGTTAGTTAGATTTCTCGAGCTGGAAAAATACGAGCTCTAAACAGTCAATTCCTTGGTCCAACGTTATTTTAATACATATATTCCCAAATAAAATAGCATACCAACAAGCATCGTATCCGCGTTTACGAACAAATACACGCCACTTTATTTCGAGTCGTTCGAGTCTCTCGTCTTTCTGTTCGGCTACGCTCTAGAACCAACGAACGAGAGTCGATCTTGTTTATATTCCAACATTTTCCACTTTTATTTTTTAAAACCGTCCTCGATAAAAGTTTCGCGCAACGTTCAGAATTTAGATTAACATTTAAGAGAGCGCATTTTCGAAATACTTGGCGTACCAGCAGCATACGTGGAACGTTCCGGCTAAAACTTGTCGAGGAAAACTCGTACAAGCGAGAGCAGAGTTTCAAGCGGAACTTTTCGTCCAAAGTCCCACGGGTGTTCCCTTTTACGCTGTCTCTGATCTAAAGCTTGCTCGAGCTACGGCAAAGATCTCGTTGCTTTTCCTACAACTACATACACCATTGCTCGATACATCGATCGAGTCTTTTCTCTACCGTTAACGTCACATCAAAAACTTTATTGCCTAGCAAACAGCTGCTTTCGACAAAACCTTTTTCCTTCTCTTCCTTTCATTGTTTCCTAGAAACGCGTTAAAAATATTTAACAAAGACAAGTAATCGGTCTCGTCGGGTCTCGATACGACCAAAGAAATCGTTACAACAGTTTCGATCGAGTAGTGGAAACCACCGAGTCGCGTAAAAGTTTCCGAAATAAATAAATGCAGCGGTAACGGTTGCACCAGTAAATTATTACGCCGTGGCTACGTATTGTATAGGAAAATAGAGTTATAAATAATCCAAGGTCCCGTGTATCGGCAGAGGGAAATATATCGGGCAAATAACGTGAAGCAGATTCATCGAGTCTTGGGATGATCGGCTCGCTCGTGCGCGCTCTTTCGGCTCTTTCCTTGCTCGATGAACGAAATTACAAATCGTCTCGCGTATATCGGTTATCCGGCGATGAAAAATGTCAAATTGGATGCCGGCCGACACGATAGCGCGCGCCACCCTTTCGCACAAAGACCCCGGTAAGATCTTTATTTGCATCCCGGTCTGATTTATGCTCCATCTGCATCACGTCGTCTCTATTCGCGAATCGCGCAGCGAGTTTCGCGTCTGAAAAATATATTGCGCTCGTTCCTCGCGGTGGGATCGAGCAAGCTTGTCTGCGGAAGAGGGAGGCCGGCAAGGTAACGGAACAAAGAGCGAGGACAAATAGACGAAACGAAAAGTACAAATAGACGAAATGGGGAAAGCATCGAGTTCGAGGAGAGAATAAAACTAAATAAGAGAGATCCAAAGGGAGGAGAGGATAGAAATGGATGGAAATTGTGCAAGAGCATAGAGACAAATAAAGCAACAAATAAAGGAACGAAAAAGTGGCGGCTCGAGAGACGAGAAAGGAGAGGAGAAAGAGGACTCTGATGGCTCTTATCGCGAATAGAAGCTGCTGGTGTTACGGATTACTCGCTATCGCGACCAATATGTCAAGCCGTAAGAACGACGAGGAGTCAAGCGTTATATCGCGAAATAAAATGGCCCGTGGCATGTGTGACCATGGCCGACCCGACCGCGGCATCCTGAAATATCGTCCGTCGCGCAACCGGCCCAGCTCCGATACGATATACGTATTATTGGCATTTTGCTTCCGCTCGAATTATGTATTTTTCATAACACATGTCCGACGGCTCGTTCGCGAATCCAAAGTAACATGCTTCGCGACGACGACGACGACGACGACGACGTAAACTCGATGCGCATCGCTGAGATACAGAGGCGACATCGACCGGAAGGTTCTCGTCAAGTCGGAAAGCGTCACGGTGAATTTTAATGCCAAGCTACGATATCGACTCTCCGATCGAAAAATGCATTCCCGTGTCTCTATTTATATATTTATTTCGACATGTTGACGGCATATTCGCTTCCATCAAACGATTTTTCTCACTTTACGGGGGTTGAGAAACAACTTTTCCAACATTCCTTCAATTCCTATATATTCTTCATCTAAATACGCGTTCTTTGCCTTTTCAAACATTAAAATCCTCCATTCCGTTCTGGAGTGATGATTTTTTAAACATACGCAATGAAATTTCAGGGAAACATATCAACGCATGGTCAGACATTAGGTTTTCGGTTCGGAATTTTTTTCTAGAAAGTGCGTAGGATTTCGGGGCTATATGTATCGACGAAAAATGGTTGTCGCTCCGTCAGCTTTAAGAGACAAGACGAGCGCGGAAAATGAGGTCGAAGGGAATAAGAAGGTTATCGAGTTATCGGTTATATATCAGCGACAGATAGATAGATAGACAGTGTATGCGCGCGCGAATCAGTGAGTGAGAACAGGGAGAAAGAGGGACGAAGAAGGGAGGTTGATCTCTCGAAAGTACCTCGGTACTTGCGGCACGTGCAATTTCCAACGTCTGAAGTTACTTGTAACGTGGTGTTGTTTTAATGGCCGCAGACGCTATCGGCAGCGATCGAGTCAGCACAATTTTCCTCGTCGCTCTGCTCGATGCAGGGAAATTTGTTGCCGAAGAAAAAGAACGAGACGGATTTTAGTATGTAAGAATGTTGGATAACACGAGCGAAGGGTAATAGAAATTCAGCACGCATGGAATTACGAAGCTATTCGTGTTTTCTCCATAACCGTGGGACGCGACTACGTTAGAAAGGGCAAGGCTCGAGCTTGGTCTTTTCGGCATGTCCCGAAGGTGTCTAAAAGAATGGATGTTGTTTGTCACGTATCGGGCACGCATTCATTTATCACCGGTATCCCCTTTCCGGTTCTCGCTAGGTATACACGTCGTGGGCTAAACGCGGCATTTATACAGGGGCTTTTTTAGTTGCTCGACGCGTATATTACGTGTACGGAGACCAGGATCACGGGAACTCTGGGGAGAAAGAACCTTGGTCGACCCTTTTATTCCTCGCGAGGAAATTACCTTCGGACGAGTTCCTCGAGCTTCGTTTTTACCCTTCGCGTGTCCTGTTTAGCCGTTTCTCTCTGTCGCGTACGCGTTTCTCTTACCTGTACGAGTCGAGTTGGCGTACTTTTTCGAGACAGAGATTTCTTTGGAACGATATTAGGGACCAGGTCCCCCGCCCGTCCATTTTGCTGGGAAAAATATGACTGGGAAATTACGCTGCCGAGAAACGACATTTTATTATCTGCGACGCGTATTCGGTCTTCCTGGTTCATTTGATAAGAGTATTTTTCTCCATTGCGGCCGGTCCATTTCTGTCTCGGGGAATTTCGAAGAAAGGAACGGCTCTTTTCTATATGGTCCGCGCGCGAAACAACTTTCGAATCGAATTACGGAAAAACGTCGCGATAACTTTTTACTCTTACTCGTCCGTTTATTGCTCGTGGACGTGCGAACAACGAGAAAAATAGCTTCTTCGTTTTCAATAAGGCAGGCTCGAAGAGTCTAATCTCTTGTTTGGCGTTGATTCGTTTAGCAAGAATGTAGAAAACGATTATCGCGATAGCTTCGATCGCTCGATTCGTCGGAAAGAAATGAGAAGCGTAATGTTGAAATAAACTCGACATGTAAGAAAGCGGCTGTTTTCTCTGTTTCTCGTCATGTTTCGACGGAAGCAGGAAGCAGGAAGCAGAGAGTTCCGAGGCCGTAAAATCGTCGAGAAGCGTTTCTCTTGCGACGTGCCACTCGATCGGTACTTTGCGAGGAGGAAAGCAGAGAGAGAGAGGAACGCAGGGATTTGAAAAGGCAAGAAGATTTTTCCGACCTGTTGGGGATAAACTGGAATCCAGCCACCGCACCGGTTGTGAAGAGCGGCCTCGGAAACGGCCGAAACGGGGATGAGAGGGCGTAGAACGCGAGGCTCGTTTCACGCCGCGACTGTTCGCGGAGTGGAACTTTTGCGGTGTGGAAGCACTCGAGCAACCCCCCTGGCGTGGCGCGGCGGACCGAGTAAAACGCCCTCGCCCTGTCCTGCCCTGGCCAACCGCGCTCCAAGAATACGCGTCTTCTCTGATCCTCTGCCGCTTTTTCGGCGGCTTCCCGCTGCGAGCGCAACCAAGCGAATTTTCGTTCCGCGCCTCGCCGGGCTAAATTCTCTCGGCTTCAGTTTTTTAAGCAACCCTCGACGTCGAACGTTTCTACGTTCTAGTCTCGACGTTACGTTTAACGCGCTCTCTCAACATTTTCCCGTTGCTCCGAATCGTCGCGTCCTGGTGATATTCCGATCAAATTTTCTTTATTTCTCTATTATAATCGCGTTGTTATCGCGTTGCATCGGGTTAGACGTCTGGGTTAAGCAATGGTGCACCGAACGGGTTAGAGGAGTCACGTAGCGAGGCTGGTTGTACGTTGCAAACAAGGTCGTCTGGAGAAGTTTCCGTGGCCTGGGACCGGCTTCGGCAAGTAAGGACATTAGCATACCGTTCACCGGCTGACAATTTACCGAATTAAGCGCTCGCTGGAGGACCGAGGCGAGCGTAACGCGCGAGAAAGGATGGAGGGACGGAGGGTCGCTGGAAATGGTCGAGCAGGGACCAGTAGCAGCCGAGCGTCGAAACAGGCCGCTGAAAAACTCGGAGTTGGAACACTTGAACTCGAGCAACAGACGTGGGAGAAAAAATGGCCAAGAAAAAGACAAGCTGGAAGAATAAACGGAAAGGCGAAGGTCGATCGATCGTTATTCTTTGCTCTTGTATAATTAAAACGTTTGCTCGAAGAAATACCATTGCGCGTTCGTATTCACTACGAACGTTCGATCTATGCGCGTAATAATCAATTAAATTGCACTTTTTCAAACCATTAGGACAGAATAGAATTACGTTTAAACCGGTAGCTCGAACGACTATCGATTTGCACCGTTGATGGTACACAAACGGTGCATCTTTCAGAATTACTGGAATATACACCGGAAACCGAGTTCCAACCAACGATTGCCTCGTTCTAAAAATATTGCCTACGGTTCGTTACGATCGAATCGACGTTAGCTGCTTTATGGTTTCGATTATCTATCAAGATTGAAACGTCAATATTTCACGGATGTTGGGCGTAACTCTGTAATTCCCTATAATTTAGGACCCGACGCCGATGCCGATGCCGATGCCGATGCGTCACGTCGCGTCGCGTCGCGTCGCGTCGTAGGTCGACGAATAGGAGTTGGTCACCAACGAGCCGATAATCGATCCGCAAAATATTGAAATTCCAATCGCGTAACGATCGACCAAGTTTGTCAGCGTTATCTTGGTTTCCTTTTTGTCGTCCGCTAATGGAATTCCGTGCAATAACACGCGGCTCGTCCATTGCCTAGTCGAAAATTGTTTATTTATCGCGAACCGCGCGTACACTCTGATCGACTCTGCTAACGACACGCAACCTACCGAACCTATCGAATAGAAACTTTAATTAATTCCATTTTAATCAACGCATCGCCGTGTCTGACTTTGGGCTCGCTGTACACGGTACTTTTTTACTGTTGCTGGACAATTTAATAGGTTAACTATTAACTGCAATATTTGAGTAATCTGACTCCCGATATAAATTGAATTTCTTTTGCACGAATAGACGTGTTGGACGGTACGCATTAGTTTCTTGCAATTTTCGCGTAAAAATTCCGACGATTTCCGTACACACTCGGTGTCCGTGGTGGTGGTTGAATTCGGGTCGTCGAGTCGCAAACGTCAAAGCGAAGTAAACAGGGCCAGAGTCGGTCACAGACGCGCTCTTCTCGATACGGATAAAAAGAGAGGAGGACGTTTAAGCTTTTCACGGCTCGAAACGTCGTTATCAAGCTCGGTGACAGAAAATTCGAGAAAGGTATCGTTCTCTGGTTGGAAGCGGCGTCGCGCCCCAGGTTATCCCGTTGCCGAGCAAAACTTTTTCATCAAATTTATCGAGGAACGCCTTGGGCCATGCTTCTAACGGTCTGGCGTAAACCTGCTCGGCGGTCAAAGTCTCTTAGATTGTCGCTGAAACCGGGTTGCTCTCTGCTGTTCGCAGCTCGCAGCTGTTAAACCGCAACGCGGCCGGAACCATCCGCGTCTGCTGGTTATCTCTTAGTTCCGTCTAAAGGTTCGTTCGGTTCAGCTTCTAGCCACCCTATCTCGTAGTCTGGTGCTTTTTAATAATGCGATTAAGAGAATAGCGTGATCGGTTCGAACAAAGCCACGTATCGATTGTTCACGGTCGTTTCAACAAACCCTTTATCGACTATCACCGCGATACTATCCTCCAAGAGAACACGGCTGTTTGCGAATACACCGATTCTCACTTTTTAGCCAAACGAGACGCGTTTCAGACCCACTTGGCCCTCCTAAGCACGCTGCTGGCCGAGTTTATAGACCGAAATCGTTGTCGTTACCATAAACAGTCGTTTCTCGACAGAACACGAAACGGTGGAGCAGCGGCGCGACGAAATTTTACCGTTACCTTGGATGTAAGGTTTCGTGGTTGTCTGGCTGCGTGTGTGGCACGACTAATCGATGAAACCCGGTCTCGAGAAATTTCATTTTGCCGTGCATATTCTACGCGAGTGGCCGACAACATTCTTTGTCCAGCGATCCAGTTGCTACAATTCTTTCCATTTATGTATTCTTGACAGTTTGCAGTCACGCGCGCGCCGTAACTGCAAAAACGTTTCGGTAAAGCAATTTCTGGTGTCGGAAACGGGCATTTCCTTCGTAAAGTCCTTCTCAAAGGAGAATTTTCGGAAAATACAGAGGAGAAAAGTGTCGCGGTTGTCGGGAGTTTTAAGTAGGAAACAAAGGAGAACGGAAGCGGGGGGTAGGCGCGATCCTCGGTCTCGCTTTCGCCGTAATTCGAGAAATCAAACCGCCAATGCACCACTCGGTATTCCTTTCGTTGGAATGTCCGTTGCTCGGCCGAACCTGTGAAAAGTCCAGCTCTCCGGAAAACAGAAAAATAACCTTCTTCGTACGGTTTTCTACTACATTTACCCCGGCCCGATATGTACTTTCCTCTCTCGATTTCCTCCGGATCGTCGCATATTTCCTTTATATGGTATATTCAAACGGAACAAACCAGAGCGTGGTTGTGTACCAGCTGAAACAGCGAGACAACCGAAAAATCGAAATCGTCTCGCTTGCGTCCCTCCTCCCCGTATCCTGCCAGGAGCAAAAGGATCGAGGACGGAGCGTAAGAGAGCGGAAAAGAAAACGGAGAAGGAGACCGTGGCGTGGCGTGGCGTGGCGTGCCGTGGCACGGGGATGATGAAGTCGTCGTTTATACTTTATATCGTATGCATGAAAATTTTGGATCCCAAGAGTCACCGTTATTGCGCCAGGGGGGAAGATACCCTGCGAATCTTCCTGGAAGCTTACATTCTTTATGGATACGGATAGCGTCGAGGCGTCGAGGCGTCGAGGCGTCGAGGCGTCGAGGCTACGGGTACGGGGGGTGAGGGAAGCTAGGGCAAACTAGGGGTCAGGGGCTAGGGACCCCAGAAACCGCGATATATCCACGGTGCGCGGCTTACGGCGTGTTAAGCTTAAGGTCGGGGGAAAGGAAGCTTCGAAAACGTTTTCTACCACCAGACAGATCGACCGACGAGCAAGAGGTACGATATATCCACGCACACGCGCACCATGTGCGTTTTCGTTTTCTAACGCGCGAGTGTAACGCCACCTTACACTCCTCGTACGTTATTTTCGAAACAAGTTACTCGCTGCTCGGACCATTTTACTCGTTTAAAGCGACCAAATAATTTAGTAATAGGAATAGCAAAGACAACTTTTAACGTCTTCCTAATAAAACTGGAATAGCTTTCGCTTAAAATGCGCCGGTTAAAAGGTTCGAAACTAAAAGCTTCTGACCAGCAACGGCTTAAATTTTAGGAAAAGGTTCCAAGCTCCAGAAACGCTCTGACTTCGTTACGCTCGAGATTACAGGTATTTCTAACCTCCCTAAAGTCCCGGACGAAATGCTTTAATTTTTATCCTTGGACGTTTCCATAATCCAAGCGACAATTTCATAATAGAAAGGTAAATCCGTTTGTTTATACGTCGTGCGTCGTTCTCGACTAGATCGCAGCATCCGTTTTTACGGACATCGTTTGCAAAACGAATGTTCTTTGCGCTCGGTCGCACGGTGCGTTTTACCGTGCGAAAAATAATGACAAAGAAAATCCAGGAAAGGCTAAGCACGCCGCGCTGGCCTGCTTCTACCCTTGTTAAACATAATTCCATAGGAAGCAAGGTTGCGACACGAGACACACGGTAACAGATGCAACGAAACATTCGTATTGACGTTTTTGTCGGTTTGTCTGGCTCGAGTATCTGGCTCGGGAAAAACGGAACTCGAGACCGCACAACGAGACAAACTAGAAATCGTACGTTCCCCTCTGTGCTGCTCCTTGCACATTCTTTCCTCGAACGCGATAAAATTCCACTAAACGTCGATCGAGCCTTTAACAATAACAATTTATTCCGCCTGGATCCTCGTAAATACGTTCTTCCGAAAATGTTTCCAACAGGGAGCGGATGAATTTTAATCGTTATCGATTGTTCTCGATTCGTTGGTAGAGTCGTCGCTTTTTAATAAGCTTCTCGATAGGTCTATCGATGGCCACGCGCAACAGGTGTATTCTGTGCTTCTTGCGCATTATAACGTGACAGCTGTTGAGCTAAAAAATTTCTGATAATAGTCGACGACGAACCGGCTCGATCGATTCTCAAACAACGCGACGAGTTGTATTTTTATCGATTACATTTATGTCGATTACATTTACTCCCCCCGCCCCCGCGTTACGAACGAATCGTCGCGTTGTCGTTTCTAAAAATATTCACCGACTCCTTTTTTCTATATATTCTATCAAACGTCGTATTAGCTATCGATTGCACAACTATTGTATTCGATTCCGCACAATCTTGCGCCGCGAAATATCCATCTACGTGTTACTCGATAACCCTATCGAGCAACAGGTACTGCTTTTTCTTCTTTTCCCGTTCGAATCTTGTTTCCTGGTCCGCGTCACGATAATCGACGATCGATATCGAATAACTGGAGAATTTCATATCGACGTTATAACCGTTAAAGCGTAGTTGGAGATTCTTTGATCGAACAGAGATGATCCGACACGATAAGGAAATCAGGTTCAAACAGAGCTTTAATCGATTACCGTTTATATTCCTAACGATTGGCATATCGTTACCGAAGATCCATATGTACCTATATACGTACGTTTCGATTGGACGCGCTCGATAACGATTTAATCTGTTAAACGTATCGTAGTTTGTCCATGGAGGATCGTTTTCATTCGGATTCGATGATTGGAGAATACGTTGGCGAGTCCAATTATGTCTGTCTACCAACGATTTCTTTTCCGTTAACAGTTTCTGTTTCAGTTTCGAACAAAAAAACTACACGAGCTAATTGGTTTCCGTTGGAAGGAATGTGCTTCGACAGCAAGCTTCCACTTAACGGGGTATTAGTTGTTCGCCAAGTCCCCGTGATTAACCGTTCAGGAAGCGTGAGTTTAGAAGCAGACTGTGGTCCTGTGGGATGTCGAAGGATTAGAAACTTTCTCTGGTCAGTTCGGTGCGATGTGATGAGATGTGGAGCAGTGCGATGCAGTGCCGTGGTTCGGTTCGTCGATAAAAAACCGTTTAGAATCTATCGCGACATCGAAACGTCGACTAGAATAGCATGGTCAGGCGTATTAAAAAGGATAACGTCGAGACTGGCGCGGCGAAGAAACCAGGGCAGAGAAACTTCTCTGTAGATTAATAAGAAAATAGAAAGACGGAGGGAACGGCAGCTTGGCTGTAGAAATATACCGCGCGTTAGAAGAAAATCCAGGGGGCAACGAGGTGGCGAGGTGGTAGCGAAAGATACGGCTGAAACGTGGTCCAACACGGTTCACTCTAGCAAACCCTCGTCTTATCCCCGAAGACGACTGCGCGTAAGAAAAGACCGAACGACGCCCTGGAAAAGAGAGTTGCAACGGGGATGCATCTGAGCCGAGCACTAGCTATTTACTGCTCGTCAGCCGGCGTGTCTTTAACACCGAGCTCTGGAAATTGAGATTAAACCGCGCACTCCTACGCGCAAATACTTGGTTTAGAACCGGCCTGGTCCTGCCCGACCACGCCACGCCACGCCACGCCACGCCACGCCATGCCACGCTATGCCACGTCACGCCATGCCAACGGTGTCGAATGCCGGAAAATTCGGGCCTTTCGACTCGACCGCGAAACTACGGATTTTCCCTCGCGGTTTTCCTCAAACGAACATACCTCGAGTCGACCACCGTTGCCTTTCGTTTCATTCGCGAAACGATCAAATTTAACTTCATTTTAGGAAATTGTACGTCTCGCGTCGTTAACTTATTCTAATTTTATACCGTTTCCGGTGCACTATTCTTCTACCGACATTTTTTCACTTTTTTCAAACTCTCTTTCCCCATTTAGCCTGTTTACTTTATAACTGTTCATTCTTCTTCCGGTTATCGAATTTTCAGCGTGGACGAAACCTACGAAATTACCGTACCAGTTTTCGCGATTCGGGGAACAATTATATTTCTGACGTTTCGACGAGAATTTACTCGCTGACATACGACCATACGTGAAATCCCAAATAAAAACCGAACAGTACCGCGGGCCCACGAAATCTGTTTCCAAACAAAGGGAACCGTATCAGCGATCACCATTTTTCTTTTGTTTTTCCAATCCCCCCCCCCCCTTCCGGTTAACGCGGCAGTAACACGACCTTCCGTTCGACGATCACAAAAAGAGTATGTAGTGACCGTTGCTATTTGTTCGTTGTGGAATTTATCGGTTCCCATGATTATTTTCATCAGAAGTGCAATCCGTCGAGTCATTAATTGAAAATACACAAATATTGTTAACGTTATCTTGGAATATTCCGCAATTGCGTTCCGTTCCGTTCCATGTATTTGGAATATTGGAGAAAATCGAGGCAACGCGGGTCGATGGAGTAAATAAAAGGCATTAGCCGGTTATCGAGCCAGCAGGTGGATCGCGCGGCGGTTAACGAGAGCCGAGCGTACGGGGAATCGCGAGATATTCTTTAACGCGGAGCAAACGTGGGAACGACTCGAGGAAAGTAGGAAAAGCGTGGATCAGGATGAAAATTACGAGGAAAAGCAAGAGGTACGCGTCTGGAAGCAAACAACCGACATAGAGCAAGTAATTCGGTCTGTAGGAGGTCGTGAAGATTCGTTGCTTCTTGACGGAGCTCGACCGACGAGTCGTATCGTAAAGAGTTTGCCATGGATCGGCGACGAAAAACAAACGAACGATCGCTCGATCCCTTTTGTTCCGACATAAATATAGAGAGAATTTTTAGTCAATTTGCAAAAAGTTTCCTTTATTTTTCTCTTTTAAATTGCAAAATAAACATAGAAGACGGCATAAATAATAACAGTTGATATACTCATCGGATAGGGGATGAAATGCCCTTTAAAATGAGCGTTTGTGAGAGTCGATAGCTTTATTAGTTCCGGAGATGTAGCGATTTTTGTCTCAAGTCGACCGCGAGGCCGGTCCGGAAGCGCGTGATCAATGAACCCGCGCGCGCGTCAATAGTAAACAGTGCGTAGTAAATTCTTGGAAATACTACGCCCGAAACTAGGTCACGGCAGTCACGTACGTGGGGTAGGTCAGCACGAGCCACGTGCGAGCGAGACCTCCGACGCGTCAGACGGAGACAGAGATAGTCAAATTAAAAGAAATTACCTTTTACATACATTACGATATCTCGGAAACGGAAAGTCGGATCGCTAAAAACCAAAAGCCATTTTAAAGAGGAGGCTTTGCCGCTTCTAACAATATCTTAATAATTAATAAAACACTAATAGTTTCAGAACTGCACGTGTCTAAACTTTTAGTATTTTTAATACGCGTGAATAGGCTATTATACGCGAGCCGGACAGTGAGACAGTCGAATTAAAAAATGTATCGTCCGCGTTCTTTTATACCGTTCAATCCGCAACAAGTTTGTGTGTGTAAAGTCTCCTGCGACGCGTCGTAATTAAACTGTTCGTTGCTCATGCACGCCAGTATTTTGCGAGGATAAGAGCGGTGATTCTACGCGAAGAAATAACTTGGAAAGCTTACTCGAATCGAATATACTAGGATATACATATGATCGTCGTGTCGAACGCGATAAACTTATTCTATTTCTTTATCCGTCTGCTGGTTTGTAAATTTTTCGTCGTCTGTGACTATCAATCGACATGGGAGAAGAACCGTTGCTTTACTTTTTCTTATTCCTCGTTCGTCTACATCCCGAAAGCTTCTTCCACTACTCTTTCCTCCCGGCGTCTCTTTCCCTTTGTCAGGTTTACCGGGGCACCGTCCAACTTTCGATTCAGCTCACGCTCGGGGTCTTCAATTACGTTTCGTTAGAGGGTTAGGATTGCTCGTGGAAAAAGCCGCAATTTGTCGACTAATTAATCGACTAACAGCTCGCGGGAGGGCAACGGGGAACGGGTAACGGGGAACGCTTCGCGCTTAGGATTCCGAGGGTTGGTTTGTCGCAAAGATGCGAGGTTCGCGTTTCGCGTTACCGAATTCCCTTGCAGCCCGAGCCACAGACCTGTACCTCGTACGCACCCTAAAAGGGCTTCCCCACCGGCAGGTTGGGGCTACGCCTGGTTTCCACTACCCCGTCGGATAATACTCGAGAGGCGTGTAGTTAATATTAACGGCACGCTATAGAGGCAGCGCGTGTTGTTCCTACGTAATTTCCTACTAAACGTACCCAGGGATGTCCATGCATATTTCAAAGCACCGGCTACGACGCCCGTGGGTTTCTATCTGCCTGTGCGTCTCTTCGACACTGTTCCAATTTACAGAGGCTGTTTCTTACGCGCATCCGGATTTCTATCGCACGAATATTTCAATTTATACATACACTAACGGGATTAGCAACACACGCCTAACCGAAACCACCTTTTGCACATTTTCTTCCTTTCTACGATAAGTATAAATATTTACTACATAGATAATGCCCGGTGACCCTCGGCCGAGTTTTCACGCGTACGACTAATTTTTCGCGCAGCAAAACGTAGTAGTTTAAACGACGGACAATCGGTCACGTTCGAGCGTGTACTGGAAACCGGACAATGAAATAGGACCACGCGAGTTACGTGCACTTTCCATGTATAACGATAGATGGACTCGACGTATACTCGTTCGCCTCTTCGTGCCGCGAGTTTGCGTGCAAAGTAAATTAATCAATGCGTATGGTTATTATGCTTATGAAACGATATCCAATTGCAACCGTAACCGTCGTATTTTCAAAAATATTGCAACCATGTTTCGATCGACTCTGATCGGGAATTGGATCGTTGCATTGCATTTCAGAGAAGGGACGCCGGACAACGAACCCCGAGGATGGTAATCCACGAGAACTTGGCTGCTAATCGACAGATTTCTGGCTGGTCCGTTGATTTTTCTCCGAGCCGGGTGAAATATCACGCCGCTAACGGCCGTTAATGAATGAAAATGAATGGGAAATGGTAGAAACGATGGTTCACCGGTGACACGGATCGCCACGTGATAACACCCTCGAGAATACTTTATGGCCGGTGCGCGCGGGACCATTTGTATCGCGACAACGAAACGGTAAATGCTTCAACGGGCCACGCCGTTTACTCTTTTCCAATATTCTCTTCATTCCCCTTCCTCTCTCGTATGTACATATGTGTGTATACGAACCGAAAACTGGAATTTTGGTCTGGGAAAAGAGTAAACTAAGCACACGCGATATTACAACAACCGGAGATGGAAATACGAGCAAAATTCTTTAAGAACGATATAGAACGTGGGAGCGGGATTAAACTTGAGAGACGAATCGTGAGATCCGATAATCGGTATACGTATGTATCTGTTGCGCTGCCACAGTAAAATTACATGTACTGTACGTAGATGGGAGATTTCTCCTGTAACTTGAATAAATATGACGGGCAAAGAAATCGATAGAATAGAAATTAGCGACGATGGTATTTGCCCATCATCTGGGAAGAAGAACGCAAGGTGAGACGAGATGGAAAACATGTTGACCAGGGAAAGAAAAGGGATCGAGCTTTCGGCGACGGGAGCTAAATTCAAACGTATCGCTTTATTCATTGGCTATTAAGATAAATACTCTGCCTTACATTGCTCATTAAGAACTAAATGTCTTATTAAGGGCTTCGTTCGGTCGGGGCCACGGGTCCTCTTTGAATTTAATGGCGCAACTACGGAATGGCTTCCCGGGCCATTTCAGTAAAGCTCGTTATCTCGTTAACGATCCATTCATCTATTCTGTGCTTCGTCAAAACGACGGCCGATCGTGTGTACTATCGGTTGCCGTAAAGTAGTCGAGTGCATTATGGAAGACGATCCTTTCAAAGGGTCAATAATAATAAGTCTTTAGAACGGGACCAACCGATCGCGTAAAGAGTCGCGTGCAACGTTATTTTCATTGCAGCTATGTAACCGCGGATGTTAAAATCACACCTTACGTGTTAAAATAAAATACTCGTCCCTCGATATTCGGCTACGTGTCCGAGGATCAGGGTCTCCTTGGAAATGGTTTAGCGGCGTCTAGTCGAAAACAAGGTGTATAAGAATGGGAGGAGCGATCGCGTTCGAGAAGGTTGGTTTTTGCAGCACGGTAGCGAACGAAATGCAGAAACACGAGAGAAACGAAAGAAAGAGCCGGGAGAGGGAGGGCCAGATGAGAGAATGCAAGCCTCACCTGTGCTCTGGGCATCGCGTAGCTTCTGCTCTGGCCTCTCGACCCTCTCCTCGCTCGGGGGAGGTGGCCTCTCTGTCCTTTTCGTATAGTAGGGGTTGTACGAGGAAGGCCAGACGGTGGTCGGCCTTTTTGCTGGTGACGGCGTGCTCGGTCGTCCTGAAAATAGATTAGGACCTTTCTCATCCAACCCAGCCATTCTCTCCGTTCCTTCCGCCGTTCCCCTCTCCTTCTCCCTCATTGCCCGGTCTTTTCGTTTTAAACGTGTTTCTTTTCCGTCCGTTGTTTTATTTACTTTTTAATCCTCCTCGATGCCCGTCTCTCCATTCTAGTGTGTGTCGTTCCACACCACGAGAGGCACCGTTTCCGCTCCAGTTACGGCGTATCGAGTACATTTCGCGATCCTGCCACCCTCCTAACACCATTCTTTCTTTAATCTTTTTCCGACCAGGAGATCTAACAAACGCCGGACCGATCGAGATGACGTTTCCGATCGTTGATCCGATATCGCGACATCGATATCGAGTTTCTTCAATTCGACTAAGGAGAATTATTTCGTCGAGTTTCCGGATTCTAGGACTTTGAGGGTCGTTGGTAAAACAACTTAATAAAAACGTGTTAAGAGAGCTATCGTCAGGGGTAGCTGTCGGAGAGCGCTCGAGGAGGGACTTGAAGTTTGAAAACTGCCGAGCGAGTTTCATTCTCTGGCACCTGGCGATCGTGGTGCGGCACGGTGCGCCACGGTGCGCCACGGTGCGCCACGGTGCGCCACGGTGCGCCACGGTGAGCCACGGTGAGCCACGGGCCGTTCACCTCTAACTTTGTAATTTTCATTTTCAGCTTGCTCAAACTGGTAAAAAGGTCCTCTATTCGTGTGTTTGGAATCGTAGAGCGAACGAAACGACAAAAAGACGTCGCGTTGGAATTATTCGAAAAGCGACGGGACGATCGAGTGTTATGTATACGGTCTTGGTCGCGCCGCGTCTCGTTTCGTTTCGAGAGGAGACACGTTTAAAGTAGCTACACGCCGTTTGATGAATTCCGACAGCTTCTTTGAAAACGAGCCAAGTTCAACTTGTTGCGTTCGATATCAACCACCAACTGGTCTCTCGCCGCGCCGACGAGCAAGAAAGAGGATCTAGAGATGCTTCGATAGGAGAAAAAAGCTGACCACGAAGAACCGATTCGATCGTTTCGAATCGCACCATTCTAACCGTTTCACGCTACACGAGACACGTTTCTTCTTTTGTTTTTACCATTTTAATCGTTTTTCTACGACCGTATCGTACAATGAATTTCGATTGCTTTTCGGAACCTTCCTCGTTTAAACGGAGTAGAAGAAGCGTTTTAAACGAGCCGCGTATAAATCCAGTACGTAATCGAACAAGTATTATGTATTATATGTATAGGTAGAGAGCGAATTTGAAATTCTTTTCGGTCAAACGGTCCGCGAGAATACTCGAGCCAAGTTTTCACCAGGTGAAACCCCTTTAAACTTGAATTCCTTTAAAGCCGCGATGGTTTCGATACTTGCACGGAATTTGACCGTTCGGATGCTTCAACTGTGTGACTATCTAATAATCACTTTTCGTATGCATCGATCCGTAATCGTACATGTATAACTCTCGTTGCAACGTCTGTCGGCCATTATCATGAAAAGCCAGCTCGAAGCTGCACAATCTTTGCGCAGAGTAAATCGAAACTTTACTTAGACGGTAATTCTGTATAGCGCGCATCAACCGAGGGTGCAATTCGAATTCATGCTCGACGCGGGACCCGTATACCATTATATAACATCGTTACCCTTTATAGAGAGTCGCGACCCGGTAAGATGGCTCGCCACTTATTTCCGACGCCCATAATCGAGCGGAATATTCAAACCGGTCCCGCGTGTGCTGTGCGATTGTATAACGTGGAAAGTTTGCCACGCGAGGTAACCAACCCCGTTGGACATTTTTTTCAAACGGTGTACACCGTTCGTACAAACAGACCAGCTACGTATTTCTTTGTTGGAAGGTCTCTAGGAAATTTCGATATATACAAGAATGAATTTTTAATTGGTTAAACGAGCACGAACCGTAAACGAAAATAGTTGCGCATCCGTTTGCATCGCGGCAGACGCGATAATTGCAATTTCCAACTAGTACTGTCGGTTGTTTGTGTTTCCTCGAAAATAGCACGGACGTTCGATGCACCGATTACACGGGAGGGTGGAGGGGGGCGGTGGGGGCGGTGGGGGCGAGAATTTCGCGAAATTTTCACCGGCTCGTTGAGAATTTCTCAAAAGCATCTCGGATTAGACTCCCCGCCAAGAGTCGAGACAAGAAATAATTAATTCTCGGTGCAAGAGGAAACTTTGGCTGCGAATAACAAGTCCCTCTGCCGTCGTAAGGAACGTTTAAAAATAAACAGAGGCGAGCGTCTCTAAGCACCATCCACTCGATTAATTCTCTTCCGAGATCTCCGATATCTTCCTAGACTCGCTTCCCTCCCACGGACGTTGCCTATGTCTGCACGGTGTAGGTGGTGGGTGGGCTTTTCGGCGTACGGAAATCCAAGCCCGGTCTCGCAAACAACCGCGATCCACGAGAACGGGACGATGACGGTAGAGAAGGTGCTAAAAAGTTTTCGAATAAAAGTTTAAATACAGCTGGAAAAGTTTATTTCGTAGCCATCTTTCGTTTCCATCCCTCCATCCTGTTTCGATACACCTGGCCTCGAGCTACCATATTCTAGCGCGCGGCTACTCGTGGGGTTGCTTTTCCTTTGAATCGCGACCAAACAACCTTCCGTCGTATTTCATCGGCCGGATCGGACCGGCATCTTTTGTACGCGTCTCCCCGTTTCCGCATGCACCCACTTGTATTATCTTTATCCTGCACCGTCGCCCCTTATATACGTGAAATTTTAATTCGGCAATTCATTTACAGTTACGCTTAGGCAAAGTTTACGTATCGACAGATTCGATAAACGATCTTTCCAGCCGCTTGGTTGGTCGACGATGCTTGAACAGAAGGAGGATGCATCGCCGTAGCCCAGAGGCTAATGCCAGAAATAATTCCAGCCTCCTTGCTCGGCGATAATTAATTACGGCTGCTACGATCGATGGGTGTCCCGAGAGGCAACTAGTGTGTCGAGGCATTATTAAATATCGTATATTCTCAGGGGGCTAATCCCAACCCTTCGGCGAGAACGAGTTCCAGTCTACGTGGAGGGAGAACGATGGCGAACGAGAGCAAGAGAGAGAGAGAGAGAGAGAGAATTTCAGGCGATCGTAAAGTTCGCTTTTTGAAAGGAAGATTTAGGGACGCGTTCAACGAGTTATAAGCTCGTATAAATAATGGGGGCCAGCACCGCACCGCACCGCACCGCACCGCACCGCACCGCACCCCACCACACCACACCACACCATACCATACCACACCGCACCACACCGCGGAGCGGAGATTTTCCTGTTAGTTCCGCTTTATAGAACAAAATTTGCAATAAGAATTTATCGGTACGTGGACCGATATACATTTACGTTGCATATATATATATATGACATCGCGATTGTCTTGCGAGCGAACGCGAGCTGGTGAGAAATTTGTCGAGGACGATGCAGTTCGGGCTCGCGTATTCACGTTCCTCTTCACAGGACAGCAGTAATTGAATTTTAAATGCGCTTAATTGGGTCACCGGTTAAGCCGGCGATGTAATACCGCGATATAAAATTAAAATATTCCACGGGATACGCGGAGGGTCACTGTGCCGAAATAACCGAGAGATCGATTCGAAAGAGCCTGGTGAATTATAGAAAGAGCGTCCAACTGTCGCGTCGCGTCGCGTCGCGTCGACAAAATATTCGTGTGCTGAGATAGAGGCGGCAAAATCATGTTCCGTAACGGAGATCCTTGGAATAAAAATCCAATACGTAGGTATATATACTATCTATGTATATATACTTTTTTTCGCCTCGATTAAAACAGTTTTTATAACGGTATTTAAAGTTATAGGAACATTTCCGGCCACACGGTATATTTTCGGTAATGAATTTTTTTCTCGAAACTGCGTAGGATTTTACGAGTATGTCTAATAACCAAAAATGATTGTAATTGATCCCTGCTATTGAAAATAATTTTTTTAGAACGATTTGAAATTTTTTAATTTAATTTTGTTAATAACTTTTTAACAAAGTCTCAATCAACAAATTGACATCCTTGATTTTCGTCTTATTTTGGCCTTTAGGATCTCCCATTAAAATTTTTCCCAGGGGTGGCCAAACACCCTTTATATCAGATTCGATTTAGCTGGTTCCGCTTGGAATCTTATCTGGCCAGATAGGGTGGAAAGGGACTCGGTGGTCCCGTTGGAAACTGCTTGGTGGCTCTTAACGTCCCGTTGGTGAGTTATCGCGCATCCTGGTCGGATCATTAATAATTCGCTAATATTAAGATTGATTTCGAGCCACGAAGGCGAGGAACTTTGGAAAAGTTTCCCGTAGCTGCGCCGCAGTCGATCATCTAGCAGGCATTACGATAAAACCGTGCAGCAGTTGCATAAAGATTTACACGAAACAGAGGATGGAACGAACGTGTAAAGCGTCGTTATACGCGTTTTCGGTTAGATAGTTTATTTATCGAATGGTATGGATGGTAATCATCGGGCGTTTGAAAAAGTCCGTGTCCCGTTAAAACCGATAGGTAGGCGAGACAATTGCTTCGATAGGAGCATCCCGCCAAGGGAAATTAGGTTTAAAATAACATTTCGAAGCGAACGATCGAACCTGTTCGGTGGTCTGGCAAGTCGAAATACAACGATCGTGTCCCAAGTGAAAATCCACGGCACGCAATTACCCGATGAAAGGTAACGGCGAAACCGGCAAGGTATAACAATAATCCAGGTTACCGGGCAGGTAGGGCTGCGAGGTAAAATTGCAAAGCTTAATGGCGGTAATACCGTCGTGGCCGAGCCTTGTATGGCGTTAATAATGCAGCATATTGAGATTGGTTTCGCTGCGAGAACACCGGGGCCAGAACCACAGGGACCTGACCTAGGCATCCGCCCAAGTTATTCGCGCCGCTTTAATAATACACTCGCCAATGTGCACACACCACACCACAGCAGCAGCCCAGCTGACGTAAAGATTACGTTCGAGAGGTACGCTTCAGTTCGTTTAAACACCATTCCTTTCTCAGACTCTTACACGGTGTTTCGATCGAGCGTAAAAAGAGACACTAAAGAGTTGTTTCGAACTAGTCTCGATCTCTCGTTAAATTCTTCTCATCGGCTCGATGTCGCTTAATGATCGTTCGAACGGCCATTCAAGCCACCGGGCGTAAACCACGGCCTTTCGCCAACCTTTCCACTTGTCCATTTTCCCACTTTCCCCTCGAATAACATGGGGGTGGGCCCGAGGAATACACGATGGTCTTAATTTAGTCGTTGCTTTTATTTTTCGGCGGCCCGCAGCGCCTGCGAGCCCCCCCCCCCCCCCGTCTTCTTCTCCTTCTTCTCGTTCTCGTAAACGCGAGGAGAGCCAACATGACCAACCCGTGATTTCACGATAAAATACGGATAATGAGTTTGCCGAAGAGGGAAGCGTGGTCGGAGAGGACCTACGTGGTATCGATTTCGGCCCTCGAAGCTTTCGCAATCTAACTATTCGATCTGGATCTCACCTTCTTTGTTGGCGCTGCTCTTGATCTCCGTAGCCTTTGGCGCCGCGGATGGCTTCGGAATTTCTGAAATAAAAAAGTTGGTCGCCTTTAGAACTCGACACTCTTTTCACCGTTTCTCGATTGCGTCACTCCTGATTCGTCTCAGGGGTGAATATGTCTGTATACATGTATACATATATCGTCGACGCGACCCAAGTAAAATTTACTTGGTAAAATGATTGGCTACTTGAACGTTACGTAACAAAACTCGTAAAAAATATGAAAAGTCTCGAGCGTGTAAAAACTGTTGTCAAGAAAATCGAATCGCAATTGTTTATCGTCTTACCGTACAACCTGATAGAGCCCTCGGTCTCGCCCAACGAGTTCTTACTGATGCAACGATAGTTTCCAAAATCGCTGGTCTGCAGGTTTCTGATGGTGAGGTTCATGTGCGCCCTGTAACTGTTCTCCATGATGATGGTCGTGTATTTCTCGTTCGAGAGTATCATCTCGTCACCGAGAAACCAGTAGCTCATCGCGCGTGGATATGCCTCCGTGTGGCATTCGATCGTTACGTCGGTGCCAGCTGGTGCACCAACCAGTTGACTTGGCACGAAGATCATCGGCGAAACTTTAACGTTAATGGAGGTTGGTTATGGCCGACGACAGCCCGGTCATCAGGCTCGTCGACGAACGAACGATCAACACCGTTCGGAACAAGGATTAAATTTTTAGCCACGTTCGCTAAACAGGTTACTAGCTATCTACACATATACATATGTATATGTATATCTCTGTATATGTATTTAAATACAATTTATTATTTATTTAAATCGTTTAATCGAACTAACAATATCGATCGCAGAGCCTCGTATATCTTGGTTGGCAAGGAGAAACAAAGTTAGGAACGAAACGAAGCAATATTAGATGGTCGTTACGTTTCTGGTGCCGTTTAACGTAATCGTACTCGTAAGCCTCGACGACGATTGCCCGCCAGGTAAAGGTCTCCCTCTCTCTCTCTCTCTCTACGTGTAGCCTCTTACCAAGTTTCTTTGTAACGAGAAACGAGGACGGCTAGGGCCGATGAAACCGACTGTTTGTTGTCCTCGAAATGTAAATATTGTACCAAATACCTGGCATCGTGTAAAATAACTTGAACGATGTCTGTAATTTCATTCCACCGAAACGAGGAAAGCTTGGCGGGGAAAGTTTCTTCTTGACTCTAGTTTCCTTGCGTGTCGTTCGATTAAAAAATACATCGTTTCTGCAGATTTACACGAGGCGAGAACAAAACTACCGACAAACGAACGAGGTTAACCGTAGACGAATAACGCACAGTATATACACGGTATCTCTCGAGGGCCAGCCATCGTTGGTATGCATCAGGCTTCCCACAAATCCACAAATTGCCGGCGCTGACCCTAATTAACGCATACTTCTCTCGATTTACCACCATCGACTCTATCTACGTCCCACGTCCATCGGGTTTCTCCTTTATCTTGCGTCGTCGAGAGTTTTTCTTCCGCTTGATATTTCAAACAATCCAAACGACCTCTTTACGGCAAGTTTTCGGTCCAGCCCACCGCGACCGTTAATTCGATCTCGTTAATTTTTCCACTCGATTTTAAACAACGATCCAACTTGTAGAAGGAAGCTTTCGCGTTCGGAGTTTGTGTGCGATTTGAAGAAAAGATTTTCAAAATACAGCCATTTCGATTTTTCGTCCTGCAAGTTTACGCAACGGGGCTCTCGCGAACCTTTCGATGTCGTCTCCTTCTTACTACGAATAAACCATGTTGCTTCTTATTTAACTCGTATTCGATCTATTCGGTATACTCGGGATTAAGGAGCAAAGAGAATATTCTTTTTAACGTTTTCCAAAGGACAACCGACTCGACTGTTCTCCTTCGAACGATTGTTTGCCTGAAAATAAAATGACGTTTCTCGCACAGGAATCGAATAACCATGGACATTGGCAGCCGCGAACCGGTAAAATGATATTTAACCTTGGAGAATCGGTCGAGTTTTTGAAACGTTTCCGTTTGTAATCGGGACGTTGATGTTTATTTGCGTCGTAAACCAGTGGAACTACAGATTTCCCGGGCATAGGATTTCGATCGATACGGGAAATGCCGCGCCGCCCGTAAAAGACAAACATTGCAGACTTTCAGAGGATACGGAATTTCTGGCGATCCCTTACAAACGGAAACTACACGCTACGTGTGTATCGGCCAAAGTAAGCCCGATACGGAACGTAAAAAAAGAATTTTCTTTCGTTACGTAAGCATCGTTTTCGAAAGCAACTATTTGGAAAAGTGAATCTTGTTCGTTTTAGTTCCGGAGATATTAGCCTGTTGGCTGCACGTTACGCCGCGTTGCATGCAACGAATATTCAACGATCAAGAAGCTCGCGAGTCGAGATATCTGGAAACAGATGAAAATTATTCATACGCGTCGCGACGCGATGGTACCGGTGGAAGGGAAAGAAAAGTGCTTGAGCGAGTATTTCGAGAGCGGGACGGAAGGCAGTGTTTTCTCGCTACTCTAAATAAAATATGTCCGCGCCCTTCTAAATATTCAAAGGACAGTAGCAGCGTCGAGCTGTTCCTCCGTACGCACACGGCCACGCCAAGCGACACGAACGAATGGAACGCATAAAAGGGAAAAATGACCAGGAGCGTCGGGACGCTCGCGCTAGCTCCCGGTATTTCCCTCGGGTTTTTCTAACGGCGCATCTGCCCGACGACCCTTCCTTCTTCCTTCCTTCCTTCCTTCCTTCCTTCTTTGCCCTCGGATCGTACACACCGGACCCGACTGTCTGCGATTCGTACAATGAAATTTAAACAACACAGTCGACTCTCGATAATCCGTGTTTCGGTTGACGTTACATAAAATTCTGCCTCGTCGACGACGTCACGCTACGTATATATTTGTATACATGTACATGTATGTACAGTAGAAGGTGGTTCGTTGTCCCAACTAATAGCAGCTTACAACTATTTAATATAAAGTTTTAAACAAAATATCGCAAAGTTTATCGATGAAACGATATTCGAAACGAAATATTTCGATGCGTATCGAGTACATATGTATATGTATACGCGGATAGGATGTACGAGGCTCTGTGCTCGATAATACCGTGTATCTTAACATTTACTCACATTCGACGTCCACGGTGATTCGTTTGCTGACTGTTGGTGGCACACCGTTGGTCGCGATACAGAGATACGCGCCCATTTCATTGCGCGTGATCCTCGTCAAGTTTAATTGCTCGCCATCGTACAAATTCACTGAAACCAAAAGCAGAAATTGATTCGGACCGGTCGAGTGTGCAAATATAGTACCGCCGAAACAAATAAACAGTCGCATTCGACGTACATAGAAACAGAATCCTCGAAAAAGTAACTTGGCATCCGTTTTAGCGGCAAAAGTTTCTCGGTTTAAACGAAACGTTGCTATCTACTATCTATTACTTTCTACTGGAATCAATTTATCCGATTATACTGCGTAAGAAAAGAGCGATTGTACGCGTTCCGGGAAGAGAAAAAAGGTCGTAATCGTGGGTTCGAGATGCGCATCATGGTTTTGGAAAATTGCTCTTCTCGAACCCTCCAACGAGCATTTTTCTATTTACAAGGAAAATGCTAGACGTAACCCGTATAAAAAGAGTCTTCCGAATATTAACGGCTGATTCATACGCAAAGCCAGCTTGTCAACAATTACCCATGGTTCGCGGAAATAGTTTTAGCGTGGCAGCGTGTCGCGGCAATAATTTTTAAGCAACGTTCGCGCAACTCCGCGTTAAGCAAAGTTACCGCAACGATAAAAGTTCTCGGTGAAATTGCAGCTGCAAACGGGCTGCTAAAGGAAAGAATAAGGCGCGGCGGGTGCCGCGTATCGGGACGAATATCAAAAACTCGTCGTTCCCGTTTCGTGTCGTTAAGTCGTCTTTCAGTTTCGAAATCGTTACGAAACCCTGACGCGTTGCGAGCCTTTGTATCTCGTCGATCAAATCCGTCGACGTAGACGCGCGATTTCGATTTACGATGAAATTAACGAATCCGTAAAAATAGGTTCGTGGCAGGGATTCACCTTACGATCCGAGAAACCAAAAGTACTCGTTACGCATAAAGAATAAAGAAAAATAAAGACTGATGGTCGATTGGGAGAGACTCGCAATTATTATTATTATCATCAGCGTGGTCGTGGTCGTGATCGTTGGAGCCGCGAGGAAATGAAATCTTCTTTTTGGCAGGCGGCTCGCCAAGGACATAAAGAAAGCTCGTTTTTGTTCTTTCGAGCCGTTCATTAACTCGAATACAGACGCATTCGTTGCCCGTACAAAGCTAACGGTGATATCGTTTGCCCTCGCAGACGTCGTTTTACCCGAGTACGCGATATTGATAATAAGTTTAATTGCATTCGAGGACGGAAATTAGCTTCGTTTCATAAATATGTATCTGGTGGGAGGAGCGTTCTAATTAATGGGTTCTTTGTTCGGAAGAAGCCGCGTTCGTTCATTAAGAGAGGAAAAATCATGCCGTAGAAAGAAAGAAATAGAGTGGATTGCATTTTTACAAAGGGAATTGTTGGATCACGGTAGGTAGTTGTTCGGAACCGATAGTTGTTTAGTATAATATTATCATAGCTACTATTCGATAAAAGGTCATGTAACGTTTCTTTAAAATATTACTAAAAAAAAGTGTAAATATTATATCACGATCGCTATAAAACCGAACGAGCTTCATTTTTCGGAAATGATTCGTATTCGGTCGTCGGAAAATAATCGTAGAGCTTCTTTTTCCATGAATTTTCGGACCATCCCCGCGGTCAGAGGTCCTCGTTGGTCTCTCTTTTGAAAACAATCACGAGCCAGACGAATCCCGAGCGGACAGATGAAATCGCGCGACCGAACCGGCAATCTCCTCTTTTCACGGCACGTTCATAAATCTTTACGCGGGTTTATTCCGGCTTTACTCGCCTCCTAGTCGCGATTAACCCCTGTCGCCATTAGAGCGGGGCCAGGTGTCGGGGAAAGAGAAACGGGGATGGGTGTGGGTCAGGGTGTGAGTGGCGGTGGCAGCGGCACGGGAGAAACGGACGGACGATGTTTCTTTCACGAGATACATGCCCTGGCTGCCAAACTGCCTTTCCACGTGTACGACACGACGACACTCGGTGGAACGTCAGCCTCCGCCAAGGCAGCCGATCGATGCACACGAATTATTGAGAGACTGGCTGAATTTCGTGGCTTCCGACTACCAACTGCCGCGATAACGTTCGAACCGTCGCGTCGCGTCGCGTCGCGTTCCTCTCTGCATTCCGTAACGCTCGTCACGAGTTTCCGTATAGAAAAACAAAAATCGCCATGCTAGGAACAACTTTTCTTGCGACACAGCCTGACCTTTTTAATGGGTCGATTAAACGAAACGTTAATCAGCAGTCATCGATAAAAGAATCGAGAGACCAAACAACGGAACCGTGTAATTACGTATCTACTGTAAATAAAACGTAACGGTATTAAGCGTTTTTCGTTACTAGCAAGAGTACAGAGACCTCTCATATAGGTTTGGCCAAGTCAGTGGAGAAGCAGTCGTTTGCAAGCATGATATCGAATCGCAATGCATGCTCGTTTTAGCAACGATTCCTCTCCTATTAATGTATTCGTCAATTGGCAGCGAAAACGTTTAGAAAGCGACTCGTTGAAACCTGGGATGCAGATCGATGCATCGATCTCGTCGGCTGCTAATAGCCCTTCCGAAAGTAGAATTTCAATGAAATTTTTATGACGCATAACGGCCGGCGACAGGCAAAAACTTCATTATCATGGTACCGAGTGTGTTGCGCAAAAGAATACCGGTAGAACTTGCCTCGCTTTCGTTTTTTTTTTAACTAATGTAATTTCCTGTGCATAGATTGCAATATCGTAGACGATAGATCGTGGTTCGCAACTACAACTTGTCAATTTTATTCAACTATTAATTGTTGAATTAGAAAATTTCATCAAACATCCGTAATCTAGCTTGATGGTCGTTTCGTTAATTTCGTCCGTCGCGGATAAACAATCGGAATACCATCTGAAAAAAATTTGTCGGAAGCATTAAAGAATTTCTGCGATCCTGCGGTAGCAAAGGGGTATCCACGGGACGAGGAAGAGGAAGAAGCAATCGAGAGTCGTTGGGCAATGCCTGGCTGTAAAAGGCGACGCTGACGATGCCGATAAATCTGTCCGTGATGAAATAGATGGGAAAATTGTATGGCCCGTTGGCAGGCGCGCCAACGGATCGGATTTAATGGCTATTTGCGCCCGAGTGGAAGAAACGTAAGCTTCGACGCATTCGTAGCCAGTTAGCCGTGCGCGAAGTAGATTCGTTACGAAATAGGCTGAAAGGATAAAAATAAATATCGGTCTCGACTCTCTTCTTTCTAATTCTTTATCGTTGCATCCTCGATCGATATTTCTACAGTATTATACAGTATTAAAATTGTTTCCCAGGAGGGCTGGCCGAACACTCTGCACATACCGAATATTTCACTGCGCTCTACTCTTATTAGAAATTAAACAAGATTTACCACGCAATCAGATTTCCTTTAAACACGACCGCGACCGATCCGATCGATGCGATCCTTAATCGCGATCTGATTATAGGAGAGAAGGTTCCGCTTCACCGATGCCATTGAACGCGACGAGATTGTTAAAAGTTGAATGGAAATACGCGACGAGTTTACCGCGCGGCAGAAAAAACGAGCTTCGAAATGCGTCGGACGCGTTTAAAATTTATAGTTGGTTGACAATTAAAATATAGAGCGCGACGAAAGTGCAATCGAATACCTACACAGCACATATTTGTTCAATAATATCGTACACGTTAAATCAACGTCATAAGCGTCTACACAGAGAGCGAATTTCGGTAGTATTCTCAAATATTGATCGTTCTGCCTATTAACGTTCGCGCAAACGACAACAATTCGGATTTCTCCACGCGGGACAGGACATAGTACAGAGTTAAGGGATAATATCGAACTGTCGTTCGATAGCGGCGAGGAACATTTTCATTCACCGTGCTCGCCTTCTGATTCCGTGACTTTCCGTTGTCGCGAATGCGATTAATCGAGGATGATATTTCGATGGGATCCAGCATGGGCCGCGGCGCGGCGGGACTGGTTGGTCGAAACGCGGCAACGATCCTAAAGAAATTTCGATCGGAAAGCTTAATCCGAGCTGACGTTGGATCAAAGACACGGGGCGAGTCAACATGTACTTTTTTTTATTTATCTCTCTGGTCGTATTTTCCATCTTTCGTAAATCGATATTTCGGTAGATCGGCAAAGTGCCGAGCGGGCTTGCCTCGATCATTACGCGACATTTAATTACGTCGCATGGATACCGGTCGCGATATTGCGACGCGAGTCGCGCGACGCCCGGCCAATCCCAATACAATATTGACAGGATACGCCCGGCCGGCCGGCGTACACCGATGCGTCGGTATTTACAATATGTGTAAATACACGCGAAGCGCAATAAATAGAATGAAGTATTATAGATATTGGCTGTGCCCGGATTAATCCAACCTTCTCGATGAAACCTATGTATTATATTTACACGCGTGCCGGCTGTTACTCTTCATTTTTTCAAATGGATCGTTTGCGCGTCCAGCCAGGAACACGGTTGATCGCCGGTCAATTTTTTCCTCGATTCCGTTTTACAGGTTTTTCAAGTATCTACGTCGATGGCGAAACTCGTAATGCGTCGTAGGTAGAAATAGGATTCAGCGTGAACCGATACGATCGAATAAAGTATTTCGGTGTTTGTAAATTAGTATCGTATCGAGTTGGAACGTCCGGGCACGCGGCTCGTTTTCGCCGGCCGATTTAGCCAAGTCGGTAACTTTTAACGATCCTGTAACTCGCAGCGTATACGAAATTTCATCCCTGTTCCGTGCACAGCCGCTGCTTCTATCGAACGATATTAGGTATAGGATATGCCGCTCGTTATGCATCGGCCGGATTTCCACGTCGACGAACGGCGTCAAAGTGCTGGCTTCGCTACGAGATAGACCGTGCGCACCGACACTTTGTCGGCCAAGTCCAAGTTTCCACTGCGAGTACGAGTAAGAGTATACATATACGGGTAATGGTCTTGCCTAAATTACATTCTATTACTCTAAATAGATTTCGCGATATCGGTCACCGATTCAACAACCAGTCGACGGCACGTATCGTATTTTTAATTTCCGTATCCGATGGGACGATTTGGCAGGTGGAGAAAATAGTGTGTCTTGATTGGTCGTTTCAGCGGGGTCAGCTTTGACAACCGCGACTGGAAAAAGACTCGGTAAACATGACAGGCGATTTAAAATTTCTTCCCTGGGTTTTTCCTTCGCGTTTCTCTGTTTCTCTCTTTACGTATTTCTGCTTTTTCTCGCAGCAGCGTGCTGAATGAATGCTTTGGAAACCAGAGCGGCTTTAATTAGCAGAAATTAGCGTGCTGAAAGAAAAGAATCCGTGCCGACTCCAAGACGAGAGAGAGAGAGAACCGGTTTCTTATTCTGCTCGGCAACCTAGGCTGAAGCGGTTCATCCTAGCTAGCAAGCTAAGCTCGCGTACTGCTTTTTCGGCTCTACAAGGATAGAAAAAACGTTCACGAACCGCGTACGTTTCGTCGTCGGAGAACCTCAACCCATACCTAACTCATGCGTTAACGTTTAAATTAGAGGCTAATCAACTTTTCTCGTTCGATGTAATTGAATTAATTTGAGGAAATGGCAGTCTCTACTTCCTCCTTTTCTGCGAAAATACAGCTTCCTGTATTATCTAGACAAGTCCGAAACGTTAGGATCGGCGAGTACGAATTCCAGGAACGATCGGATCCGATCCTACGTAATCTTCCAGATGGACGATTCGGTTCAACGGTGTTTACTTGCACGAAACAGGATGACGTTGAATTTCCGATAATCCAGCGAGGTTACCGCTACCTCGTGCCACGGCCAGGAAAGTTACGAGCTTTTTCCTATCTTCGGGATACGCTCGAGGATCCCTTTTTCATCGCAGTTTCGCATCCCAGCACGGTTCACGGGAACTTTGCCACGATACGGATAACGTAACTTTGCTTATCGATGCCAATCGTCGTATTCATCTTTCGTTTAAAACCTTGGTCGGTGTTGGTTTCCTGTTGCTTTACTAGTGCAACAGTAACAGTCAGACACGTACATCCGATCGATCGATCCAAGATCTTTCTTCTACGATTAATCTATGCGCATGATAGTTGGTTCGAGGTGGGAATTATTCGCAATGCGCGTTCTAAAATAATTGAAAATGCACCGATAGAGGGAACGCCATCAGGCTTTTAGGTGCATACAAGTTGCACTCGACGGAAGGACGTTTGGTCCGCAGAGCCAAACCACAGCAGCTCCGTCAACCTAACACGGTGGTCGGTTCACGTGCACGTTCCCCGTGAGCTAATGTCCGTGCCACCTGGGACATCCTGACATTCGGATGCTCCGATGTCCGGACACCAGGACGCATGGTTCTTCCCGGAGGACTGGCCCCGGATCTATACCGCCTCCCGACTGCTTTTAATCCATCTAGTTTTATGATGACACAGAGTCCACCAGGACTTTTGCAAGTCGGTCAACTTGCCCGTGGAATTACTCTACGTACTAGAAGCGGGTCGAGGTACATTAAACTTTTAACTAGATTGCGCTCGACATTGTAAGAAATTATAACGACGACACAACCGAACCGAACAAATCTTTCCATAGCAAGTTCGAACCGTCGCGTCGCAATTACTTTGCACGAACAAACAAAATAATTATTGGAAAGGAACAAAAGCATGTCTTTACGCAACAAGATAAAAATTCATTATTAGTAGGCCCCGTTTAATCTCATTTCGAAATCACCGTGAATCTTTAGTGTCTCGTGAATATTTCATGAATGTGTCATGTGTGCGCATAATTTTCGTGCCGCCGCCGCCACTGTTCCCTCATTGGGCACCGCCCACTTGTTACCCCCACTGTCGGTCCACGCTCCATTCACAGATGGCCACGTTACAGGATTCGCGCTCGAGAATCGATTCGTCTTTACAATATTTAACAACACGAATAGCGGAAACGAAAACCGTTTCGTATTTTTCAATCGAATACGATTCGAAATTCTCCTCTTCCCGAAATGCATGAAGCTTGTACACCGACACGGTGCGGAACTCGACGATTACTCGACTACGCGAGTGATTCAGATTTCTCAGAGTCGTTATCGGCAACACACTCTAGACTGAGAAACCGCTCGTTATGAACATTGTCCTTTCTCCACCATTTGCACAAATGTATCCGAGGAAATGCTGCGCACGCCGGCAACAGTCACGTCCGTGCGAACACGCAACTGCATTATTAATATAATACGGCAATGAAAGGGAACAGGCACGTGTGTGTAGGTGCGGACGCAAACGCGCACGTAAACGCGCACGTAAACGCGCACGCAAACGCGCACGCCCGCCTATACGTAAGAGAAAAAGAGATAGAAAGGAGGACTCGTACAGTTTATCGCAGTTCATTGCATTAATCCGCACACGCCTAACCCATCGGGAATTTTCTCGCGCAATGTGTGCAATTTCAACTCGGCCATCCAAGCTTAAATCTTGACGCGTAAAGTCGATAATGACGCGGTTCACGGAATAATACCAGCTCTACGATTATCAACTTATTTCCAACTTACATTAACAATTTCCTTGAACGACGAAAAATAAAATAAAATAATTGGATTAAAACGCAAACTCTAAAGTTTCATTTAAACTTGATCAAAGTTGGAAAACAATTTTTTCTAAGCATGTATCGTCTGAAAAGTAAGTCGCCACTGCTTGGAAAAACGCCATGTAAATCTCTACGTCGTATTCGCTTCGAGATTCAAAATGATTTTTCTTTAAATCGTCCTACAAACCTTTTCCCCGAAATAAAAAATGCTTAAAGTTTCGACCGATTTAAAGTGTTCCTATGGTTTTCTCCTAGGACGTATTATACTGGAGAACCCTGATTCTGCGACACAAGATTCCACAACCAATTTTTACTATTTCTATTCTAATGAAAACCAACGTTTTCTCATTACTGCTGAATTTTGTCTACTTTTTAAACAGCAGTCTTTTATGAGAGACTTTTAAATAAAACTAGCGAATAGGGTAGATTTACGCAATTATTGTGCATTAATAAAATCGTTAATACATCTCATGATGCAGAAAAAAAATGTTTTTATTTTCTTCCCCGATGTTACACACGTATGTGGGAATTGCCGTAAATGCAAAGAGTCGTACTGCGCTGCGTGCACGAACTGCATGTTATTTTAAAAATGAACGGTTGGCATGCGAGATCGCATACACGTCGCGATAGGAACGACAGATATTATTAGGAATTACGTCGTCTCGTATCGCAAAAAGATGTCGGCTAATTAAATACAATTTTACGACGTTGTTTCGTTCACGCTCTTATACGATAAAACGTTACGTAGGAGAGAAGAACGCCACGATTCGTTCATCGATTATTACCAAACGTGCTATTGTAGGAATTGGTTTGCTTTCGTTGTTCCTAGTGTACGACGTGTGTAGAATGTATCGAAAAATTAGAACCAGCTAACCGATTAACGGTATGCGTACAAACGAGAAAAAGTCTTTTGATGCGAGGCAGCCCGCTGTTAACGATCCATACACCTTTCTTTTCGCGAGGACTGTCAGACGAAGGTTCAGGATGTTTTTGTTATGAACAGAAAGGTCTAGGTGGGAGACCGAACTAACGAGTCTCTCTTAGCAGATAGCAACAGGCAGACATTCTTCCGTTGAACGAGACAACAAACAGACGTACGTAGAGATTTCCCTTAGCATTTACGTTGATTATTGAAAATTAAAAGGCTGTTGGATCGTGTCGATAATTACCGAAACGAGTAAACCAACTATGTACATATGTAACTCGTGGCAATAACAGGAGATATGTACATATATCGTGCTTGTAATTGTTAGATACCGTGTACGTTACGATTGTTAATTTTTCGATAACGGTGCAACCAAGTTGTAGCAATAAAGATTACTATTCTATTCGTCGAGCGGAATTGGCGACCGTGTAAACGAACGAGTAATTGTCGTATTACTAGTAATTTGTTGACCAGAATGGTTTTACGCGTGTTCCATGTATTAGGAAAATAACCGGAAACGCTGTCGAGGGGTTTATTGTTTGACGCGTAAAATCGATCAGAACGCAACGAACAAAAGCGATGGGACAGGCGCTGTCCGCGGAATTATTTTCGACGCCGTGCCGCGCATCGCGACGTACGATCGGTACGATTTCCTCGTACAGTCGTAGGCTGCTTCGACGTCGCGTCACACTTTCAGTTTAATCACCGGAAATGGAACGTTTGCCCCCGACGCTTTTCGCGTTTAACAGTAATCCTGGCTCCAAATTACAATTAAATACTGAAATATTCAATGTGCGCGTTTACAAATATTTACCGATCGCGAAGGGAATAATACTGCGTTTACGAATCACCAATTACGAGAGATAGTCTGAGAAATTGCCTTTCTTACCTTTCTTGTGTCGATTGATGTTTATCCCTTGCCCGTCTTCTCTCTTCCACATTAATTTTGGCGTCGGATATCCGTCCGCTTTGCACGTCAGAGTGATGTTCTGATTCTCTCGAACTGCCACTGTGCTTTCGGTGGACAACGAGTCCAATATATTCGGCGGAACTTAAAAAAAAAAGAAAAAAAAAAAGTGAAAATTATCACACAGAACATTAGGTAGATACTGGATGAAAAAATAGACGGATCATTCGACGATCAATGTGTCGAATCATTGGACGTTTCGTTATTTACCTATCGTTAACGGACGAATCATTACTATAGGTTAACGTAGAAATTAATTGTGCTTGATGCGATCTGTCTAAACGGTTCATTCACTGCGAAAACTGATTTTCCACGAATCGATCATTTTAAATAGGATTTTCGTTAAGGTGCTTATTTGTGTGATTTCAAGGTACGAAGCATTAATAATCGCATGCACGGTAGTAAACGTTCCGAAAGATGATCAAGTATGCTTACCGACGACTTGAAGGAAGCCGACCTGGGTCATCATCGGGTTTGTGTTCACTTGGCACATATAATAACCCCTGTCGCCTTGTTGCACGCTGTTTATGTGAAGCAACCAAGTTTTCTGATTGTCGTGCGATACCGTGAATCTCGGAATCTTGACGACAACGTGCTTGTGAACGGTGAGTAGCATCTGACGACCCACATGAATCCATGCAACCTGTAATCGCGAACATTTCAGTCGCACCTTTCCTCGACGAGAAGGTTATGTTGCAAGAAATAATGCAACCGACGCGGCAGATGTTCGTAAAATGAAACGGCACAAATTACGACTTGATTAATACGTTAACGAAGAAAATTCGGTGTTGTACTTGAATTACTTTTCCAATTGTTACGTACGTAGCTTGTTAATTACTATAGAACACGCGTGGTATCGTACGAGACAACTGAGAAAAATCAAGTTGGCGACGAACGTGCGAATGGTAGGTTGGTAGTATGGCGGAGTGCGTGTGGAAGAAAGGTGGTAAATGGTACCGCGAGAGAGAAACAAAAAGCGCGGGAGATTTATTCTCTGCGAAATAAGAAATAAGTAAGTGCTCGCGTAAGAAATAACCAATAATTAGTTTATATCGCGCTGTTTGTGCGAAGTAACGAAACATTCTGATTATCGTGCAATACCGTGAATCTTGGAATCTTGACGACAATGTGCTTGCAAACGACGAGTAATTCCTGACGAATCACGTAAATTCACGCAATCTTCAATCGGCACAAATTAAATGTTGCAAATTTCGGCTTGATTAATACGTTAACTAAGAAAATCCGTTGTTGTTACTGAAATTATTTTTCCGATCGTGACGTATCTTGTTAGATTGTATAGAATGCATGTCGTATTATACGAAAGTATCGAGAAAAAGCAAGTTGGCAACGAACGTGCGAATAGTGGGTTGGCAGTATGGCGGATTGTGTGCCGAGAAAAGCGCGGGGAACGGTATTGTGAGTGAGAAACGGAATGAACGGGAGATTTTTGTCGAAAAAGTAAGAAATAAGTAGGTGCTCGCGTAAGAAATAACCAATAATTAGTTTATATCGCGCTGTTTGTGCGAAGCAACGAAACATTCTGATTATCGTGCAATACCGTGAATCTTGGAATCTTGACGACAATGTGCTTGCAAACGACGAGTAATTTCTGACGAATCACGTAAATTCACGCAATCTTCAATCGGCACAAATTAAATGTTGCAAATTTCGGCTTGATTAATACGTTAACTAAGTAAATCCGTTGCTGTTACTTAAATTATTTTTTCGATCGTGACGTATCTTGTTAGATTGTATAGAATGCATGTCGTATTATACGAAAGTATCGAGAAAAAGCAAGTTGGCAACGAACGTGCGAATAGTGGGTTGGCAGTATGGCGGATTGTGTGCCGAGAAAAGCGCGGGGAACGGTATTGTGAGTGAGAAACGGAATGAACGGGAGATTTTTGTCGAAAAAGTAAGAAATAAGTAGGTGCTCGCGTAAGAAATAACCAATAATTAGTTTATATCGTGCCGTCTATGCGAAGCAACCAAGTGTTCTGATTATCGTGCAATACCGTGAATCTCGGAATCTTGACGACAACGTGCTTGCGAACGGTAAGTGAATCGTACGTGAATTCACATAACCTGCAATCGCAATTATTTCGCTCGTAATTATTCTCAACGAAAAGGTTATCTAGTAAGAACTAATGGAATCGTCGCGATTCCGGTTTGATTAATACGCTAACAAAGGAAATTCGGTGTTATTATTTAGATTATTTTTATCTAATCGCGAAGTAGGTTTCAGTTGATTTCTTTAGAATGCGTATGGTGTTATTTCTACATATGTAGCCAAGTATCTGTTTACATTCTCGAGATAATTGATACACGAACGTATAACGGTGACTGATGAATCAGTCTCGGCTTAGATAGCTGTTGTTGAATCGGTTCGATCATTGGAAAGTGCGGTGTAAATTGTTGACCTATTCGACGCGAAATTGTTCATACGCGATGAACTTTACGGTCGTCTACAGCAGCGGAAGATCCTTCGAATTTCCCCTCGTCAATGGGCCGAGAGTCATTGGACGCTCCACAAGTGGTGGAGCGCAATACGGGAACACGGCAAGTGCGCCAAGCGTCGCGTCGCCAAGCGTCGTGTCGCGTCGCGTCGCGTCACGTCGAGGCGAAAGAGAGAAAGAACGCAACCGTTAGAGGGAGTGCAACGACAGCCTCGGCGTAACAGGGCTGCATCAGAAATCCTATGAACAAACATTATTACGACCGTATTTTACGCTCCGCTGGGCTAACGTTCCCCTAACTAAGCTCATTCCACGACAAAGCTTATGCACTTTCGAGGATTTCTGGGTTAAACTGCCTGCCCCTCGGCTCTTCGGCCCCTCGGCCCGAGCCCAGCCCCTTCCGCGCCCCTTTCGCGGCTCTGCCGTGGCTCTGCCGTGCTCCCGGCTGGCACTTGTTCTTTTTCATTTCCTTGGCAACGCTCGAGAACGCTCGGTTGCGCGAAAGCGCCACTTTTCCTCATTTTTACTTTCTGCCACTTTCGGCGTATCTCGCCAACCTAACGCAGCAACAACTTCTCGTGCGCTTGTCGGCGATGAATTATGGCAGGCTGCCCTTCCCTTCCCTTCCCAACGCACCGCGCCACGCCGCTGCGCTGCTCATCTTCAACATTTGCCCAAACCTTTTCTCGAGTTTCTCGTACTCGAGGATTTCTTTGTTTATCGCACCACGCTACGATATATGCTATGCGTTTATCGGGCCGTAAAAAATAATCGGATCGCGTGATATGAAATCCGTCGATCGGTCGCGTAAAACATCGCGAGCTATCTAGGTATACAATGTAGTATTTTGTCGATTTCTCCATCTGTCTACTATTATACATATGTAGAAAGTTGCGCGTATTAGAGCGTTCGTTGTTTCCCGTCCTGGTTTCCGTAAATATTCCTCTTGGCGTACGGTTAATAGATAAATAATTTCCCTCGCTGAGATTACTCGTAGGGCAGAGATTAAATAGCGCGGCACACGATCGACGTACTGGTTTTATTTAATTTAGGAAAACTCGATCGTATCGAGGCGCAATATCGTCGATCCGATTCGTTGATCTAATTTGTCGAAAGGATCAAAGGAAAGTGGGTAAACCAGTTGCTAGATAGTGGAAGGAACGTCATATCCGGGGAGATTAGACCGTAGTCGAACTCTCGGTTAATCCTTGGTTTCGGATATAGCCGCGCATCGTTCTCTGTGCAACGCGTTTTAGGAAAGTTGGCCGCGTTGAAATTTTCACCGAAAATCCCGCCGATCGTTTCCGTTGATTGCATTAATCGCGTTACAGGGTGAAAATGTAACGTTTCGTAGAATAAAGATACCTGGTCTGTACGCGTATCAGTAAAAATGGATATTTTTAATTGTAAAGGTATGTAGTCTGGTTGTGGGTGACGCGTAATGGTAAAGGCGACGCTGTATTGGCCTTTAAACAGTCTCGAGGAAAAGCTCGTGCCGCCAGCGGCCTCGATTGAAATCCCTGGCACTGGTACAAAGTCAGGCTTAACTGGTACCGTGACGGTGCTTTTATACCGAGTGGAAAAAGCGCTATTCCGATCCGGTGGATCTTTTTTTGCGCGACAAACAACGAGTCGGAGGATCATTGTTACGATATAACTTTTCTAAAAATCGGTCGTGCTCTTGTTTGGAAACTAAATTTTTCATTCTCGACGATATTGTATTTATTCGAATAGGTGTAATACCATGAGTCGTACTCGGTAAACCGTGGATAGTCGTAAATTGTATTTCCTGCGTTTGGCGAGCTTCTGAAATGCATTAAGACGACCAAGATTTTCGTATCGGACGTCTCGTCAGAATAACTCGTAATTTTGCCGGAAATACGAATCGCCGCGCCGGCGACAGTAATTATCCGTTGACAGCTGGCATTCTACGCGCTAGGTATACCGAGTCACGTGCTCTCTTAACGTCAGAAACTCGCTGCAGAATTTACAGTTTGCTTTAAATACGTGCTCGAAGAACCGTGTCTCGTATGCCCCGATGCTGATTTGCCGTCAGAATTTGCAACACCGCTGTTCCAGTCGTTGAAACTGCTTGAACGCGTTCTAGGTGACAGCCAGTCCAGCTAGGGAAGAAGGAGTCTGTCCAATATCTAGGATCGAGATATGTATAATACTCGAAGGAATACTTTGTTCTGTCGCGTGATCGAAATTGTCTCGTAAGCTACACCAAGTCTACATATTTGAGAAACTTGCACGCGTCGATCGAATTGGCGGTCTCGTAAACGATACACTCAGAACGCTCTCTTGTCGTTCGAGTGTCGTTAGAGCAACCGAATAGCAACGTGCTGCTGGGACAATGGCCGCGGGGCAAACATCAAAAGCGCACCGACACCACAGATGGCTGTTGGATAAACCAACGCAGGAAGACGCTACGCGTATCGTGCCACGAAAAGAAACCACGAAACGAAGAATTTGATTCAGGATCTAAAGGAGATGAGACACGCTTAGTCAGAGGCAAACGAATACGTTAGAGGATACTCGAAACAATCCTCGCGGAAGAAGGCTAATTTCATTGCCGTTTAAATATTTTACCACGATCAGCATCGTTGAGAAACAGTATGATTTACAAAAAGAAAATAACGAATTCGCGTTAAATATTTGGTAACTTTGTAATAAAAGGAAAAAACGGTATTTGCGTCTCGGATAACATTAGATACGGACGCAAAGTTGCCGTAGAATGGAAAAAGAAATAATAGTTGAAGCTTAGGCGAGCTTCCTGAACAATCGACCACCCGTTGTACAATTTAATTAACTTCCGCCGTCCCTGGGACAGAGAAGGAGAAAAATGGGTAAAAAGGTAACGGAGTGGCTCGAGAGCATAACGAGAGAGAATGCTGGATGATGCCAGGGAACACCGGGAATAGAGAAACAGCGAGAGCGGAAGCGGAACAAGGAGAGAAAGAAAAAGGTCGGAGCGGTGTCGTTCCGAGGACAGGGTAGCGTTTAGCATCGAGGAGAGTTGCCCGTTTTAATCAAGTTTGCAAAAATATTCCCGACGTTTGACGACGCTCGGTCATTAGGCCGAGCTTGATTTCCCACAAGGTCGTTTTTCTATTTCTCTACGATGCGGTGTTTAGCTTTAACGCTTATCCGTCGGTCGGCGTCTTTACGATAGGATCCATTCGAGAAACAGATATTTGTATCATCACCGAGACGTTTATCAATTCTTCCTTTGCCTTGGGAAATATTAGACATGTTTCGTCGGCCTTTTATTAAATGTGAGCATAAATGTTATCCGGAGGCGTGTTGGTGGCGATCGTCGATGATGGCGCGGCGCGGCGCGGCGGTCGCAATCGTCGGATCTCGAGCACGAGAGCTAACTCGACGATTTATCGAAGCGGTAATTAAAAATAATTTCAGGGATCGCGAGATCCGACACGGCATATCCACCGAGCAGCGTGGCGTGGCGCGGCGTGGCGCGGCGTGGCGCGGCGCCGACGCTTGACGCACTCGCTGGTAATCCGGTTAGCAAATTAATTATTAAATTCATTTCCTAATTAGGTAATTACCGAGAGCACTCGAGCGTGCTGCCTCAACTTTTGCTCCCGGAAGGGCCTGCTGCCAGCTAGCTTTCCGCAGCGTGTTCGCCCCCGCGAATAATGGACGAACGGCAAAAGTTCTTTCCGTGGTCGAGGGGTAAGTACGATTTGCAATATCTTGGGGAAACGACCACCGCGACTTACGAATCCGGAAATTTACGAAATCTCACGAGACATTCAATACCTAATTTCTCTAAATACCTACATATGTACATCTATCCGGAGAGAACTGTCAGTTTCGCGATCGACCTCTTTACGGTCCGAATAATTGCAATTGTCGCATCGCGTTCAACGATGATATTCTACCTTGGCTGCTTTTTCGCTTCTGACCTCCGAATCCCTACGTAACGCGTGCAATTTTTTCCAATTTACCACCTTGTACAACGAGCCTCTGTCAGAGTCGCGTTTCTAGCAATTTTTTCAACAAAGTGCTGCAGCAATTCATCCTACCGTTATTCGAAAGAGTTCCTTTTTAATTCCCTTCTGGAACAATACCGCCGGCTTCCTGGCATAATTAAATCTAGAAAAATTTACAAAATCGTACGGTTTTTTCGAGTTAGCCAGACATCGAGTACTATGTCGGGGATCCGAGTTAGATCGAGCTAGAGAGAGAAAAGGGCTACGCGAAAGGGGTTAGAGAGAGCTTTGACACCCCTGTAGATGGAATATTCCGATGCGTTGATCAAAGAGCTCGAGCAACTTTCCGTCCGAAACTCTGTATTTGTTTAACGTCACTGTCAGATATTCCAGTCGCAGCACGTGCATTTCAAATTCGAGAAGAAAGCAGCAATTCGCGGTCAAACGTACGACCGATCGTCGTTTCTTTCGGTATCGAGGAAGAACATCGTACAAGAGTATTCAAAATGAACAAACGGTAAACAAGGAATGAATTTCCAAGAGGGGAAATTTTCTTTTCATCGCTCGAACGAGAACAATAGAGTAATGAAATGTTGGAAATTTCTAGATGAAACTAAAGCTTAGAATCCTGTAGAATATTTCAAATACCTTGTTTTCGGTGTACGCTGTCGATGTTATTTTCTCTCGACCGTCGCGTTGAATGAATATTCAGTTTCAATGTTTTCCTTTCTATTCCGCACGCGTGGAAAAAGACCGTTCCTTGTCATTGTTTACTCGAATGAAATTTTCGGAACGATAATTATGGCACTTTAGCGAATCGCGGTAAATTTAGGTAATATTTCGTGTTGCGAGCCGCTCGTAAAGGGATTCGTAAATTTTTTTTTACATTTAATTCCGTGGAATACCGTGCAGCCAGACGTATTTGATGCCGTACCGATGTTCGATTAACGTTTCGAAGCGTTTCGAATGAATCAAAGCTCGGCCTATCGTAAATCAATCACAGCTAATTTACCATCGCTATTATTACCTTGTGTAATAAATTTCGTTCATCGAGCCATTTTTTATCGATTCATCGTTATTCCCAATATTCAGTCTCTATCATTTCTCGTTTGCATACGAGGTAATTATTTATCCTGCGAGCATTCAACTTCCTGATCGATGAAAAATCGGTTCGCGCGGCTTTCCGAATACGAATCCACGCTCGAAATTACCACGGATACGGATTTCTATCTTTAAACACCAAACAATTTACGATACTTGGCAACATTTTTATCTTAATGAAAATTTCGACCAACAGATAACTATTGGAACGAAGCTTTTAAATTAAGAGTAACGTTCCGTCGCTAACTAACCGCGCATACGTAGAACCAAAGAAGAATTTTTTATAATTCGCTTGATCCAGTTTTATGAAAGACGAGGCGAGCGTTACGACGACGACGACGACGACGACGATAAAGCTTAAGCCCGGCCACGTTTACAGCTTCGTCCATGTTTTCACAAACTCATAAACATGCTTGTTCGCTGGTACGTCGCGGGGATAAAATTCCGAGCTTTTCATTCGATTCAAAGCGCGATTGTACACGATGCACTTAACGGGCCGTCGCGAATCAGTTTCAGTTACATCAGGCCCGAAAGTGCTTTCTTGCTTTTAAACGGTGGACGAGATGCACCGATGCATCGCGTCGCGTCGCGTCGCGTCGCGTCGCGTTGAAATTCGAACCACCCTGTATGCGTTTGGGAGAAACAGTAGCGAGAAAGAGCGAAATTCGCCAAGGATACCACCGCCTATAAACGAATTTATGACACGTTCCTTTGTCCTTTGTGGACACGCTGATGCGTATTTTATTGGCATTTGAAAAACGAAGCCGGTGCAGCGAAATGGTGGAGATACTCCAACGATGGAATATGCGAATTGAAACCGTGGTGATAGCGTGAAGCGCGATTTGAAAATTATTTAACCGAGTTTTCGCCTACTACGTCTTTTGCTCTTACGTCTTATCTTGATCGTTTTCTTCTAAAATCGCTTCTAAAACGCTTCTCGTTTAATGATTTACGATCGCGAAAACGTAAATGGTAAAATATTCTGAAACACGGTGTCTGCGATTTAAACATTCCTCGGGATTTTGCTTCATCTTTTTCCCCTCGGCGTTCCTTTTTCTCATCGATGGCCGCGCGCGCGTCTATCGGCGTACGAGCGACCCTACCTAGCTTGTTTTTTCGTGCATTAATCGCCGCGAATCGTCGTTTCAACGATCGTTTTCCAAGATTCCTGCGGCTCGACGATTCGTTCCATGTCGGTTGGACAAACTCCTCTTTTTACATTGTTTTCTATTAATAGACTGGGAGAATTACCCTTCTGAAATTGAACAAAGCCCCGGCCCCATTGTTTCCGAATCCGTGTACATATTTGCGTTTTCGATTTTTCGCCTCGCCTCGCGGCCTCCCGTTTTCAGCGAATCCGTCGTTAAGTGATTTATTAACGAATCGCAATCTCGAATATTTAATATCGTTTCGATCTTGTTTTATTTCGATAACGTTTGCTAGAGTTTATTTCCTATCTGTGGCATCGTACTGTTTTATTAACTCGAATAATATTATTTTGCTTTCGTTGCGATATTTTCTTGGAGTAGAAACGTACGAAACCGCGCGAAGAATCGATACATCGGAAGCAGATACCGTAAATATTTCAGAACGGCTCCACGGCAGCCGGGGTGTTACAATGTCTGCAGCGGCATTTATTATTTACTCACGGCGCGGCGGCGGGGCATTGCGTAATAACGGAGCCTTGGACGCAGGTTACGTAAGCACAAAGTCCTGGCTGCATACTGCATATCGTCGAACGCCGCGCGAAACAGTTTACGTTTAAAAAATACTTTTATCGTCGAATCAAGTTATTAAATAGAGAAATAAAGCTCGAAGCGCGAAATGAACATTTTTAACGCGTCCCTGAATTCTTGCCTATTATGTATTTCGATACGTGCACGCCTCGAATTTAATTGATATTTTTAATTGGAAAGTATGCGTATTTAGATAGATTGTTCGATTTAATTACCTTGTAATTACCGAGGTTTTCGACGACACAGGGTAGGCTGACGTCTCTCCCCAGTGGCACCGTGACATTCGGTATTGGCTCGGCAAACATTGGTTGATCCGACAGAGCTACACAGATTAATTAAAGAACACTTTGTTAGTTCCAGGCGTTGATTCAGTTTTTCGTTATTTGTGGTTAGTTTCGTTATTACTGGCACAATATTTGCATCGCTGTGATCGTTAAATGATCCAAGGTTCGCGTAAAGTCGCTCGAGGGTCAAAGAATCCGTCTCTTACTGGAACATTTCACGTCAGCGTCGGGCGTTGGGCGTCGGGCGTCGGGCGTCGAGCGTCGAGCGTCGGGCATCGGGCATCGGGCGCCTCGACCTACATAAATAGAAGACACGACCAAGCGAACGAGTACAAGCTTCCAAAGAAGACGAGCAGGAAAAGGAAAAGGAAAAGGAAGAGGAAGAGGAAGAGGAAGAGGAAGAGGATCACCGCGAGTCACACCAGTCGAGAAACCCTTTGGGAAAGTTTTAGGATTGGTCAAGGGTGAAGTAAGAGGGCAGTTGGTTGATCGCTCGACTGGAAGAGGGAAGCCCACGATTCCATTTCTTGACTGTATTTATCGGAAGCGTAGCTAGAGAGCAAAAGCAAGACGACACTGCATACCGCCGGAAACTTACATCATCGAGATTTTGCGATAAACGAGCCAAGCGTCGTATTTTCAAAATCGAAACACGGAATAAAAGTCGAATTGGGCTCTAGTCTAATGACTCTGGATTGCCATTATTTATGTAGGTAATTATCTGGCATACTTGTCGATGGCTCGGTGTCGCTACAGCCGCTGGTAAGACGAATATGGTTCGTCGGACACAAAAAGTGACCGGAAAAAATAGGTGCACGAGCTGTCCAGACACATACGCGTGGATGATCTCTCTTGTCCCCGTACCAAACACAGTTGCAGACCCGGACTACTTTTTCTACCTGTCGTTGGAGAATCCTCTCGGCGAGGATTACGTAACCGAGAAACTATACAATGCGCTCAGGTAAAACAATGACCGAACGATTTCACCGATGAAATTGTCAGTCGCAGCGCGCGGCTCGCAATTTCCTGGTCGATTTAAAATGACAACTGGCCGTTGCGTTGCGCTGCGCTGCGACGCGACCCAACTCATTTCGAGACCTGAAAACGATGGCCGTTCCAGGGGAGAATCTGAAACTGTTTCGATGCCTGATCACCCTGCGAATCATTCCCTCTGACAACTTTATCCTCCCTCCTTTCGCGACGAATAAACTAGCTAGTAATGGACAGCAGACGGTCCATTAAAATGTTCCAAGAAGAAATCGACGCGTACGCAACGGTTCAAACAAAGTGGAAAAGAAATTAGGAAAAATTTGAAACTTTCTGAACGTTGAAATACCTCTCTTAAGAGCTCTCTCTCGACGAAGGCGGTATATTAACGAGCAGCGTAGAGAGTAAGCTGAAAAGAGAGCGGTTTTCGCGCGGAGCTCGAACGAAAAGCAAAGAGCTAGAGCAAACTTGTTGAATAATCAATGTGTACAGAACACCGATGGTGGCACTTACTTTACGACGAACGTTCGTTCAATAATGAACTTTGAGAACCGCTTGGACGTTGAACGGCTGTTGCTCGCGTATATTTAATTCGTTACTTATCTCTAGGACCACTCGCTTAAATCGGTCTTTCGAGTCGATTAATCCAAGCAACTACTTTGACCAAACGATGCGCCAACGAAAACGCATTCGGCAGTTTGATGGACCATTGTAAAGGAAAGTCTGCTTGTTATTTCGAAATGCAACCGACAATAATTTCCTCGGTGCTCGCGTCTCTAACGATAAAGGTTTAAGACGCGGGGCGAGGCGAACCGTTCGCATGAATTGATCGAGGAAAAGTTGCTGGTTCGACGACGCGGATGCGATTACGGCACACGAAATCTCTTTGGTCGACGCGACGATCATCGAAGAAACTGCGGAAGAATGCCTCGAGTTGTCCGCTGTTCTGAAACTCGGGCGAAAGCCTCTTTTCAAAAGGGGCTTTTGATGTGGGTAACGACGTTTACGAGGCGACGAGGACTCAACGAAACACGCGACAACTCCAACTTTCGAGGAGATTGTACGAGTTTCAATTAACGTCTCGAGTAACGCGAGCAACGCGAGCAACGCGAGCAACGCTTCGTCCGCGTTTCTTTCCGTTCGAAGAACCTGTCGTTCTTTCGAGTAGCAATCTTATCTTTCCCATCTGATTACGATGGCGTATGCCAACGATCTATACATATTTACTAATCGCATCCAGCGAGTTAGCGTATCTTTGATTATCGAGTTGAACGGAAATAGAACGAAGGATAAGATATCCCTGTTTACGAATTTGAACAGAAACTATCAGAACGAGGCGGAATTCCAAGTTAATTGCAGCTGCTCGCCTCGAAGCTTTCGCACCGATCGCGGTGCAATTGTACCGCGATGAATGCGAATGAATAGTTGAATGTCTCCGTTTCCTCGGTGGCCCCGTTATCGACATCCTGCCGACTGTATTATGCGCGTTCCTCGACGTGACCAGCGAGTTACGTTTCTCAGGATCCGCAAACCGCGATCACCGACTCTATTGCTTCCAACTAAGCGTTGTAGTTTGAAAATATTGCTCGTCAACATATTTTCCTGTCAACGCACCAAAATCTATACCGTCTCTGTACGTAGATGGTCGATTTTATTTCGCGGGTAGAGCGCCGTGGGCGCGTTACATGCCGTTCGCGTACAAAAGTTGAACCTTTCGAATCGACAAATTGATACTGGAAAAAAGAGCATCGTTCCGTGATATTTTAAAATAAAAATTCGTTTGACAATCCGTTGCTCGGTCGTCCCTTTTTAGTTTTTAAAATCCAGCACGTATTTTCCCAGCGGTATTTTTTCCAAAGCGTCGAGTCGCGTCGAGTCGCGTCGAGTCGCGCCGAGTCGTGCCGAGTCGCGCTGCACAGATTGGTCAGCTTCCACGTACAATATCAGCGGCAGAAACGTTGCGGCCATTTTTTTCCGATTCGTCCAACGAAAGCGCGAACAACATTGTATAAGAAGAAAATAAGTCTGACTACTCGTGTACAACTGTACAAGACAACGTGTAAGTTAATCGGTTACTTTGCCTAGCTTACATCGATACGTTTGCGTCAATAGCAGGGACTTTGTTTTTATGGGATTTGGCCTAGGAGCGGAACGAGCAAAGATACTTGATCGTAATCGTGTGCCATTTATCCGAACGTAACGCATTCTCCCAACAAGTAGGAAATTATTGAATTCGTTCGACGAGAAAGACTAATCCATCGAACCGACACTCGTCGACAGATATTATCTTCGTATGCCTGATACAGGAAAATGGTTGTCGCCTGCAAACCAGACTTGGATTCTGTTCTCGTCATCGGTGAAAGTTCCAGTCCAAGTGGAGCACCCCTTCATCCAAGTTGCTTCGACTATGGAAGAAAGAACAGGATGATTCCCCTCGGAGCAGTCTGTCAGATGCAGAAGGCGCGTTAAGAACCGTGGATGCCCACAGACCGATCATCCAGAGCTCCGACTTTACGCTCTGCTCTTCTTAACGAACGGGATTCACGTTCTCTCCTTCTCTCGTACCTTCGATGAGCGATCGAATCGCGATAAATCCGAGCGAGGATAGAGCACTCGGTCCGCGGCCATTGTAAAAGTACTCTCGTGTCCCCGAAACTAGTTTAGGAAAGACGGTCGATGGCATTTCTTCGGCCGACGAAACGGTAACTTGAAAATATTTCTGTCAACGTGTCCAGTCGAATGCTAACGATGTTAGTCGAACGGTTTTATCGAAACACGACCGAGTTTCATCGAGAGAGGTCAAGGCTATAAACGATAAATTGTATAAGACGCGGGGTGGAAACTGTTCAACTACGGCATCAATTGCTCCGAATGGATATAAAAAGAAATTACTGGCCATACTGCTCAGACGCACTTGGAAACTCCCGATGCTTTTCTTCTTCCCCCCTACGAGCCATTATATTCGCGTTCTTCGCTCTCTTTTACTTTCTTCCGCGCGACTCTTTCGACTTTGTTCTCGATCTTTCCATCGGCTTGGCTGCTCCGCCCTTATAACCTGATTTACAGGTGTCTCTCGCAGATATGGAGCTACCTCGGAGCTTCTTTATCGTACAGCCAAGCGGTTTTACCATTTGCGCAGACTTGGGAAAAGTAATAGTTTTCGTGGAAAGGTAATAGCATTCAGTCAGCATCGAGTATAGAAGGTCGAGGTATCATCTGTAGATCATGGTTGGTGGTACGGTTGCGCGGTGTATGCGCGTTTAAATTGTCTAAAGGCCGTGACGCGACGCGACGCGATGCGATTGATATTTATAAGCTGGCACGCTATTTCGGCAAGGTTTTTCCATTCCGCGCGGATACGGATCAGGCACGGTTCCAACGATTTTTCTCGTCCGCATAATTTCGCAGGAAAGTCTAGGTGGCGAATAATGCTGGTGAAAAGGATCGCGAAACAGACCGAGGACGTCGCGACGCGAGCGAAAAGAGGAGGGGGAAGAGTGACAGTAAGCTGTTCGTGGAACGTCTGCTCGCACTCGCGAAATTGCCAGCACCAGAAGCTTTCGAGGATGCGACGTGTCTGCGTCCAGACGACGCGCGCATCGCGCCAGTTGCATCCGCAACAGATAGAAGACACTTTAGCCGATACGCTGCGCCAAGCCGTTGACGTTCTTCGGATCGATTCGACCGACGATAATTCTTCGAGATGTTACGCCACGACCACGACGATCCATCGCATTATTTACTTTTCAAATAACTACTTTCGTATGGATCTCCTTTCGAATGCCGTATTGGCAATTTCGTATCGCTGAAACAATTTTGGCCAGATTCGTTCAAGGTCTCGTACAGTACCGTTACGTCGGCTCTTTGAAGAATAATTTAACAGGCGCGGAGTGGGGCGGGGCAGCCAGTCGGTATACTTATCTGAAAATGCATCGAGTGTCGAGAGTGCAGCGAACCGCGTCGAAATTAATAAGCCCTCGAGCATCCAACAGCCGTGCGCGTCCTTAGAAATGCATCCCTTATGAACCGGAGCGCGTTTCGAGCAGACTGATATTAAATCGTACGTCCGGTTGGATTCGATCCCCGATTATCTTTTCGAGAAACGTCAAACCGATACGTCGGTATCGTAAAGAATCGCTGAAAGAACCGAGGAATTTTATCGAAATAGCTATTTATCGATAGATCGTTGTCTCCGTTAGCTTGTAAATAAAGGAATCGTGTACGAGAAAGAAGCAGATCATTTCACGGATAGACTTTCGTTTTACTTTCTGGTTTAATATTACGCCGAGGAACGGAGAAACGATCGCGCGATTTATCGGTAGCGAGGCTTCTTACCGCTCTGGATATTTCGATTAGATTTCAGTTTGCTTTAAGCAAGGCGGTGGCCCGTATAAATTGCTCAGGGAAGATCGTCGTTACAATGTTCTCTTTCGAAACGTATGCTCGGTTGCTATCGGCAATAACTTTGGTCCTTTCATATCTTGCCAATAATTCGTCCCCGGTGCGCTAGACTCTAGCCGGTGCTGGAAAAGGACAGCCAAAGTAGAAAGGGGAGGAGGGCTCGTACCCGGAGGTTCCTACGGCCAGATCGAGGGTAGAAGAGCCCAAGGAGCCGGGGAAATTTATCCGACATATAAAAATGTCTGTTTGAGTTTATATAGGGAACGGTGAGATTTCAATAAAACCCTCGATTGTAAAGTACAGATAGAGGAGGCTGTCCGGACGTTACACGGGTCAGTGAAGCTCAAAGTCGAGTCTCTTTCTTGATCGTTTCTCTCTCCGTCGCAGAGGGGGTGACTGCTGGTTTAGTCGGTATCTCGCTCCTCGAAACTGCATCCACGCGAGACACGGCCCATTCGCGTGTGCAACGTCGCGTTATCGGTACGTGTATGTACTTGTTTCGATAGAAAGAATCGGTGGTTCGTTCTTTCGTTCGTCTCGTAGGGCCGCGAGCTCCGAGTGTTGGCTCGGATCGTTTATCCAGCTTGTCAACGATAGCGGTACGTAACTTTCGCGTCCAAAGAATCAACGATGGAAGGAATTCCTGCTGGCCGAAAAAAAAGTACAAACAATTCGAGAACCGTTACATGTCCCGTAACATTTTCTCTTGACAGCGACGCGTACGCGTTCGTAATCACCGACCTAACTAACGAATAGGACCGTTGCTCGCTAGGGAGAAGACTAATTCAAGCGCGCGGTTTAAACGCTCGAACAGTCTTTTGTAACGCGTGCACTAGCGAGCCTTGAATCAGTCTCATCGTGCTATCAATCTTTCTCGCGCGCCTGCTTTAAGACCAGCCATAAAGTCGGAATCGAACGATTTAACCGAGAACCTCGGCTTAGTTTCTCTCGGTCCCTGGACCCTAGTCACGGATCGGGCGCAATGCTTACGACCGATCGAATCTACCGGACCAGAAATAAATTCTATATTTAGGGGAAATTAACCGAGTCACCGAGACAAACGGACGCATCGCGACAAGATGTTGTCGAACGCGAACAAACGTAGCTAGATATGTATTGAGTGGCGGTTCGATCGCGCGATGCGGTCACTCGAGAAGTGGATAATTAGTACGACCCGTCCCACTAGTCTCACGCAGGATTAATTATGCGAGCTACAGTCTACGCGCGTAACCACACCCTCCCTCTACACACGTACGCGCGTACACAGCCGATTACATAAATATTAGACGCAGCACATGCGCGTTTACCATTTACGCTCGCGGACGCAGAAACATTGTTGCGTCTGTGCATCTAATCGTGGATACATTGGGATACGCGCGATAAATCGAAGCTTCTACGGCTGTATTTAGATCGGAGAAGAGGTTACGTGACGATAGCTTTTACAAGCATTTAGTCCTCGTTACATCGATGTTACATCAAAATGGACAAATACATATTTCGATTTATAGAAACGTTTCCCCGTTTTACGTAGTAACGTTACCGTGCAGTTGCCAAAAAAGAAATTGATCTTTCAAATTGCGCTGGTACGTGCTCGTTGGAACGCTGTTTGTTCGTCGCGCGCTATTTCCAAAGGGAAACGGTAAACGGTTCTCACGCGGTATGCGCTTCCGAAAAAAAATGTTTCGTCCGAGCTGAAAAAGCGTCTGTTATTCTTGCGCTGCCTCGAGGTAAACTCGTTACCGTGAACCGTGCCGGACCCGTGCCGGACCCGTTCCTCGTTTTCCGCTCGCTGGGGCTTGATATAGCAATTACGATGAAGTAAACACGCGATAAAACTCTTGGACCAAGTTTTATTTTCCGCAGAAAGCGGGTGTATTTGAGTGGACAGGACAACGGGTGCGGGTGGGGGTGGTGTAGCGCGGTACGACGGACTCTCTCGTGTTTGCGCTGAACCGGCCGTACACCGCTCTCCCAAATAGAATTTCAATTTCGGATGTAATCGTTGAAACTTCCGAGATCCCGCTTGGCTCGATCGCATCGATACAACTTTCATACGACGCTCTGGGAACGAAATTTTACGCCGGATCGAGCTTCGCGAGAATAACCGGCCGTCGCGTCCGATCAAATTTTTATCCGCGCTCCTTCGACGAGTAGCAAATTAAATCAAGACGAATGCGCTCCGAAAAATCGGCTTACCGTTACCCTCCCTCCCAACTAAATATTTTATTTACTTGTTCAAAGGTCGATATCTTACTCGGTCCGAGTCGGCAAACATCTCGCTCATTATCGTTCCGTTATTCTCTCTTATTATCCGTTTCAAAGTCCACTCACTCGCCTCTTATCCTCGATACCTACTGTATGCAGGGTGTTTGGCCACCCCTGGGAAAAATTTTAATGGAAGCTTATAGAGGTCAAAATAAGACGAAAATCAACAATACTAATTTCTTGATGGAGGCTTCGTTAAAAAGTTATTAACGTTTCAAGTTCCGCCTGTACTGAATTTTTTCCTCGAAAGTGGGTAGGATTCCGGGGGTATGTGTATTCATAAAAAATGATTGTAATTGAATCCCACAACCGAAAATAATTTTTCCAGAACGATTTGAAATTTTTGAATTTAATTGGTTATAACTTTTTAACGAAGAAATTGGTATTGTTGATTTTCGTGTTATTTTCGCCTCTAGAATCCCCCATTAAAATTTTTCCCAGGGGTGGCCCAGGGGTTTCTGTAGAAACGTAGGTATTTAAAGCGCGGACCGTCTTTCGTCCATTATCGGTAGCTGCCTTTGAGAGCGTGGGTCGGTCTTGGTGCTGGCGAGAACCGAACAACCAAGAAAGACTACCACCGATAACTCTAAAACCTAACCTGGTAATAGAGTAACCAAGCAGGCGCAAAGAATTCGTAGAGATAGGTTCGCGTGAGAATCGAGTAATTTTTCCCTCGCAGAGAATCTATTTTACCTCAAACACGTAGCAAAGGTACATCCGACTTGAGGGTGGATCTGTAAGGGAGTGTGTGTTCGCGGTACGTGACGCAACGGTAACGAGCATCAACCTTTTTTCCTTTCCCGTCTGCCGATGGATGAATCGCACCCGTACCGTTTCACACGAAATCGGTTCCGTTGCGTTGTTTCCGCTTTGGTCATGGTTCATCGACTTGGAAAGAAGTACTCCGCGAGCCACTCGGGCCAACCACTTCTCGGCCAAAATTCGATTTATAAGGTTCTAGTTCCGTTTGGAAGATTTTCAGACCTAACCCAGACACTGACCATCTTGTAACTCGCGTAATTCTCTACGCTCGATATCTCGTTCGGACCAATTTGCCGACGCGTGAGAGGCATCTCGCGAAACTCGCGAAACTTGCGAAACTATCGCGACTGTAACCAACAAGATAGAATCAGCGAAATTTCAGTTTTGCTATGTTAAAGTTCCGCTGAAGAAGAAACAGTTTGGTGGTAGACGATAACTTGGTACGTTCGCGCGATACATTTCGAGAAAAAAGACGTTCAGACGCCGACGCGCCGCACTGTGCGGACCGAATGGAATACATTTCTCAGGGCGGAAGAATGCTAGCGCCGGGATCAGAGTCCCTCCTCGTATGTGCGTTTTGGACTCGATCGATGGGAATACCAGCCCCAGTCCCTGTTCACGGACGGTGGCCCTTCCCCTATTTACCTTATTCAGCAAACAACATAACTCTCGGACGTTAAAACCAATTAATAGGAGTCGATCGTTATTATTAGGATTGCACCGTATCGGTACAATCTCTACCGATATTGGTGTTATTTCGATGCTCTCCGCTTTCTTTATGTATACGTTTACCGAATCGTTCCTTATGCGCGGCAACCACTTGGGAGAATATTGCGCTCAAAGCTTTGAGCGGCAAGGTAATCGTCTTAAGATACGTAGGTATACGCGTACATGCACACCGTGTACACGTTTACCCAGGTACGCTCCGCTTGACCTCGGGGAACAGTTCCAATTTCTGTCCATCGTGGTTTTTGGTTTTTCGAATTTAAGGAAAACCGTATCGGAACTGAATCCTAGGTATGCATCCCGAACGAGATGCTTCCGGACGAATAAACGGAATCGATTCGTTGGTAAAAATGTCGCGGTATCGGGCCAGCTAGACATTTTTAACGAAACACGTTGATAATGCACGTTCGAATTGCTTTGAATATACATACGTATAATACCTACGCGGAACATGTTGCGTGCACGCGACAAATGCGATAGGATACGCTGGCAAAAAGCTGGAAAGTAATTTCGCGTGCAAGACAGACGGCCCTTTATGTGGGAAGGATTACCGTTTCCGGTAGCAGGATTTAATTTCGCGGTCTGCCCATCAACGAGAATAACAATATGCGCCGCACGGCTACGAAAATACGGAACTTGAGAATCTGCGTACGCCTAGAACAATTAATTATTAGCTAAATATTTCTATCGTTTCACTGTCGGTCTGAGTTTTATTTCCGAGTGTGCGAGGGGGAAAGAAGCTTCGATAGGCTCTCGATGCGACGTTATCGGAAGGAATACAAGGACCGACGACGAATCTTTTCTCGCGAATGGAAGAAATTCATTGGTATTAGAGCAAAGAATGGAACCGCGCGAGTGTAAAGATCGAATCGCGAAACGCTGCGTCGCGTCGACTTTCGGGGGTTTATAGCTGCCTCTTGAAACGCGAATCGCGTCTTAATAAGCCCGAATGCCTCCGAGACGAATCCGAGGAAAATATTACCATCTTTTTCAAGAACCGACCGGTCGAGTATGCAACGCAGCACAACAATTCGCGCGTAAAAATAAATAAAGGGGCAATCTTCCGTCGAAGGATCCGTGATGTATTGCGGCGAGCTTTTTTTTGTCGGAGATACGATCCTCTCGGAACAGTTCCAACAATCCCTGTATACATACACGTCTCTGATGCTTGGCGTATCGATGGAACGTGTTCAGCATACGTTGCAACTCGTTAGAGATTTTCATTGGTTGGTACGTAACTATCGGAAAATTATCCTATTTTATCGAGTAGTAATCGACACGCGTACAACGTATACTTGTGCTCGATCGATCGACACGCGTTGTCGAATCTTTACGGTTTTATTTAGTCGTGCGAGGAGCAACCGAGCTTGAAAATAAATTGTACCTGCGGTTAGTTTCGTAGTAAAACGCAAATTAACCAAGCGCTAAGGCCAGACGGATTCGGTTGCGAGCGGCTCGACCGATTACTCGATTATCAGAGGCAATGTTGTAAAACGTTGGAAAGTAGACGATATTTTCCAACGTCCAACGGGTTTTCGTAGTTGCATCGTGACCCGTACAACGCACACGGGACAACCATCTCCCTTCCCGTAAGGAACCAAGAGAAAATGTACACGATTACCGTGAATGCACGTAATATACTCTGCCCATGGCACTGCGCGTTCGTTTCACCCACTTGCATCGATTCGAGCCCGCCATTTTTCCATTTTTGTTCGGGATTATCGGAGGCTGGTTTACCGATCCTAATTCGTATCTGGAAACGGGCATACAATGCGAGCACGGGTTCCGAAAATAGATAGGAAGAGAAACGAGGCAGGGCGGAAGGGAGGAAATCGGAAGATTCCAGAGTATCGTCGAAACTAATGCACAAGACGCTACCCGAGCTTGGATTGTCATTGCTCGAATCTCCGATGGAAATTCGCATGACTGATAAACCGATACCGGGTTATTCGAGCACCTGGAATCCATGGGTGGATGATGCAGGCGCGCACGAATTGATAATCTAAAGCTAGTGGATTGCTTTCGATTTGATCCTGCCAATCGCGCGTTCGTAATTCCCAAAGCGTCCATTTCCCCTGTACAAGAACCTCAACGAACTGCAACGCGAGAATATTCCAACGTATTCGTCGACGACCACGAAAGCTTGCCGAAACTTTAGAGGCGATTATGGAAATACAATATTATACGCAGCATCAAGCAAAATTTTCAAATCATCGGGTACTCTTTCTTCCAGCGATCGAAACTTTCCAAGGGAAATCGGAAGCTAAGATGGATGGATGGATGGTTGCGGCGCGACGTAGCGCGATCGTATTCGCGACGTAATTAACATTTCCACCGAAGACGTTTCGCAATTAACCCGCTCGTCGCACGCGCGGACTTAAATTCTCGTCGCGCAGTCGGCCGAGATCAAAGGCGATCCTTCGCGGCCTGGTTTTCGATTTACCAACAACCGACTGCTTAATGTTTCATCGGGCCTGCTCGACGGATATTCCATTAAAACTTGCGATCCGATTCGAAACGGGAACACGAAAGTAGCTGGCATTATTATCCTGCTCCGCGACAAACATTTTCGCCGTTCACTTTTCACCGTGCGATGCTTTCCAACGAGACAAAGCATCCAAGTTGTATATTCGCCTTTGCGCGTTTACTTTTGCCGCCTTAGTTTTACCCTATCGACGAACGCGTAATACCTCTATGTACTATATAGTGTTACGATTCTCGTCGAGACTCGTCAAGGCGACGAATTTCCACGACAGAGCGTAATGACCGATTATCGAAATAATGGTCGATTTTTGAAAAACAAGAAAGAGAAACGCTCCCCCGTCGATTGCCGAATTGTCGGTGACTGGCGTGGCGTCCATCGAAAAGATGATAGCCCGTAATAGGATATTTCGAGTGGCAGGACCGTTTCTTTTATCGGTCCTCGCATTTAAATGCTAAGTATTATTCAAATGACAGTCTTCCTTTTCTTTGGCTGTCTCAGCGGGGACCCTCTTCCTGTCCCTTATTGCTCTTTCTTCTTCCCTTTGCCTCTCTTCTTTCCTCTTATTGCTTCTCCTCTACGACTCTCTCTTTCTCTCTTTCTTTCCCTTTATTCCTCGTTCTAACCATCGGCCTGCTCAACCTCACCGTCCGTTTCTTCTTTTTTCTGCCCTCCATCACTCCCTCCATCGTCGTTCCCGCTGTTCGATATCTTTCTCGCACAGCTGAGACGCCCCTGGGACAAGAGGCTTCATTTCCTGATATTCAAATGCGCTCAAACATCATACCCGTCGCATCGCGTCGCGTCGCGTCGCGTCGCATCGCGTGGGTCTCGGCACCGGTACGCGCGACTCGTCGGTTTCCGCGCGGATGAGCCTCGCATTCGATTCTCGTACCCCTCGATGCACGCTTCTCGACGTTCCAACCCCTAGTCGCGACGATGCTCGCTGCAAAGAGGGATCTTTGCCATCGTCTCTCTCGACGACGCTCGCGGTGCAAAATGCAAATCGTCGTCGTGAGAGCAACGGTTATGAAATCGTTAAGGACGCGCTGCTCGGCTCGCATCCGGACACCACCACCACCATCGGAACATGGCATTTACAACAGAGAGTCGACTCGTTTCTTTTCGTCTCGCACAACACGGAATCGCAACAGCTGCGATAGGAATACTTTAACGGGAACACCGAGGGAGGATATTAAAATCAGATATTAAGGAACGTGACGGCGTCGTATTGCGGTGAAAAGAAGCCGTGAAATATTCGTAATGCCTACCAATTGCAACTATCGTAGTATTTCAGTAGGATGCGCAGAAACTTGTACGCTATCTCGTCTCGAAGGACCATTCGGTCTCTCCTGGTGGAAGGTATTGTCTTGTTTCGGTTTGCTTAATCGCTTCGAAACACCCCGTATTTGTCAGCGTTCCGTGGCTCGTTGCATTTCCATTCGTCCAGCCCTATGCTCGGAAATTGTACGCGACAGAGCGGTCGACGAGGAAATCGTTATTTCGAAATCGAACAGGAAGAAGGTTGTTAACGTTCGCGAGCCAACTTTTCACCTTTTCTTTCTCTCGATCTAGATCTATGACGATTGGTAGTCGCGCGTGCACCTTGCTCCGTACGCTCGAGTCTCCTCGGTGGTGGTATCTTTGTGCAACAATCGTCTCGCGCTACGTTTTCTCTGTTTGCTTCTGTTGTCGCGAGAGAAATAGATAAAGATAGGATGCGGCAGAGCGACGTGAATTAGAGATGATTCGGGAGTTGGGAAGCGCAACGGTATAGTAGGGCGCAGGAGTGCTGGTTTCCGGTTGGTCGTGCATGTCTTGAAGAACGAAAAAGCTTCTTCGATAGGACGTATACGAGGAACAAATAAGATGAGACTCGGGCAAGGAGAACGGACGGGGTGTATGGCAGTGCGACTCCTCCGGTAGCAGTTTTCCTGGACTCGGTGGCGGCGATGCCGATGCCGATGCCGATGCCGATGTCGATGTCGATGTCGGCGCAACGACCAAGAAAGGGGAACGAGAGCACATTGAATCTTGGATGAGACGGACGACGACAAATTGAAGGATCAAAGCGGCCGAAGGAACGCTGCACCACCGCGGTTTATTGTTCAACGACTGTGCGCCTTCCGCAGACCGTGCTGGAATCTGGAGATTCCAGGAGGACTCGGGCTCGATTAACGATGTCTACCGTCCAAACTTTACCGCGTATCGAATGGAAAATCTACCCCGCTCTTGAATATTACAAGTGCTCGATTCAACGGAAATTCCGATCGTCTCTCTAATTTTCACATTTTGCAAACACAAATAATAAGAACTTTTCGAAAAATGTCCCTGCAGAGAAACGAATCGGTCGGTCGGGAGTCTCCTTCTTTCCATACCTCGACATTCTAGCCTTGGATAATAAATGTTAAATTCATCTTCTGCCTAGGCAGTTCAATTCTCTCGTGTTCCGTTGTTGGTAAAACCAGTTGTTTCGAAGCAACCAACGAGTCCATCTGCTCGCTAGTTTCTAAATACCAGGAGTGCCGTCGCGTCGGTCGAGCAAAAATTGCAGAAAATTCGGTCGTACGACGGGCGAAAGAATAAAAATTTTATTCAATATTCCAGGCGGACTTGGAAGCTTATTCGGCCGTTGCATCGCGCGCGTTACGGTCTGCTTTTCATACAAACGCGGTTCTCGAAGGCCTCGTCAGCGTTGATGAAAAAACCCCAGCCACCGCACCGGTATGGTCCAAGAGATCGCACGCCAGAAAAATGTACGATAGAAACAGCATGGGGCCGGGAAGTTGCACCAACGAACGCGGAACTTTCGCTCGAGCTTATTAGCTATCGTTAAACGGTTAACGGAGGATTTGGCGGTACGTTAAGCACGGTGACCCATCTTTTGAAATTATCTCTTCAAAGTTGTTCTCTATAGACTCTCGTACGCGTCGTATTTCATCGACTATCTATCGGTCGCGAGCCTAGCTCTCGCAATGTCTCGTTTTTGTCCACCGGTGTCGTACGTTCACGCGTGTTACGCGACACGAGGCTGGAATAAAACTTTTCTCCCGCAAGATCTAATTAATAATAGCGAATGTACGCGCGTTACACGTACGCGTACAATGGACCATGTTAAGCAATTCTCGGCACCAAAGAGCTTCGATAGAACGTACGGTCTCGGAAAATACGAAGCGAGCCTCGTGCTGTTATCCTGTTTACGTATACCTACATACATACAACTATATGTATACACGTATAAATACCTACATACGTACGCGTACAATTATATGGGCACAAGTATGCGAAGCATACTATGCACGCTTTTACGCAAATTGCTGCGCAATATTCGCACTAGCTTTAAACCAAATTCATAACACTGGACAAACTGCGTCCTCGAAGTATTAAGGCATTAAAGTAATTGTTTGCAGTCTGGATAATACGAGTGAACCGGACACGGAACGCGAATAATTAATTAATGCGCCGCCGTGAATAACGACGTCGCTGATATTCCTGCGAGAGCCCTGAGCATTGCTCCTTCTGTCTATGCACCTCCCACGTTTCTCTCCCCACTCGTTAACCCTTTTCCACGCCGCTGATTTCACCAACGGGGGGGGGGGGGAGTGGGAAGGAAACGCAAGGACGAATTTTACCTCTCTCTATAGCGACAATACCGATAAATCGTAATAAGATCGTCATCGTTAATCCGTGTCGTACAATTTAATTAAGAGGTTCGCGAAAAGATAGAGACGCTAATATTTTTCAATTCTGTTACAATTAACAGAGATTACGCGTATACCGGATAATTTATTCGGACGAGAGTAAATTTAATATCTCTCTAAAGCACAACTAATATATTATACGTATGTAGAGACGAAATGCGGCGACGGCGACAAGGACGGCATCAGTATTGGTAGGTCCAGTTTGCATCGCAATTGGAGCCGTTGTTCGCGCGAAAAGTCGTTTCAGCCGAGGGAAAGGCAACAAAGGAGCGGAACGGGATTAGACGTCGACTAGCGAGTCTGACAGGAACGAAACGCGTTCCCGTGAACGATAACGAACTCGAAAAGTACATTTCGAGATTAGTTTTCGCGGCAGGGCACAAACGGACGGATCTCCGTCGAGCCCTCGAACAGAGTTTCTCATGGACGAGACGTTAACACGACAACTCCGAGAGAGGGTGACTGAGTCTGTTAGCGGGTAAAATAATAGGGCCGCGGACGGAGAGTGCTGCTGGTCGCGAGACAGAAGCGTCGCGACGCGTGACACACGGTGCTCGAAACAGGGGGAACAAAGAGAGAGACGTTCGTGCTATCCGTTGTGAGAAAAGTGTAAGAAAGGGGGGAACTCTGCCGATGGAAAGAGCAAAGCAGATGAGAGGGTGGACCACGTTCAGAGCAGAGAGAAATATAAGTTTCGGTGATAAATCGGCGAGTCTCGCGAAAAGTGAGAACACGCTTGCTACGTGTACGAGTCTCCGAGAGGACGAGGACGGGACAGGGGTTGGGGAATGCTTCTGGAAAGGGGGTTGGAGGGCCGAAGACAGCTGGTATCCGCGCGACTAAATGCGGACCTGTTACTACCGCCTACAGACGGACACAAGCGTTTAGCCAATACTACTATTACTAGGCTGACGAGAATTCCGCCTATCGATCGTTGTTTCGCCAACGACACTGTTCGCTCTAAATAATAAACAAATAGAAATTCGGTAAAGCTGAATAATCGTTAAAAACGTGTATAATTCGCAAAAGAAATTTCAGAACGCGTTTGTTGGACAATTTATCCCGAGGGGATTTATCGTGAGAAAGCAGTCGCGAAATATTTGGCGCGATGCGACGTTTGCTTCTTTGCCTAAAGAAGATGACGAAATAGATATGCTCGATAACGAAATCTACCTTTATTTAGTCCATCGAAAGGCTGCCTACTCTAAACTCTCTCCTTGTCGTGTTTCCAATATTCATTTTCATCGTCTCTTTTTATTACTACAACTTCCTTAAATGCGTTTCGTAAACGCGTCATTTGATAAAAGAGAGAGTTTCCGCCCTGAATGCTCGCATCTCGTTAAAAATAGTTAAAGACCGCTAGGAGCGTTGAACACGGTACACATTGCTCGGCGGTAAGGAGATGCAAAAGGCAAACGAGGGTGTCTTCCAGAGACGATCCCCCGCATCTCTTAACGGGGGTGGGTGGGTCTTGTACCGTACTACCATAAAATGAGATATTTTATTTTTTAATTTTTCTCCAAAATGATTATTGACAATGGTCTTTTTAAACTTGGCATATTTCATCGTACATTCGTTTTCGTAAGGAAATATTTATTCAAGGAGTAAATATATCGTCCAAAATGGAAAAGGACAGGCAATTTAAAAATAATGAAACTTGATATCAGGGTGTCTTGAAGTAGGTAATTAATTGGTAATTAATTGGAAAGGCATTTTATTCGATCGACATTTAAAACGAAATTGCGTGCTAAATATGCGTTTTCGGTTGAAAAACGAAATAAAACCAAAGATTGCACGTATCGCAAATATATTATATCGTCGAGAAAAAACTCGTGACGAACAAATTGCGCAACGACGACTGTGTTCGTGTTCATGTTAGGCCTTTATTATAAGGCTCCCGAAGTTATCGGGCAAGGATAAAATTAATTAGCTTAATTAGCGTCTTTGGGCGTGCCATAATTCTCCTTCATTAACGGAGTAAACCAGAATAGCCGGCGGGATATCCAGAAATTACATCTCGGCCGTATCGCAACCGGGCAACCGAGCAACCGAGCAACCGAGCAACCGTGCAACCGAGCAACCGGAGGCCAGAAATACGAGACATTTTTCCTCTGGAATAATTTTTACAAAGACCACAGCCGCTATCCGCCTTTCCGCGTACATTCTGCGGTCCATGGGCCGTCGCCTCGATGCACGCGCGCTTCTCATCACCACGAAATACGAGACCTCAAAAACCGTTGCGTGGCATCGACTTTTACGGTGGAGTTGAAAAAATCGCCGGGTATATTCAAATTTCAAGTGACCATCATTTCGCGCTTTTCCAATCTTTACTCTCTCTCTCTGCTTCGCCTCCTCGTCCTCTTTATTCTCTCTGGTTCCTCTTTCTCGATGCGTCCGAATATTCGGATAATGATCGAGTGTCCTTCCGTACGCGACAACTACTTAAACTTGACGAAACCAAAGGGAAAGAATAGCTGGAAAGTAAACTGGTAAAATTGCCACTCTGGCAAGGGGCAGAGAACGGTTTAGGAAAAATAAGAATTTCTTGTTCCAAAGCGTCGACGAGATTTCCCGGCCGGCGTTGGCCCACGGTCGAGCAGGCAAAGGGATGGAGCGGACGAGAAACTAAAGAAGAATATGAAGTGGATAATATGCGTATACATGTAAAAACAGAAAAAAAAGAAAGAGGAAAGAGGAAAATAAGGAAATGGAAGAGAAACACGGGGAGCCAGAGATGAGAAAGTAGTGAAAAATGTTCCGCGAGATGCAACGAGGAGAGCATATTTGAATTATGAGATTTAAATGTGCCGCGGACGTGGTTAGCATGAAGGGAAAGGTGTAGCCCGTCGACTCTAGCCGTGGTCGCGTGCTTCAATCCGCGTACACGTGAATATGCCTGCGCCCCGTCGCGCTCAATTTCCTAACATTTTATGGCATCGTGCATTAAGCACAGGCGCGGACGACTAGCGAAAAACTGATTAAAAATGAACGAGTTTCCCGGATTAAAGAATAACGCATCGTTAGAGGATCCTCAGATTTTTCTTTCACGATTCTTACGCTTGCGCGTCCAAGCAAACTCAACGGGCTGGAAAATATACCCGTACAATGCTTACTCTTATTACAATAGAGAAAACAAGTTTACAAATTTCTTTCAGGGCAATTGTACAGGATGTTTGCCCACCCATGGGAACAATTTTAACGGGAGATTCCAGAGGCCAAAATAAGATGAAAATCAAGAATACCAATTTGTTGATCAAGGCTTCGTTAAAAAGTTATTCCGCCGGTAGTTTGTCCTCTAGAATTTTCCACTAAAATTTTTCCCAGGGGTGCTCGAACACCCTCGTATGCCGAATTATCTTTTCGTTTCGATAGAAATCCCACAACTGGTATGTGAGACGGTTTTCTAGTAGCAACGAAAAATTCTGTTTCGCGTATCAATTATTTCACAAATTTTACTTTTCTGAAATTCTCTTGTAATTCGGTACTGTTTACATATTTCCGAGCTCGTCACCTTCTCTATGTATATCGGTGCGTTCGACGTTGATGTTCTTACCTTCCTACCTTTCTATACCTGACGAGGCTTCGAGTAGGGACAATGGAGTGGGGACTTTGGGTCTAGGCTGGGCCGATCGAGTTGCCTGCCACGGGCACAGTTCTACAATAGAATCCGTCGCGTTCCTAACACGTCTCGAAAGCCCAACAGTGTTTAGTGAAATTATTTCGGGTTAAGAATATACATTTCGGTTCCTTATAAGCCTCTTTTTCCGAAATGTCCAACAATATTATAATATTGCTGGCTAATGACACGTATCTATGTACATGTGCAGCCAGTATATTTGTACATAGCTAGAAAGGAATATTTGATTACAGCCGGTCCATTGTATTTCAATATCACTGGGATCTCGAAAAGTATTTTTATTACGTCGTATTCCACTCGATCTAATATTGATTCAACCAGGAATTTTCAATCAGTCCGTTATTAAAAAGTATTTCGTTATTAAACATACTCGGTTCGGTTGGATCGTTTTCCGGTCAGACTACAACGGAAAATACAACGCGGAGAATGTAAACATCGCGTTTCGATTCAAATTATTCTGCCGTTGTACGAATTGTCGTGCCGCGTTTTTTTTGGTTTTCGTGTCCCGTCACGCTCGTAAATTATACGCTACCGAGCCTGTCGAAGGAGCCCACTGTACGGAATCGCGTCGGTTCTTGGAACGCAACGATTCACCGAAAACCACCGAGCCTCGATAACAACGCGTAGTAGAGGTTGCAGATAGGAGACTCGGACGCGGCTAGAATACCCAGATTTTTCCAGTCCCTGGATCATCCGTCGCGTCGGTTCTAAGAAGGCGCTCGCCCACCGTTGCTTTCCCTTTCCGTTCGTTCTTTCGTTGGTTCGCGTGAAATTTATACGCAGCCCGAGTAGAAAACCGCTATCTTTTAATTTATGCGTCCTCCTGGGAATTTAATATTCTCCGAGCGTCTGGGGCGCGTGCCGGCACGGCGCTTTGCAACAATCTTCTCCTCTCCCGACTGAATCGCACCAAAGAGAGGACCAGCAACTTAAAAGAAGAGAAGAGCAACCGAGTAGCACGATGAAACAAGCAAGTGTTGGAGATCGGGTGGGTGAGGAGGCTTGGAGAGGAGTCGAAGGAGTCTCGAGGGCCCTGTTTCCCAGGACCCAACCTTTGCATCCCAACAAGGCTCGACGACGCGAACCAACTGCTCGCGAATTAGGCATGCCAACGTCACTAACCTCTATCTTTCTTTCTATCCTAGATCCCGAATCGTGAACAAACTATCGAAATTGTCATTTTTATCCACGCGTACATTGACGTTCTCGTTAGCCTGGGTCTGCCAACCGCCATCGAAAACCGTGTGTAATCGTCCAGCTGCGCGAATCTGTGTAATTTCGGTGTAAATTGGTTGAAAAGCATATTCTGTATTATCAGCGCGAGTATTACCTCGCACGCAATGACGTTCCTTTCGTAGACAATTGTGCGACCGAGCGACCGAGCGACCGAGCGACCGGCTAAAGGAAACAAGGGCTCTCTTGTCCGATAAAAAATTAAACCACGAGCGAAAGATTGAAATAAATATCGACACGAGCCATAATTTCCATAGCTAATTAGGAGCATTGCTATCTTGCGAGCGCAGCTGACCGCGTCGTTGAATCGTCGCGTTGTTTCGCCTGGCGGGATCAAATACACGCTTGGATTACGGTGGATTATATTCGTACATCGGTACGCGTCGACGATCGCGCGTAGTAATTCGCTGGAAATAATAGGGTGCGCATGTAACGGCTCCCATTGCAATGTAAATAACATTATCCAGAAGCAAGATAAAATAAGGCATACGGTGATCGCTTCCGCGCGGAATTTCCCGTTAAACGCCTTGCGATCATTCGATTATCAAGTAATTTAACGACAGCCGAACACCGAGCGAAATTGCGTAATTAAACCCTTTGTCGAACGGTGAAAGCCAGAGCAATAGAAGAGAGACAGAGATAGAGATGGAGATAGTGAGACGGACGGACGGACGGACGGAGGGAGGGAGGGAAGGAGGGAGGTATATACACATAACGTTTATTAGCCCGTTGAAAAGGACATTAAAGCTTAATTGTCAAGTTAATTAACAGCGATGGCTTATTTCCGACGTTCGTTTTGCTCTTTTCCTACAAGATGCACTGCGTCGCGTCGCGTCGCGCCACGCCACGCCACGCCACGCCACGCCACGCCACGCCACGCTACGCCATCGTAAAAGTTTCTCGCGGTGGTTCGTTGCTGTTTGAAACGACTCGCGAATTAATATTGCGAATACGCTGGTTCGCTTTGGTTCTTGTCGCGTATCAGTGCGCCGGAAAGATTTCACGAACCGTGAAACCGGTGGCATCCTTTTGAGATCTTAGCCGATTTGCAAACTAATGCCGACGATGAAACCTTCGAAAGCCATTTTAAATTTGCGAAATTGCACGCAAAGACGATAAGCGCCCGTTTGTCGATTCCAACGCCTCGTTAAATCCAATTTCTCCAAGCGAAAAGCGCCGAGCTTCTTTTTATTCGCTCGTCGATTTTTCAATAACGTTTTCTTACATGTTGAAAACATGTTACAAGACTCGGTTAGTTTTCAACAAGCAAGTATTTCTATCTAGCGTGTTGTTCGATACACCGTAGATGCGATTCTTGGAACGTTTAAACAAAGTTTGAACGGCAGCGAAACGAGGTTTATTATAAATATCGTCTGGATATATCCTCGAGGCGAATGCACGCCGAGCTTCTTCCTTTATACCGCGTGCAATTTGCACAACGTTACACGTTTCCGAGTTTTATCTCGATGTAACGAACACAATGGCGCGCATTCATATTCGTGTCGTTCGTTTACATGGAACGCGTGTTACGCGCATCTAACAACGATTCAGCCAGTTTCGAAGGTATTCCAAGGTTCGAGTTGCGTTACCATTCCCTGCCTCCACGCCCCCTCCCCTCGGGTACGTTATGATAACGATAAAATGGTGAGCAGTGTGCACGATATAGAAACTGTAGTTTTGGGTTAGCAGGCCGAGGAACGTTATCGCACAAATAAGAAACAAGTTTCATTTAAGTAAGATCCATCGTGGTACGAACGTTTACCAGATAATAGGAGATAAAGATAGGATCGATAGGAGCTGTTCGCAGGGTTACGTGTTACCACCGTAAACTCTTGACACCATTTTTCGTCGTACCTTTTTGCATCGTATATACACGTTGCATTCGGCAGCCAAGTAAATTTTAACGAGAAGAATTACGTTTTTCGTGACTCGCACCGTTCGATAAACTACTTTGCTCCTTGTTCTTTTCGAATTGTCGGGACTTTGGTTCCCGGCTAGAACGAAAAGCAATTTCTCTCTGTCGCGATCGAGCCATCCCCCGCGGCCAATAATAATCTAATTATTATTTCTGCGTTAAGTCTGGCCCGATGGCAGGATCTTGGCACCGTTCGAGGGTACGGTGAGGGATCGAGAGAGAACCGACTCCCAGTGAAATTATTCCCGAAAGAGGCAGAGCAAACTGCGGCGTTGCGCTCATTAAGGTGGACGTCCTTTACGAGGAAGGAAACGAGATTCCCGTCGAAGAACGAACGAGCGGGAGCAAAACTGAAATGGAGATAGAATAATCGGCTGCACGGCTTCCTCACTTTTCACCGCGACTTGTCAGTTACAAGGTTGTTCTAGTCGACGAAGCAATTATCTTTCGCTAAAGTGGCCTCGCATTGCTCCGAGCACGGCGACGAGGAAGAACGAATTTCAAGTTAACTGAATTTTTCTTATCGCTTTTGCACGGTGAACGCCGCTTTTTTTCTCCCTATCGTGCCACGATGCGCCGCATTCTCGCTTCCTCGAGTATCACGGATCTCGCGAAATTGAGGAAGAACGACGATGCGATAAACTCTGCTCTCCAGCTTATCAGACTTAATAATTGAGCGTTCGCATTCACCTTGGATCAACTACTATTTTTCTATCGTTTGGGCCAACTTATCCTTTCCCGATTTTCCCGATTTTCCCGATTTTCCCGATTTTCCCGACTTTCTGCGTATATTACTACGGTAGGATTATTTGAAAATGTACGATTCTTTCGAGTGGTTTTTATCAAAGGGATCAATTTGTGTGCTTTCAGGTTCTTTAGGATCAATCGTATCGGCATGTTTTAATCAAAGATGAAAACGCGTAAAGACGACATTACCTTCCCCCGTGGCGTCCAAATCTAAAATACTTCCACTTTGGTGGAAAGCATCGTGCCTGGAATGCCAGCAGCAGAGTGGTACTAGGCAGCAAGTACTGCTCCGTAGGAAGAGACGTAGTAAGGTCTAGAAAGGAGCCGTTCCACTGGGATATTCGGATGTACGAGCCCGGAGATCTGGAGGTGGTTGATCAGGTACGAGTATCACGCTCGAGGCATAACTGACTGACTTCAGGAGCGATGGCTGGGCTATTCCGAGACCATCGTCCCGCAACCGCCCCCCGACCATACGGGCCACCGGCCCCCGACCCCCGACATTCCTTATCCGTAATTTATACTTTCAATTTACTCGATCTAGAAGATTCGATGCGGACCTAAACCCAAGACCTCGCCGATTCGTAGAAATCCCTCGACTTAATGGTTTCGTTCGAGACGACGCTCTTTTTCAATTTCACACTCTATCGGAATCATTAACGGCCTGACCTTCCTCCTCCTATTCCGTCCCGTTCCGTCCTATCTTGTCCCTTGGTTGCGCTTATCGTACATAATTTAGAGAATAAACCGCCAGCGATTAGAGAGCTCGAACGAACGTTTAGTCGCGTCGCGACTAGGATCTGATCCTTTCCGAAATTAAACTTTCAACGAGGAATATGCTCAAAGAAGCAGCCCTGCAACCTCAATCATCTATCAATCTTACAGTCCCTAATAATCTCCGTCTTGTAAAATAACATGGTGATCAGAGTGTCGATTTAAATTGTATTATTTCGCAGGAAGGAAAGAGAGCATTATCGGATCAGCTCGATCAGAATCGGCGTTAGATTGTAAAAGAGTTCCACGCTGATAAAATATTCAGAGCGCGTCATCAGCCGCAGGCTGTAAAATTAGATTCGTCCGGCTCCATTGCTATTACCCGGGGTAAAATAATCCGAGAATGGGAGCCGCGCGGAAGGGCGTTCGTATCGTCAAGGTTTCGACCATTGCCGTTGGAATCCCTTTTGATCGTACAAGGATACATGGAAATACGCCCGCGACTCGCAAGTTTAATCGTCCACGGCATGCAAAAGCTTTCACGATAATAGGTGAAACGTTCGAGTATCGTAGGTAATGTAGAAGAGAGAGATTATTTCTGAAACGAAGCGAATCAAGTTCCCTCGCCGCGATATATCGCTACGAATCTGATACTTGATTATTTCGACACTTTGAAAATTAAGTTGTCCTGCAACGCGCAGGAAAAGCTCGATCGCTCGATCCTGATAGATGTTTCGTATCCTTGGGCTGCAAGGACCTAGTTTCTGTTTATACGGTACTAGTCGGTAAACAGAACGGTTCTCGATTTTCAAGGGACGATGCTAATTAACATAGAGCCGGTTCTACGTATTGGCTAAATATCTAACCATGCATCGACGAATATCGAACGTGTGGATGGAATGCTCGGTTCGTAGCATGGTTTCGGTATATGTAGGTTCGTTCGTTGTCGGCAATCGACTCTGCACCAAAGCGCACGAGAGTTTTAACAAACATTGACCGTCGTACGCATTCGAGCGTGTTTTACCTTAGACAATTTTAAATCGACCAAAATTTGCCGACGTATTTCCGTAATTCATCGTCTGTAATTTACGATCGCGTAATGGTCGAGTTTCTTGGCTCGGTAACGCCAGAGTCTTTCAAGATTTCGCCTCTTGTCTCTCTCTCCCTGCCCCTTGTTCCCGACCCGCGACGGAGCAACTATATTCGTCTAATAAACATTATGGAAAGCGCTCGAGATGATACACGGCCGCAGTTAAATTACTTTAATCCGTTATAACAGGAAAACGCGACGTCGAGCGTTCACGGTCGGGCTTTCGCGCGGACGGTGTTGCGCGTTCAGCTAAGAAGATAAAGGGCTATTACCGGGATGAAAAATTTTCAGAACACGAACACTGCAGCCGATTACGAGCGTTTGATTAATTTGCCCGCTATATTTCTTTCTAGCGCTTTAATTTTAGACGCGTTTCGTTCTCGACAACGAATATCTTTATGTTTTTATGCGTCCCTCGACAATAACTTTAATATCGTGGACAGTTTTTCCCAATACTTGAAAGTCTGCTCGAATTTTCCTTCAACTCTGTGCTCTCGTTCCTCTTGATACTAAATACATATATCGAGGAATCTTCCATTAAATATAAATATTATAACGAGTAGAAATTTCAACGACACTTTCGATGTTAGTGATCGTAATATAGTATGTAGTCGTCGCGTAATGTAGGAATTGTGCGTGGAGCACCGTTGTAGGTTTTTTACCGTTTGTACGAAACTACGTATACATCGGTCGTGAAACAAGTGTTCGATCGAGAGACCTAGGAAATAGAAATTCCCGTTGCATTCTGAAATTTCAGGCGTTTCGTGAAAAGCAGCAATTACCAGCTACGAACGTTTCCTCACCCCCTATCCCTTGCACACTGGTTACCTAAACTTATCGCGTTTATTTATCGCGTAGTCGTTTAACCAGCCTTTAATTAGAATGGAAATGCATCACTTTCCTTCGCAAGAACAAACTTGCTCGAGTATATTTAGAAAAAAAGTACACAAACCGATTGTTTCGGTACAGCTCTCGATTCGCAAAAGTAATACCGTTAATGCGAGTCTTGACGATTCGAAGCGTTTAGAGAGGATGCAATTGAAATATGCCGTAAATTAAGATTAAAATTTACGCGTATTGTATTTCTCTTTAGCCTGAACCGCACGCGATCGATTAAAATTGTACTCGAATAACTGATAGGCTATGTAGAGTTTTTAACGGGAAGGGGTTGGTTTTCAGCAAAGCGTGATTTTTACTTGATCGCTGGGAGTTTGGACTATCCCGGGAAAATATTCCATCGTTAGTACATACGTAAACGATTGAAAATTATTTACGCGTTCGAAAGTATCTTTTAGGTAAGCAACGATCGAGCCGAGCGATTAGCAGCTAATAAGTTTAAAAAGAACAACAAAGTCCAAGGAAAGAGCGCGGAAGAGGAATGGAGAGGAGAGGAGAGCGGCGGGCGGGTGTCGGGATATTCGCATAAGATCGAAAGCAAGGATGGGCAGCGAGGGAAAAGGAATTATCGCGGCACGCAGTCGCTTCCGCGAGGCATAAACGAATCGAATAAGTTTCGAGGACTATTAAAGTTGAAATTTGATTTACTACGTACCGTCGATTACCGGGCTGACTTCTGGTTGCTTGGTTGCTTGGTTGCTTGGTTGCTTGGTTGTCTGCCGGCCTGGATAACCGAATCGACCAACTTTGACTTTGCACTTGAGAATTTCTCCCTCCACCGTTAGACGCGAGAAAATTCACTGCAGGGATACAGAGAACGGCAGAAAGGACCGAGACGACCGATCTCACGAATAATTTGGTTGCTACGATGCGTTTGTAAATTTCACGAGAAACCGAGTACAACAGCAAAGAAACGACGATGCGAATCTAATAAAGTCTCTAATATTTAGTTTGTATCGTTAAAGCAAGCCGTGCATCGTTGTTGCTCGAATAGTTTGCGTTGCTGTTGCGAACGTAAAGCAGTCAGGAACGAATAAAAAGGGCTAAAGGAAATTTTATTTAACTATAACCTACGATTGTTGCAACTTTTAGCATAGTTTTTCGGTCGAACGTTGCTTCGATCCTCAGGGAACGCACGTAAACGTAGCTCGATCGAAAGTTTCATTGTCCATAATCGAAGAACGCAAGCAAGTCTGGAATCCTGCTGGAGGAATTTCCAAAGTAAATAATGGACGCAAGTACGACGGATGTTTATTTTGAAAAGGTTTTCTCTGTAGTTGGCGAGTAACCGGTGGTACTCTGTTGAATAGGAAACACTGTCAAAGCCTTAGACGTATGACACGACGTGGTTCGGTGCGGCGCGGCGCGGCGCGGCGCGGTGGTTGCTCCATACCGAGAGAAATAAATGACCGACTCGGAGGTTGGCGCACTCATGGCCAGACCTCCGCAGGTTTATGCTTCAGCTGGGAAATTTTTCGAGGGTTTAGACGAGCGATCTAAAAGACAGTCACGTACCGAGAATTTCCAGCCCCCTGTTCCCTGGCCGAGCCCCCTTCTCTACGACCGTTGATCCTCCTACGAAGGAGATGTTCGATTCGGCTTCCTTCCTTCGAAATCTCTACTCGGACTCGTCGGGGCAGCGTTTCGAGCTCGCCGTTCAGAAAAATGATCCACTTTCGTAAGGTCGTTGCGTAATAAATTTATCCTTGATTCGATTTCGTCCCTATCTATCGGACGAACGTGACAGATATTCCAGAGTTTCCTTGTAATATTCACGAGGACCGACGCCGGTTCTCTATTTCACCGAACGCTGGCTGGATAATGCCTGTTAGTCGTAGGCACCTGGTACATGTACGCGTTTCCGCATAATAATTATTTATTTTAATTACATACTCGATATCCGTTCCATTCAATTTCGCGGTTATTATCGAAAAGTTTTGAAAATCGTAACGGCAGCAACGATAACTAACGCGATAAATCATCGACGTTTATGCGTAAAATATGGAGAGCAGCATCGAAATGCGCGTTTTGTCCGACGCTGTTACATCCGATCCCAAGTTCCGGCCGGGTGGTTCCCCCGTCCCGATGAAATTTAGAAAGCTCGGTCGTTTAACATAAAAAGAAAAATAACGCATGCGAAACGCGAGTCGAAACGCCGCGTCGCATTAATTTGTAACGTATCATCTCCGTTGTTTGCGGCCCGTAACGCAATACTGCGAACAAGAGAAATTAAACATCGCGAACGATGCAACGGAATGGTGTGCCAGATAATTATCCTTGCTTCTCGAATAAATGTTTTCCTAAAAACGGGGCTTGGTTTATTCTTGTTCGTGTCCTCGATTATGCGGTAATTCTTTTGTAAGGAAACATTTCGAATAAACGTTGAAAATACGCATTTTCGCTTTTAGAACAATACTACCGACCAACTACCGATCGCAATTTTAATATACGGTCGTTTCTCGCACACCTCGATAGAAAAACGTCGATGGCCGGTAGGTTACCGATGAAAGAAGCATCGAGATTCCGTCTAGAGGATGAGAAAAGCAAGAGGGAGAGTTCCGGTTGTCGCGGATCATGGCATGGCTAACGAGATGTGCTCGTTCCGCGAATTGTTTGGCCAGCAGCGTGCCGTAACTATTATTTGAACAGCACTAGCCAAGAGAGGGTGGGTTGGAAAAATAGAGAAGGGTCGGGGAGCGATGGAAACCGGATGGAAATCCGAGTAGACCGTTACGGCAACGACCAGGACAATAAGAGCAGTCAGCCACCCTTTCGGAACCGTTCTTCGGCCCCGCGTGAAAGGGGCAAAGTGGTACGGAAATCGAAAAGCTGCTCTCGCCCTCTTGCTCTTTTTGACAACGCTTTCGGTATGGGGAGCGAGCAGCTCCTCCTCGTCGTCGTCGGTCGTTGTTGCCAGGGGGGAATGCTTCTCGACGTAGGAATTTCCAAGGTGCGAGAGTTCGACGAACGACGGTAATGATTGTTGGAATTTTTCCTCGTTCCGCGGGTTTCTTCGCTCGAAGAAAGTGTTTCGGCGGATAACTTGGTTCCAGCGAGTCGCGATAACGACCGATTTCCAGCCCCTAGAATATCCAGGGCAGATACACGAATCGACTTGTATCGAATCAAATCAACGATCTATGTATACGTAACGAGCCACCAACGATTTTTGTTCCCAATGGTATCGGGCGTTTCTATTTGTAATACCAGGCTCGATGAAATCGCTAGCAAAGCTATCTTTGTTCAGGATCGATTGATCGTGTCGGTAAAAATGTAAAAGTCCTTGACTATTTAGCGAGCGGAAGCTTCGTTATCGAGATACAAGGCCTTGAAATTTACAAGCGTCGCTTCGATCCCGTGCTGTTTGAATTCGCGTGCGATTTCGTCGATGGGGGTGACCGCGCCACCCATCAGCCGACTGGGATTCGAACAGCGCATGCCGGACATCACGCATGTAAATTTGAAGCCTTTGTGCCTCGATAACGAACCCTCTGATCGCATCGTGATAACGGATTTTTTTCCGAGTACGCCGGCACGAAGAATCGATCGCGAACTAAGGTCCAAGACGTTTCATACAAGATTCGATAATAATATTTCTCCGTGAATAGTGTCCGAAGAGTTTAGCAAGTTTTCTAGTATTCGTCGAGAGAAGTAAAAAATGTCGAATCAAGTACATACGTAAGGATAGTCGTGAATTGTAGTGCGGCGAGAAGGAGAATTGTTTCGGTGGGAAAGAAAATGAGGCGAGGCGACGCGACGCGACGCGTCGAGACGAAAATTTCACGTCGTTATGAGAAAAACGTACCGCGGGGACGCGAGATTGACTTCGCGCGAACTTCTTATCATTCCTCGTACAAAGTCGTGGACTGCTTGTTTTTTCCCCCTTGCTCATTTTGGGAGTGGGGGGAATTACTTTTGTTGGAGAGCTGTCTGCGTCGTCTATTTGCGGACACGGAAGGATTCGGAAACCGAGTTCGAGCGGGGACAAAGTCTGAAAGAGAATCAACCTTTCGCGGGCGTAATTGCTTTTCGTTCCTGTCTTCGATCTTTGATCGCTTTTCCTTTCCATTGTTTTTCACATTTCCCGTTTAACGACACCAACGATTATTGTTAGCCAACGATATTATACAAGAAGAAATTTACGGCATAAAAGGAAACGCTTTACACCTATATTTAAAAATATTGTCTATCCGTTCCTTGAAACTTTCGCTTTGGCCTCTGTCTCTCTTGGCTGCGACGATATCTCGACGCATCGGCAGTTTAAATCTCTCGTCTCCTTTTGCCGCTTTATCCGTGGGTGTCGTTAATATCCTGGGCAACGACGTATCGAACGTAAATCAAGATACTTGGCAGGGTCAGGTACTCGATACGCTTTCTATAAATTACGATCATCGTTGATCTCTTCCCTCTGTTCTCCCTGTTCCCTATTTAAACATCGATGATACGATTTTACGTTGGTTTACGCAATGTAAATTCAGAGTTGTACATTTACCGGTAATGTTAAATTCGAACGTTACGGGAAGGGATCTAATGTCGGCAATTAGGAGAAATCGGCTCCGAGAGACAAACCCTTTGCCGCTGCGCGTAGACGAGGGCACAACGCGACGGGCGGTTCGATATTTCGAGGGACACGGGGAAAAACGAGGAACGAAGAGAATCGCTGCCGCGATAACGATGTTGCGTCGCTTTCTGATGAGAACGAAGCTTTGTTCGACGGACCGGAAGCGGATACCGCTCATCAAGGACCATCGGTCCGGCCCACAATGCACGTTTTTCCCTCCTACGGTTAGTGCGAAAAAAGGGCGGACGGGCAAACGCTGCCTCGAGCGAACAGAAAGAGAAGAGATCGGTCGAGCAACCAACGACGAAACAGAGAGAATCGTCTGTTCCGCGACGTACCGGTAGGCATTGACAGCGATTCCGGGATCAACGGCGCGATTAATGGCGGCAAGATCATTTGCCAACCGCCTTTCTGTGTTCAAACTCCCCTTTACAATTGTCAAGCATCGCTAAGAACGCGAAAAAGTCGGGGATGATGTGTAATGACTTTGATCCGGAATCGAGAATAACGGTTAGTCGATGTTAACGGTTTTCAAATAAATGGTGCTGGACTTTTTCCAGCCGTCTGCGCTTGGTCGCGTCGGTAAAATCTTGTCACGAGTGGGTTAATAGAAAAGCGTGACTCTTGGCCGTACTAATGGCCGTATCCTTGTGCGGGCCGGTAGTTGGCATTTAAATTTAAACGACACAAAAGACTACCTGAAAGGGTTTAGCATAGCGGCAGAAAGCACGCTTAGAAATAAAAAGCAACCGAGACGACAGCCGCTGCTGGTTATTTTATACGTAGATGATTACAACTGCGAAATAACCAAAGTACTCGGTTGAACCAAACACGGCCTATCGAAGGAACTGTGGGGCGTTGTTCAGGGTGACCATCGAGTACATGGCACTCGAGGCCGTCGTGCAAACATCAGCCGGAAATCCGAGGGTTAAATTACGCGAACCCATTAAGATCTCCGAGATCTATAGCTAGTTAAAACAATCATAGCTAAGCCGGTTGAGGAGTTGCCGTCTCTGAGACGCCAAGGTGCTGGCTGGAGCGGCGACGCGACGGCTAGATTTAATTAAAATTTCATTTTGGGGAGGGTGATAAGGAGAGGGTGAAAGTGGGCGGAGAGTTGGTAATCCGCAAGTTTCACCGTGCATGTGTCCGCGGACAAGCTGCCAGCATCCAGCTTTAAGGACTGCCAGGCCTGCAGCGACGACAGCGACGACAGCGAGTGACTTGGGGTCGCGAACGGTGATTCGGAATTGGTAGAGGGTTACTGCACTTCCGAAGGAAGGAAAGGCCCAGCTAGGGGAACGGCAGGTGGGGATTACCGTTAAAAGCGTAGAAATTCGTCGGTGGCCGCCTGCGAGCTGGCTGGCGAGACTGCGCTTTCGCGAAGCGTCGGCAGAAAGGGTTGACGAACCGAGTTGCTAGTTTAGGCCGTCGAGGCAAGCCGTGAGGAGAAGGGAAACATTTGCGCGGCACAGCCAAGAGCTCGGCAAAACAGAAACAATTATACGTATACGTTCCTCATCGACAGTCGTATTAAAATGTCGATATGATTTATTAAACGGACGTTTTGCACGATCCAAAGGTTTAATTAAACGATAAAAGCGTTATGTATACATTTTAAGCGGTAGATATATAATAGAAACGATACCGTTAACGGCTGCTTCGAATACGACGTCCGCGTAATCGAGACTAAACGATCAAAAAGTAAAAAGTTGGAGACCGATAGTGCGGCGACGATGAGGGGTACATTAAAAGGCTTGTGAATCTTTTCCAATTTCAATATCGGCGTAGCCGCCGCCACCGCCGTGAAATATAAATGTCTGTGCGCGGAACTGACCCAGAACGATGCAGGCTACTCCAATAAGATCTCAGCCAATAATAGCAGTACCGGAACGTCATTGGTCAATATCTCGTACACGTGCCACCGTAACGTATCGGCGTTTCGCAGTTCCATATTGAACACTTTCAATATAAGGGGCCGTGGCGCTTCGCCTCGTTTTCTCCGGCTAACTTCGTTTATCGTTATTACGTTCACCGTAGAAAAATAGCTTATGTCCGTCGCCTGTCCTAATGGCTAACCTTTCTCGCGGATTATCTTGCTTACTTGACATCCATGCGAGATTCGGACCGATCGATACGAAACAATTATTGCTTTTAATTTTGCCATCTTTCCACCAACAACCGACGCACGAACGAATTGCGAGCAAGCGAGAATGATAAATACGGAAACGAACGACCGCGGAGAAAGAAGAACGAGTGGTTTGCCTTGCCTACGCTCATCTTCCAGCGTTCTCCATTTCCCACAACACTCTCTCTTCTCCGCATCTGCAACTCGCAGACGAGAAAATGGAAAATACAGCCGTTGTCTGCCCGAGATGCTTTATGAAATTTAATAAATACGAAATGAATCTACCTCGCGGCCTGGAAGCGAGAACGTGTGCAAGACACCTAGAGGGCCAGCGGGGAAAAGCGAATAGGGAAAACCTGCAAGAATCGTGGAAGGACCAAGACATTGGGTGAAAAGTCTCGTCGCGAAGATACCTGGCTCGTTGGCCTGCTTTCCTTTCTCTATTCCCCCGCATACTTGGACAAGTTTCAATTTTATTTTCTCACGGATACTTAAGCGTTCGAAGCGAGATAAATTCCACGGTAACAAACAAACTGTAAAACCACCGACCGATAATTCCAATCTCGCGAATCTCTTTTTTGTTTTTTTCTCGATTTCTACTTCCGAACGCAACGTAGTAGCACTGGGGAACAATTCAAGACAATACAGATTTCCTAAATATGAAAAGCGTGTTGGCAACCGCACGCGATGCGGATCGTGAAATCTGAATCATGCGCGTCATTTCAAATAATTTCACTATACATCCCAGCCCATTTACAGGTTTCGTCAACGTTGCATTGCTCTTCCACATTCCGCCATAGAGAACGAAAAAATGTTTCCAGTCGAATCGAACGATCATCCCGCTCTTACACTATAGTCACCAATAAATTATCAACTAGGATGTTTCTACGACTTGTAACTTTTAAAATAACACTCTCTCGTTTAACAATCTACCCGTTGGCGTATTAATTATTTCTAAAATTGCGTGTATTGGAAATGTTCGGACGGCCAACCGGGTTGCAAATAACATAACGCGTCCACATTCAGAGGCTAAAATTTCCTACTGAATCTCGAACGCGAAACAAAATTAATTGGCGCTGTAATTGGAAGATACGATTTGCGATAACTTAACGAGATGTTCTAACGTGGATGTATCTGTGGTGGGAAAAAAATTCCCTATTATCGTTGACGCGGTAATTCGATGTTTTATTGTAAAAAGGTGAAGGGGAGCAGATTTTTTCGATCTCTTTCTCGCGTTGTTTGGTTTACCGGTATTACAAGATAATTAAAATCGATTAAATCGGGGGCACCTTCGATATTTTGCATCGATATTAGAAAACGCTTATCGAATCAACCGAAAGCTGGATATCGGAGATACCGGATACAAGTTTCGTGGATTCGTTGCAGCCGTGTCACCCGCGAAATAAGAAATCGCTCGGAAGCCGGTCGTGCGAAATTTAAGGGGTTGAAAAGGTCGAGGACCGTTAACGGTCCGTTGAATCCGACGGATGCGAAACTTGCCACTTTGTGGTTTACTCACGATCAACTTGGAATCTCTAATGGACGTCGTGGACTGGTCCGCGACGCGACCCGTAGCTCCGGGTCCGAACGGCTTTTTAAACTTGGGATAAATACGTTAGGCGGAACCTCGCGACCCCGCGAACTCTATTCCGAACAATTTATCGCAATCAAGACACCTTTGAAATGGAAATGAAACGAAAAAAGGAAATGGTACGCGTGGGGTTGTTAGCTACCGATAATGAAAGAGCCATTCACAATACAATGTATACGAAACGATGAGACAGGAATGCGTTAACGATCTAATATCGTATTGTTTAACGATCGATCTTGTTTGCTTGTTTGGTAATGACCGCGTTTCTCTTGATTAAACTTTTACTTACACTCGCTTGTCATTTCTAGGATAAAACGTTCCAACGGACGGTTAGATTGCTAAATATTCGCAATTGTTGCGCCCGAGGGTAATTTAATATTTGTTAAATTGACAAATTAACAAATGTTACCGAGCTTTAAATCGCGTAAGAAGCATAGTCAATGGCCGGAGTGGAAGTTGAACGATGGCCCCGAGCAACGAAACGTTTCCGTGCTAGACCAGTCGTCGGGTATCACGGTTCGTACCGTTTCGCGACTGGTACGAGGATTTTCAGACGGTCTTGGTTGTCTTTTGCAACGAGATCACGTCGTTAAGCATTAACCGTGCCCCGGTATCTCGCTCGTCCGTGCGTCTAGCCGTTTCCTTGTTAATGGTGCCGTTACACCGTAGAAAGCACGATGGATTTATGATACGGAATACTACTATCTGTTCCGTATAATGTCGAGTAAGAATAGAAAAAAATGGTTTGCTTTCGGTGGTCATTTACTCGATAGACGGACACTCGGAACAAGAAGAAACGGAGGAATAGTTGCTCGAATAACGATCGAGTGGATTCGAATCGAGTTTCTCGAACAACGATGTTGCACCCAACAAATATGAATAAATTATCGACAGTTTGGGTTTCTGGTTTTTCGTCGAATCGATCGATACGTACACGTCTTGTCGTGCTCGTGTATCTTGACTCGAGATTTCTTGTATTTCGTGGCAGACTGTAAACGCGTGTCGTTCGCGTTACGCTAAGCGGAAAAGAAGAACCTGCTCAGCAGCTCGTTCATGGAAAACCAATATCCATATTTTCCCCATCCCTGGCTTTCTTTCACCTTTGTTTGCCGAAATTTCTCCCTGCCCCTCTCCTCTCCAACCCCGTTTCCCTTGTCACCCGTTGGCTATGCCTTTCCCCTCGGTTTGTTAGCTTTCCTCTCTCGATGGGGGACTCTATTACTCCTGGCGAAATGAAAAGTTGAGAACCTTTGACCGTTGAGCCGGTTTATTACTACACGGTGGCAGAGGGGGTCGACACGAAGCACCGCCTGGCACAAAACCACATCGACGGAAAAACAGTTGGGCTTGGCACGACAGTCTTTTGCCATTCCTCTCGTTCGACCGTTTTCTTTCGGTTTATCGTCGGCTGCTACGCCAACGACCAATAACCTAATCTCTCGTTGTCGTCCTCGTCGTCATCTTTTCATCCCCGTCCCATCAGCGCCATTCGTTTTCGCGTGCTATCGCGATACGATTATCCTAATCAGATCGAAGCAATCTACACACGTACATACCTATCTGGACGTATTTTAAAACTTTTCTACATATACATACATATGTAGATCGACCGCACGTCTCTTAATTAGCTGTGCAATTTATCCGAGAGGAACTGTATATGTATACCAAGTCGGTGGGAAAAGGAAGTTGATCGTTAAAACGGTCGAATAAAATTTCCACGCTGGGGATGGCCCAGCGTCTTTCAATTAGACAATCGCTCGTTCTTGCGTTGCTTTCGTTTCGAGTTGTTTAAAAATTCTTCCTTTTGCCGACGAAGAAATTGCGAAACGAGGATTTCGCCTTCAGCGGAGGCAAAAGGCAAGAGAATACTGGCTAAGCGATAGGCTAGGAACGAAAAGGGAAAGGAAGATCGGAAGGAGGGAGATCTCTCGAATAGTTATCCATCCGCGCGTTGGAATGTTTCGAATTGTGCCAGGTGCGGTTGCACTTTGGCTAAAGTTACCACCGCAATTGTGACTACTTAGGGAGGGAAACGAAACTTTCCGACTCGTCCTCTGCATTCATTCTGCCGTCTAGAACTTGGCTCGTTAACCAACGATACGTTCATCGAAAAAAGTCAGACAATAAACGTCATTTTTTTGTTTCTCGACTAGATTTTTTCGACAAAGAGGATCAAACTATCGCGGAAATTTAAAGAAAATTCGCGCGTATTCGTATTTTCGCGTAAATCGAGTTCAAGCCGCCATCCAAGCAAAAACAGAAAACCGGCAGAGGGCAGGATGACCAGACAAGGCAAATATGTCCATGACATTTCAAACTCCCGGAGAATATGATGTTTTTCATTGAGAAAATTTACTGGCGATCTCCTATTAAAAGTACCTACTGTTCTTGGCCATGAATTACGTATCGTATACGTAAAAAATTCGTATTCGTGAGAAATATTTGTCTCGCGCTTTCTACTTGCACGTTAAAAGTAAAGAATCGTAGGTATATGTATACGGTTGACGAACGTTGCAGAGATTGCGTAGAGGGAACCGAAATCCGGTAGCAGGTACCAGGTCGGGAAACACGAACCGTGGATCCTGTAATTTCTCGAGTATATACACAGTCGCGCGAACACTTGAGTAATTTAGCGGTACTTTGACACGACGTGTTTTCGTTCGACGAACCGTATAATCGATCGGAGTAAACGAGTACTCGCGAAATTCGGGCTCACGAGCCACGAGTTGTTCGCGGATGTACGATTAACCGCTTACATAGCTGGTTTCGCTACCTTCGATTACAAACTCGAAGCGATATCGAATCGCGTCGTGTCGCGTCGTGTCGCGTCGTCCAGACGACGAATCCATCCTCGAAACGAATAATCCTGATTGCCGGGGAACCGCGTACACTCTTGGACCAAACCAACCAACTGTCGCGCGAGATCTTGCCGGAGATCCTAATTTTATTATTTCGCCTCTAAACTATCAATGTATGTATGTATCGAGGAGGAGGAGGTGGAGGCGGCGGCGCGGTATCTCCGCTACCTTACCTTTCAGGCATCAATTTCTCTAAAAAACACTGGATATCGTTTAAGCCAAGTCTTTCCGGGTCCCTTGCCGCTTTTACCTCCCTCTTTTTACTCTGTCCACCCTCTCTCAGCTATCCGACGCGTTCCGTCTTCGCGACTGCTCGCTCTTTCCGCTCTTTTCGCTCTTTCTGCTCTTTCGCTTGCGTTTCTCGTCTTAAACTTTTAATCAAGTTACGTTCTTACGTGCGACAAAGATACTCGCGACGCTAATTTTCTCGTTCGAGTTCGGGAGGACAAAGACAAAGAGGGAATACCCGAGCGAGAAATAATAGATATCCAGATACATACGTGTCGCGTAGATAAACGGATCAAAGCTCTGATGAAGCTGCGTCGAATCCCATCGGACCGATTCCCCTAAAAAGGGGAAACTATTTTGTATGCACGATGCTTGTAGCAAGACTACGCCTATCGAACAAAGACTATGGATCCTAGAACGTGAGGTTTATCCAGGTGAAAAACAGATTGTTCCATGAAATTGTTGCGTATTTAAAAGCGTGTAAATCTAGCGAGAAATTCCAGTATGATCCCCAAAGTAGTCTGATGATAAGTTGGTCGGGCAGTTAGCTGGCCGGAGATACTAATCGCGGTTACATCGTAGCGGACTGTCGCCCCGGACGACAAAAGGGTTAGCAACAATGCGGATACGATTAATCTCCAGTAATATCGCTACGATGTCCGCGATGTGTCGGCGTCGCGGGGAATCGCGCCGAGCAGATCCGCGCCGAGCGAACAAGAATAGAAGGGAGACGAAGATGGCCGAAAAGGGATGAAAGGGAGGACTCTGTACCGTTCTCTCGTAGCACGGAGCAAACGAGAGTGGTATCCGAGCCTCCAGGCCGCTGATGTTCGGAGAAGCGGACACAAAAGGCTTTGAACGCGGCTACAGCGAATCGTTTCGGATCCTCTGTGAAGCGGATGAGTACGCGCGCTTTTCTCTCTCTCTCGTCTACTTAACGCGCATCGGTTAGCGGTAGACGTTGTTGCTACGACAAGAGTCATGAAATTACACTCCTTTTATACATATACTCGAGTACATAAGTACTGCAGATATGTAGCTCGAGCGTACAGAGTAAACGCACGACTCCGCATCCCCGCAACGAGAAAAACCTACAAGTATTGCGTGTGCTTCGCGATTCCTGTCGTTCCTCGATAGCATTTCTAGCCCCGTGCTCCTCGTTGTTTTTAACCCAATAACGAATAGAAGACCATAATACAGCGTGCACGGAATGTTTCCAGAGATAGTTTCATCTGATAATGCCTCGCGCTTGTTGCGACAATTTCTCTTACAAATACACGAAATCTAGCAGTCGTAAAATGACAAATACAAAGGTCGAGAGCGTAGTCGCGACATTCGCTAACGCAAACTAAAAACGTTTATGCAGCCGCCCCTCGATCTCTTTATATGTAGATTTCACAGGTGGTTTAGCTTTTTCTACACGTTCGAGACAACTTTCGATGGCTCTTGGAAAGATACACCCCCAAGAGATGCGCGTGCAAATAACAGTTTTTAAACATTGCTGGTGAAACGAATCGATATGGGACGAGAAAGTAATAATATCGCGATACGCGTCTCTGTCGCATAAAATTTGACTGAAATAGCCGACACAAAACGTGGGAAAACAGTAGCGCGGTTTAAATCGATGCGAAACGAGTGACGCACGGTGAATTTTGTAAAATTATCGCGAATGTGGATCGAGCAGCGTGCGAAACTTGCGATCCCGCTGACGATTAATAAATAAAATTAAATACAGGACAACGTGCCCGGTTATAACAAATAATCTTCTCGCAGTAGTTGAACATATAGCAGACGCGTTATCGATACAAAATTCATAACGAATTTGTCGATGCGTTTTGTTTTTTCGTTCTCTTCGATATCGCCTTTTTTACATTTCATACATCATCGATGCGCATACACTATCTCTTGATTTGACAAGGTTCAATTGGAATTACCGTGGATAGAGATGGGAAAGGAAAAGATTCAAGGGACACGGTTGGATTTTTTCGAGAGTTATCGAGAATTTAACTGGAAATTAGGACCTGGATTAAATGCGACAAGCCGGGTTCTCTTTCTCCGCAGAAAGTGACTCTGTTGCGCGCGAATATATCGTTCGAAAGGACAACAAGTAGAGTGAAATAATAAATAAATTCGTCTTGTCGGATGTTAAAAGCGGATCAGCTCGTGGCGTAAAATCTGCGGCGCAAATTCGCGGCGCAAATGTTATGCAGCCACAACGCCGCGAAACGATGCTGGAAAGAAATTTCCTTTCTAGATCGTACAGTCGATGTTACGAGGAAGAAACGACCCTCGATACGGCACCTACATATAGCTGCCGAGGAAGCGTTTCTCTGCCGCGGTGTGGAGCTTTTTTCACGAGCTCTGCTACGTTAGCAGCTGAAACTACTTCCTCTCTTCAGGAAAAGCATCCTGCCTGAACCTGGGAAGGCCTGCATTTTCAATTTATGGCTTGATACTCTGGCAAATTTATGAGTCGCTCATTCTCCAACCCGACGATACTTTACCGCGACCGTCGAACAGAGAGTCTGTGTGTGTGTGTGTATTTTTCCCTGTATTTCCAGCAGCAGTCGGAGTCGTGAAACACGCTAGAATGAAACACGTGGCTCGAAATCGTGTCACGCACACCACTCGAGGGAGTTTCAATTAATTCGGGTCCGTGGTTCTTGTTTGTTTACACGGCGACCGTCGCGTCGCGTCGCGTCGCATCGCGTCGAGCCGAGCCGAGCCGAGCCGAACCGAGTCGCGCCAAAATAACCACTCACTCCATGATCGCGTAGCAATCAGACGAGTTTCTCTTCAAATTGCGAATCTGTCCCGTCCGATTTTCTGGCAAACAATGAGACCGCGACAGAGTTTCGAATCTCCCATTTTCGATCCGTTTCGATGCGGTAACAATCTTGATCGCTCGGCAGATCAATCTCCTCTCAATTTGTCTCTGCTCGCTCCTGCGCGATAAACTAAATTCCTCAAACCCCCCCTTAAATTGACTCGATCGACGATAATTTTAATATATCGAACATATCTATTTTAACACGGTGTACACTATTTGGAAATTATTCACAAGCATTATAAAAAGAATAGAGCGTTTGGAGAATTATCTTTGTATAGAATACGTTTGGTCGTGGAATATACTTGGACGGGGGTGAGTTTTACGCGCGCTCGGTGTATCGTCGTACTGTCTCTGACGATGACGTATTCCGGCCATCGTTATAAACGTTTGAATGGGACACGGGGAAACAGCGGTCGGCGTTTTTGAGTGCACTTCCGTCGCGAAGCGAAGAACACACGTAATGGGGGAAAGAAAAATATAGGAACGTCCGCGGGAAAATAGCCACGTAATGTCCGGGCAAGAAGAGGACTGAAAACCAACCGAGAAAAAAAGGTAAACAAGGCCGCGTTAGCGCGTAATTTCGCTGCTTCGGAAAGAAAAAGCGACCGCGATACATTTTACGATGTCCATAGAGAAATTTGAAACGCGTAGTTGGCTCGCTTTTACGATCGAACGACACGACTGAAAAGAGCAAACGAATTTTAATCAGGTATCGTTAAAATTTCATTGCTACGATCGTCGCAACAATTTTCTTTTCTTTCTCATTGTCCGTGAAAAAGATATTGGAACGTTAGCGAGACTAAAAACAGTAATTAAAACCGTACGCGGCACAGCGGAAAAGCGTTTCTACTAGCAAATCTACGTATCCTGCATAATGTTGTAATTGCACCGTTGATGCAACCGATTATCTCCTTATTCTACATCCCTATATACCCAAAGCTTACTCTAAAAGGACGGAGAATAAACGGATAAGGAAGTAGTTGGGCGGTTGCGCATCGACGGGCTCTCGAGCCTAACAGAGTGTTTTTAGGTTCGTTCTTCTTTGACCTTGAATCGACGCGACGACGTCCTCCTTGGTTGGTCTCGGATAACGAGCAACCAACGAAGGCAGAGCAGACGATCCACGTTCCAAGGATGAGAAACGTCCCTTTCATCGAATACCTTTATGCCATTCAACTGTCTCTGAAAGAACCCCTCGTTCCGTGCACCCTGCACCACGTTCGCAACCAACGCGTCACGCAATCGAATAGAATGTCAGAGTTGGACGACGGGACCGAATCGATACGTTCCTTAGAAACATCGGGGGAAAAGGAGAAATAGCTTACGGTAAAAGCAACATTTTAGTCAGGCTGCTAATTATGGTCTTTCTATTCGATTATCGGAGCTAATTGTAGATACGAATTAGATTTTTTTTACAATAACGAGCCCGCTACCGAAATAAACCCACTAACCCGATAAACAACTGTTGTCGTCGAGTACTATGATGCTCGATGCTCCATATCATGTCTGTGATTAAATGACGATTAATTGCAACCGTGAATATTGCCTGGTAAGATATACGTATATCGTTTGATGAATTCTGTTCGTTTTGAAACAACGAAACAGAGAAACTATTCCCCGACTCGATCGTCTGGTTTACTTTCAGCGTGACCGATTTCGCGAGCCATTTTTCGAATTTATCGTCTACGCCGGCCGCAATGAAACGAACGAGACCGTGAACGGCTCGTTCGAGCTGGTAGTAGTAAATTAAATCTGTCGGATTATGAAGCTGGAGAGAGGACGGCATATATGCATAAGAACGGTTTACATTCGATTCGCGGTGGACGCGTAACCGACCGTTTGTATCGTTAACCCCCGCAGCCGGTGAAAACAAACGATTTCGTAATGGAAATTCGCGGTTCATGGTTCCGGAGTGTTCTCCTCCGAGGGAAAGCATTGAATCGAACGCGTGCGCGTGTACGCGAACAAGTAACATCGAGAAACTAGACCGAAGAGAATGCTAAAGTTTCGAGCAATATTTTCCGAAGGCTGTTTACGTCTTTCCCATTACCTGTGTCGCTCGCGTGTGCCTTTGTTGACTCTGGCCCCGTACGCGACCCCCCACGGTAATGTAAAACTATCGTTGGAAACTTTGAACGTAAAGTCTTATCCTTGACTCGGTACGATCAGCTGTTTCCCTGGTTGTCCCTCGAATGCTCTGCTCTTGCTGCACGGTACTCTCCAGGGATCGACGGCTCTTGGACCGTATCGAGTTTCAAAGAAAAATCGAAACTACGAAACGACCACGTCCTAACGAGTCGTGTTTCTCGAACGCAACGCCATGTCGCGTCTCGAATGCGCCACGAAGAAATACCACCGCTGAAACGAGAAGGATCGTTGTACCGAAGCGTCGCGTCGCGCGCGTCGCGTCGCGATGATTAAGTGCCGTACCGACGGACGATTAATTGCTATCGTACTTGCCGCCAAGAAACACACTTGCTTGTACCGTTGGCTTCGACGGCTTGGCCCATCTTCTCGCGATCGGCCAAGCTCGAGATGGAGAAAGAAGCTCTAAAGTATAATATGTTTCGGTATCATGGATGCGAGTAGCTAAAACCTCTAGTTGTTTATTTACTAGTGACTAGTATCGTACATATCTCCGGTAGAATCTTGGCCCGGACGGCTTGAAAAAGTTGAATGCGCACCGACGCAACTACCCTAGAAGAAGCTCGCGTGCAGCTCGCGTGCAGCTCGCGTGCTTACGGCACGTTAAACTTTCAATGGGTTGGCTACTTTAATACCATCTGGAAACTGTACCTGGCTGGTTCCCGTGGCTTCGGGAGTCTGCGCGGCATTTGTTGGCTTACGTGTGTCACTGGTTACAGTGTATACCCTCTGCGGAATTTCTGCTTCAACTTCCGGGTAATTCGACTTATTATTCATGCTACTTCCGCCGCGTTTCGCGCACGCCTAATAAACACGGACGATGTACGACGAACGCACGAACCGCTATATATTAAATAAAACAAAATTTACTTGGCTCGCGTTAACGCCACGAGAGCTGATGGAACCGAGGGGCCAATATTTCTCGCGAAATAAACTGGTCGTTGTAAACCGTGTAATACCAGGGGGGAACAAGATACTCCATCTCATCGACCAACAATAATCACTACGATACAAAGTGTCCTGCTAATGGTAGGCCATGTCTGATCCATCTTGCCGATTATTTTACAATACCATATAAACTTTGCTCGCGAACAGTATATATGGTATTGTAAATTTTTTCTAGAAAGTTTACGACGATGATCCTGTACTCGCCAGAGGCGGTACGTTATCGTGACAAAATACTCGTTTTATTTTCACCTTTAACGTTGTCGGTACCCATTTAAAAATTAATCGTTAAATCTGAACGGTACAATGGAGAATATATTTTTTTGCTACAGGCTGGTGAAAGCTAGTCGATCCTCGTCCTTTCTTGGCTCGGATGGAGAAACCGAAGATGCCAGCGACCGATCTCCAATTCCAGTTATTAGGTCCTAAAATCCCTTTGCTATCCCGATCGAAATAGCGTCGGAAGAAGATGGCCGAACGAGAAACGAAGGCGAAACGAACACCGAATGGGAACTAACGGTTGCCGAGGCGGGACCGAAGGAACCAGCAGCAGAAGAAGAAGAAGAAGAAGAAGAAGAAGAAGAAGAAGAAGAAGAAGAAAGTGAGTAAAACCGTCTACCGTCAGGCGTCTTTTTCGGTCTCACCTTCGGACCAAACTCGGACCAGCCTCGAGTTTCCCGTTCAATCTGATTTCGAGGAATTGGATACAATGTCCGGTGTTCGCCACGTGCTAGTTCGAAAGGTCCGACAATATCGACTCGACCTCCGATCACCACTGTTTGCATCCTATCCACCAGACTTTCCACAATTTTCAGACTCGTTTCGGGAGCCGTTCGTCGTACGTGAGGTCGTTACATGAACGCGAATCATATTGAAAATTGATCGACGGATCGTTTCGTAAAAAACGAAGAATACCTAGAATTACAATACATTTATTTACTGGATCGTTATTTTATTTCTGATTGAAAGATCGTAGCGCTCCAAGTAGGGGTTCGTTGCTATTTGAGTAATCTAGCAGCTCGATTCGATAGGTAAATCGAATCGAACGTTTAACATTTATGGCATTCGAATTACACGATAGAAGAAGGAACAGGTGTCGATGGTACGCGCGTCAGTCACGAAACAGAAAAGACGGACGTGTTTGCAGCGAAGAACCGTTCTTTGACGGAAGATCCTACGATTCGGCTTTTCGCCCGGGAAAGCTGGAAAGGTTTCCAATTTTACCAAAGACGAGCGCGCCGTCTGCAAATGCTCGAAACTGCTCGAAATCTATTCGCGGAAACATCGCGATCTCGTGTTTCGAACAAAAGCCGTGAAATTCCGTGTTCGAACCTATCCGTCAGCTCGACTTTCTTCTATAAAGGATACAACGCTGGCTAAACGAAAACGTTTAATCGACTTGTTGAACGGTGTTTGACGATTTCAACGAACATGCGTCGCGGTAATCGTTTTACACGTTGAATCTCGCGGGCAGCACGCGATCCCATCCAATGTAACGTAAGTGGTTACATACGTTTAAAATTGTCACGAGCGATCGATGGTTCTGTAATTTTCGGTCACGTATTAATAATAATAGGAATAACGAATATCAGAAAATTTCCCGGTTACTCGACCTGTCCGCTGGTTTGCTCGCTATAAAAATAAAGAAAGGTTCGCGCACATTTAGGCTACTAGAAATTTTCGATCGGTGATTAAAACGCAACACGGTCGAGGAATCTCGGTGAACGGTGGTGACGTACGGTTCGCGTTTTATTGTTGCCGAAAGGGATAATATTAAAACCGGGGAATAATATCCATTTCACGTGGAGTTTCGGAGCGCGTATAACGCACGTGCGTGCGTGCGGTCGGATCGCGTGACAGCACACGTCAAACGAACGAATTACGTGGTCGATGGACGCGCGTATTTCCCGAACAAACCAGCCGTTCTCGCGTTGCCTATCGACGAGAAATTTTCAACTAACCGCGGCATCGGACAAATAATCGTGATTCCTTGAAAATGGAATCGATCGATTGGTAAACGGGACGAGTTATCGCCGATCGAAACGTTCTTTTCTTTCTCCGTATCTCTTAATTCTTTTGCTGGTATCTTTGTTCATCGTCTCCGCGTCTCTGGTCGACGAATATCTTTGTCCAAGGAATGAAACGCGACGAGCCGTCATATTATTTCGAATAATATTTGTCAACCGGCCCGCACCGTGCTGCCGTGCTGCCGTCGCGCCGCCGCAATCGGACGAAAATCTGGAAATCGAAATTTAATTTCGCTCTCGCGGACGTTCCCGCGAACCCCTGGAAACAGACTGCACGAATGGAAAACATCCCTTCTCGTATCGCAACGAATAATCCGTAGCACGTGTTTGAAAAAAATATTGGTCGTGGAAAGGGCGCCGTGTTCGTCCATGGTCCGACTGTCGTCACGATTACGAGTCAGCACGGTACGTGGAAATACGGAATACGGGAGAAACGTGTAAAAAGCGAGAACTCTGAGGAACGATCACGATGAAAAGGAGGATACCGCGCGGTCGATAAAACACAAACAGAGATGGGAGATGGACAGTACATAATGTAAATGAAACCACCTCGGTGGAAACGGCACCTGAATATTTTCCATCCGCATCGCGGAATACAGATATTCAAGAGGCATCTGGCTATACCCCCTCTTTTTTCCATACTTGTCTGTTCCGCCACCGCCACCGCCACCGCCATCGCCACCGCCACCCCAAGCCAAGAAAGAGGAGCGTAGCTCTCCTTATAAAACCGAACTTCGACAGTTCCGTTCTTCTCCACCATTCTCCCTTTTCCCGGTTGCAGACTTCGGGAAAGTGGTACGTGGGCGAAATTTCGACGTGACGAGCATATAGTGTGTCCCTGGCTGCTCCCTGTCTAACGTCTTGCTACCTCATCTTTCCGGAGCTTCGCCATTCTCGCACCTCTCGTTGCACCCCTCCGTGCATCCCGGTCGAGACTCGTGCACAGGCAAAGGGGGAAAGCTACTCGTATAGGTTTTAAATAGGAATATTCCCGAATTTTTGATAAGACATCTATTCGAACGAACGCTACGAGAACAGGTTGAAAAGGATGATCGACTTGGAAATCGTCGCGATATACGTATGTAGAACGTGGAAAAAGAACCGAGTTCTCGGTTTGATAGTTTCTACATCGCAGGTAAAAGTAGTTTGATAAAACATAAAAACGAAGAGGGCGGGGTGGACAACGAACGGGAAGAGAAAAAGAAAGACGGAAATGTCCTGTCTGGCGGTGGACGCAGCACGGCTGCTCTCGACGTCGAGATTTTGCACCGGTCATCGTTTTAGCCATCGTTTTACGCCCTCGAAAGCTCGAATAGGAACCGAGATTACCGAAGTGGCCGACAGACGGGTTTCTGAATCGAAGATTAATTGCGCGATTCACTGCCCCCCATCCCCACACGGCCGCGCACCACCCCCAGGATCCCGCGGCTTAAGCAGACACGTTGAAACACTTTCGTAGCCAACGGCAGTCAGCTGCAACTGCGAACCGCGAAGGATGTAACGGCAGCTGTAGCCGTCTACGACTCTCGAATTTCTCAACTCGACTAACATATCGGTATTGCTGGACAATTAAAGACCGAACGAACCCTATCCCCTGGATTCTATCCTATCCCTTTATTAATCATTTACTAATCGCTTGTTATTTATTTGTTTCAGAAGCGCAATCGTCGAGCAAAAGTGCCTGCCGGGCTTTTCCTCTATCGATTCGCGTCAAATTTTTTAAACAGCTTGTTTCGATTAATATTCGTTGGACCGAATACCGAGCCAGTGCGCACGGAATGTATCAAGACTAAATTTTGCCTCTTTTATGCTGGACGTGTCTATGTATACGTTAGATTCGAAGCATAGGAAGATGCAGAGGAACGAACGGGATCCTATCTGGGGGTACGTCTGCGTGGCTGCGAAAGCGCCGCAACAGCGACGGACGGACGGGGTAGCAAGAGCGAAAGACTTTTCGGTGGGTGACATGAATTATTTCCGCAGCAGGAACTCGCTCGATAAATTTCCACGGTAAGTATCAAAGTTCGTCGGCGTTCAAAAGAAATACGCAACACCTGTTAGCTACGTGCCGCTGCTTATGGCATTAAGAACTTTGTTTAAAATGCTATGCATAGAGAAGCCCATCTCTTGCCACGTTCTTTCCTAGAGCATCACGTTCCTCCCGCTTTGTTCCTTTTCCTTTTGCCTTGCGCGCTTTTCCCTCGTCTCGCCTCGCCTCGCCTCGCCTCGCCTTCTCGACGACATGCGACTCTAGCTGTTCGTTTATCGGTGCAACGGGTTCAATCGACCAAACATCTCGATCTTTCGTCTTTGCATTTCTTTAATTACAGATTATCGGACGCGCATTCTTGCCAACTTTTCGTTTATCTGTCACTTGACGAGTCGGGACGACGCGACGTTAAATCCTACGTCGCAGTTTCAATGTTAATACGTATGCAGGATGAGCAACGCGAAACGAGGATGATATCCCTTCGTAACGCGACACAAAAGCGCATAAGGTTGAACCATTTTTACCAGCCTCTTTTTAATCAAAGGATGCCAATGCCTTTTTTCCTTTTCTCTCTCTTTCTCTCTCCCTTTCTCACACACACACACACACCACCATACACTCTCTCGCTCTCTGTCTCTCTAGAGCATTGTCGTGCGCCGTTGATACCCGTTTGCACACATCCTTTGTATTGCGCCGACAGAAACGACTATCGAACGGTCGGGTATTGCTGCGCACTGACGTCGATTCGATGCGATTCTCTTTTTCAACTTGTCTAGAGAAGAGAAAAAACGAGTGGTTGTGAAATCGTAGGTACAAAGACTCGGTTGCATTTCTATGTTTTTCAGAAAAAATAAAAAATTGAAAAGGAAAATTAAACGCATAAGCGTAAAAACAGTTGTGAAAAATGATTAAAGGTTCCATCGGATATCAAGTATACATATAACGGTACTCGTTTGCAATTGTAGCGAGCTTTTATCAATAATATAAGATTTTTCGACCATTGGTTCGCCGCGTACGTCGCGTTGAAAGTTTCGAAAAGTTTTACCCTCACCGATCTCCTACGTTCTGCGGATCTTGCGACAAGAAAGATTCGCGCATTCGACCGATCGCAACAGTATCAAGTATTTTCTATCGTCGAGCGAGACTCTTCGTGGTAGTAGCGTAAATACGTTGTCAAATAAAGTGGCGGCTCGAATTTCTAACAAGCTGCCCGCCATTCGCGGAGGATTCTTGTTTTGCATTTCTCCTAACAACCAGCGAGTTTCTCGCAGAGTGCATTTCCTGGTGAATTTAAAAGTATCCAGTCTCGTTAGCAACTTTTCTCTTCGCTCTCGTTGCGTGCACATGTACGGGCATGTGTAGGTATTTGAAATAAAGTAAAATAAAATAATCGACGAAGAAACATGCGCGAAAACATCTTTGAAACTTTTATTCGCAAATACTCGAGTTGTCTTAATGGAACCCTTTTTCCTCTCTTGAACCCCTATTCCAGCGTATTCCATGCCAGCACATCACGCTCGTCGCTTCGAGCACTTTCAACATTTATACATCCGCAAATTCCTATTATTCTTGGAGTATACTATGTTTGCTAACTATATCGTATATCTTTGTAAGAATATAAATCGTTGCGTCGCGTCGCGTCGCGTCGCGTCGGATAATAGAGAATTCTGCGCGACGCGTTAAACGTCGGCAATTGGACGTTCTTCTTCTTACCTCCGCTGTAAGGTACGGTTGACGGGATCGAGGATCACGCACGTGGACGGAAACGTAATGGCACTGTGTATATAATGGTTATTTATGTGGCCGCGGAATGCGAGGGGTATCGGGGTATATACCAGCGTGCCGGGTGAAGAGAACAAGACGCTTGTTCGTATCGATTCAAGCTCTCGGGTAAAAGTAGAGCCAGGAAATAGCAAGATTTATCGGTTACGTATTTATAAGGGGTTGGTGCGCGATCAACAATGTCTGACCGCTTCTGTCAGATCGATGCGCGTTTAACCTTTTCGTTATGGACGACGGATTATAATAATCATCGTTACGAATAATCGAATTCTTAATGGCCGATCGACCGTTAAGATTGTTTTTAAACCGCGGCGCGCGCGTTGGATGCTTCTCTATAGAGTAGGCAAAGTTGTTGGTGGAAAATCGATCGAGCGCATCGGGACGCAGTAGTCACGATTCTTGGCTCATTTTTCTTCCGGCAGCTTTTGAACCGAAAGCCGCGGTCCTGATACCCCGGAATGAATGGCCGGCTGGGTCAGTTAGCAGAATGTCCGATCGGAACGTAACCCCCGTGAATAGATAACAACTGGCGGAGGGAATAAAGCAGATAGAAGAAGCACCGAGGAAGAACAGCGCGGATAGAAGGGTAGGGTGGGGAGAAAATCGGATAGTAAAGCGTATAGAAAAGTTAGTGGAAGAGGTTCGAGGATCGCGCGGGTGGTCGGTAGGTGGTAGTCGGTAGGTGGTAGTCGGTAGGTGGTAGTCGGTAGGTGGTAGTCGGTAGGTGGTAGGCGGCAGGCGGCAGGCGGCAGGCGGCAGGCGGCAGGCGGCAGGCGCCGCGGCGCGCACCCACTCCACTCGATGGGCACCTTTAGCCCCCGGTCCAGCTACGTTCTATCCCCTCTGGAAACCCACACTCCATCTCCCACTTGGAATCGTTAGCGCGTCTCTGATAGCGGAGGAAGAATAAAAGTTGTTTGAAAGTCGGCGTCGGAAGCCCGGCTTCTCTACGAGTATCAGGGGGCGTGTATTTTTTACAGTGCTATCTGGTTCATTCGCGGGCTGTTTGCACCGAGGCGAGGGTGAGGCTGCTTCGGTTCTTTCCACCGTCCGACCGGCTGGCAAACCTCCGGAAGAACAACCGCCGCTCGGCCGGTGATTAAGTTACCACTCGCGCGAGAAACCTGTTAAATGCGGTTAGATACGGTATCGAGCCTCTGCCCTCTGCTAACTTTTACTCGAGCTGTCTGAAAGTATCCGCGCATCGATATCGCCACTTACCCTCTGTTATTTCGTACCGTGAATTATCGACTGTGTACCATAATCGCTTTATCCCATTACATACCTACCTATACCTACAACTCTTGCATTACTTGATTATTCCTTTATTTTTTCGATAAAGGAACCGAGCATCGTAATTCTCTATTAATGCAATTTCCCTTCGAACTGGAAACGTCGTATCGCCTGTCGTATATTTGGCTAATGGACCCGAGTCTCTTGTACACGGTGTAGATTTCGAGCATGTTCGATACGCGACGGAACATTCATTTCCCATGTCATTTCGCGGCTTATTTCGCGCGTTTCGTGCGTTTTGTGCGTCTCTCTGTTTCACCTGCAGCGTAAAAAAACCTAGCTACCAGGCAACTGTCCCTTTGCGAGCGTATGTACATGCGACGCGCTGAACCTCCACCATCCCAGACCTAACGTCACGATAAATCACAACTTGGTCGCGTTTTCTTTTTAAGTCAGCCGAAAGGAGCCTCGCCGGAGCAGAATGTTCTTTCCGAAGAGGCACCGGTGACAAAGAGGATCATATTTCTCCCTGAAAAGGAGCACGAAATCATTCCGCGACTGCTTTACATACGCCGGAGAGAGTCAATGAATTCATAATTAAAGTCGAGGAAAAGCCGTCCAAGATTTAGAATCTCGCGAATCTACCTGTCACCCTCACGAACCTTTACCTTTCTTCGCTATTAACGTTTAATGTTTAATCGTTCGTGTACGCGATGACTTTCAATTTTACGCTCTCTACTTTATCTTACTCGACATGCTTCTATTTCGATTTATTTTTCTTTAGATATCACAACTATACGACTCTTTTCTTTATACTGTTTCAATGTTAATACCACCTTTGCACGTGTCTCGTACAAACTCGTGTGTCTCTCTCTAATGCGTGACGTAATTTGACTTAATTATCGATGTGTTTCCACGTATAATTACGGGAATCGTGTGTCAATTCCCACGGGACGCGTCTCCACGTGTCCAGGACTCTATTCAGACTGTGTTCAGCTGCACGCATGCAACACAAGTGTACACGTCATTATGCAAGTATACAGGCGTGTGTCAAATGGACAGACCGCGATCAACCTTTCGTCGTTATTCCAATATGTTGGAAAACGCTGCTAGCCCCCTAGGGAACGCATAAATTCTAAATCGTCAATTATTACTGCCCTTACCTGACGCCATCGCGATGCAACTTTAATTTCCTATCTCGATTCTTTTACAAACGGCTTTCGATACTACGATACCGATACTTTCGCATGGACAAGTATTTTCTTTCAACCATCGTCGAAACAACATCTACATATGTATATGGCTAGGCACCGTCGTTAACATTCGGACGTAAACGCTCGCTTCTTCGATACTCGACACGCCGTCCTGTCCGTGCCTTGTGTTTACCTTGCGTTTACCTTGCGTTACAGGGATAACGAAACCAACACGGCTCAGAGGACGAGCCGTGTTTCTCGACAGTATTCCGCGAGACCTTCGAACGTCGAGTCGTATTTTCGGGCTATGCCTTCTCCTAAAATTTACATCATCTTTCTTTCAACGTATCGTAACGTTTTGCAATTATTCCGTAACATTACGAATCGTCAGAAAATAAAACAAGCCGATAGATAGCGAAGGTAACTGCGTGAGAGTGAAATTTTGTCCGATGGAAAGTGTTGGTCGCCCAGTGATTCTAACCCAGAATCAGAAGATCGAAGATTATCAAAGCGACGAATATCATATCGAAGAAGTAAGAATATTCCAGCGACGCGACAGGGCATCTGTTACGCGATACTACATGTAATACTTAAAGTTCTGCAGGCGAGGTAGCAGTTGCCAAAAATTTACTTCCACATAGATAAGGGTGGAAAGTAAATATACCAGGGGCTGTATCTTTTCTATCGAGGGCAACATTTTACCAGAACCGGTCGGAGTATCCTATTTCCTGTCGATAAGAGCGAGAAAAGCACGGGCATCGATTTCGCACGCGCGAGAAGGCCAAAGTCATGCGTGCACAAGTCATCGTAAATCTCGCGTAAAACGGCCAGGAACCGCGCGGTTCGTTCCTTAACAAGAAACTAACGCGTACAAATGTTATACAATATACGTTCTGCTCGGTCGTTGTAACAAGTGAACGGGATCCACCGTAAATGCCAAATGTCGCAGATAAAAAATAACCGCAGCGAATAAGCAAATAACGATTTACATATTTTTAGCGTCGCGCCGTTCGTTTTTCTCACCTACCTACATGAAAATGTTATTGCCGCTGGTTAATTTACTTGACAAGTTTAACTTGACCATCGTTCGAACTAAATATCGATCTTGTGGCCGAATATTAAGCAAATGGACATCGAATCTATGGACGTGTTAAGATTCGTATCATCGGACCGGCATACGGAAAGATTGATTAGTTTGCATTAGCGCCTCACCTCTAACACGTACATGACATACCTATCTACCGAGAAAATTCATTCTACCCTCTTAACAATTAGAGATAACTGTCGATCTTTACTCGGAAAAATTGTTTCATTGAAAATTGAGCTTGGCGATTCGATCGATAATCGCCTTTTCAACGAAAGCCGCCGATGAATCCAGAATTCGGTGTGTTGCGCCGTGGTTTCGACGGATTTTAACATTGATTTAAATTACAAATTTAACTACCCCGAAGAGCCGCGTGAGAGCTCAGTCTCGCAATACGTGGCAGGCATTCTGGGTCAACCGGTGCGACGGTTAAAATGGGCGAACTACTTAAAACACTCCCTTCCAGTTGGAGGAGTAGTAAGTCAGCTCCACGGTGAGATTGTTCGGATAACTTCTCATGGCCATGCTGAAACATTAATTCCGATAATGTCATTAGCCGTGCGGCTTGAACCCGCAACCATACGATTTTCTACCTTTTTCGCTGCCTCTCTTTTTTTATCTTTTATCGAACACGCAACGCTCCACAACGTAGCTTTAGTTCATCCGTACTATACGATTTTTCTACAATCTTATCGAATAGCTTTTTAACAAATTTCGGACAGATTGTTTTTAAGCAGGTCACAGGCTATTGTTAATATAAACAAAATAACCCGTGGTCTGATCTAATCTCTCGTCTACGAACTCGTGAACGATACACAGGCGGCACGTGTACGGCTACCCCTGGGAAAAATTTTAATGGGGGATTCTAGAGGCCAAAATAAGACGAAAATCAACAATACCAATTTCTTGATAAAGACTTTGTTAAACAGTTATTAACGTTTAAAGTTCCGACCGTATTGAATTTTTTTCTCGAAAATGCGCAACATTTCGGGGGTATGACTATTCACCAAAAATGATTGCAATTTACCTCCGGAACCGAAAATAATTTTTTCAGAATTAATTACAAATTTTTTTGTCCGTCGAAAAATTTAGGCACCCACCCCCTGTCGATTTTTCTTAAAAATTCCTTTTTCATTTTTACTCATTTTGTTTCACGCCCTACAGAAAAATTGTCTAATACTTTTTATTTTTCCAGAACGATTTGAAATTTTTGAATTTAATTGTTAATAACTTTTTAACGAAGCCTCCATCAATAAATTGGTATTCTTGATTTTCGTCTTATTTTCGCCTCTAGAATCCTGTGTTAAAATTTTTCCCAGGGGTGGCTGAACACCCTGTATATATATTTTTATTGTAAAAACCCAGACAAAATTTGGTATCGAATACTGGTGGTTAGCTTCCGATGTAAATGGCAAACATGAATGGAGAGAATCTTCAGTTTCCACTGTCTTTAGAATAGTCTAACAACGCGTATTAAAAATACTAAAACTTTAGACGCGTGCAGTTTCGAAACTATTAGTGTTTTATTAATAATTGAGGCATCGTTGGCAGCGGCAAACCTTCCTCTTTAAAATGGCTTTTGGTTTTTGGCGATCCGACTTTCCGTTTTCGAGATATCGTAAGTTATGTAAAAGGTAATTTTCTTTTAATTCGACTGTCTCACTGTCCGGCTCGCGTATAACCGCCTATTCACGCGTATTAAAAATACTAAAAGTTTAGACACGTGCAGTTCTGAAACTATTAGTGTTTTATTAATTATTAAGATATTGTTAGAAGCGGCAAAGCCTCCCCTTTAAAATGGCTTTTGGTTTTTGTCGATCCGACTTTCCGTTTCCGAGATATCGTAAGTTATGTAAAAGGTAATTTTTCTTAATTCGACTATCTCTGTCTTGGTTTGACGCGTCGCGTCGTACCTCCTTGTCGCACGTGAGACGTGACTCTCGTGACCTAGTTTCGGGCGTAGTATTTCCAAGAATTTACTACGCACTGTTTACTATTTTCACGCGCGCGAGTTCATTCACACGCGCTTCCGGATTGGCCTCGCGGCCGACTTGAGACAGAAATCGCTATATCTCCGGAACTAATAAAGCTATCGACTCTCACAAACGCTCATTTTAAAGGGCATTTCATCCCCTATCCGATGAGTATATCAACTACTATAATTTGTGCTCTCTTCTATGTTTATTTAGTAATTTACTTTGACGCTACATACCGAAACAAGTTTCAGCTATTCCTATTGATTATATACGACTGGTGTACGATAAAACTGGATTATTTATGAAATGAAATTCGTTTTCAAGGGTGTTTTATCCCCTATCCGATAAAAAATGAAAAATTTCGTAAAAAAAAAGTTTATAAATGTACCGTATAAAGTTCAAGTACCAAGTGTGCACATTTCGATTAAATTTATCAAATATTTTTGTACAAATATTTAAAATGCACGCTTTAACAGTTGGAATAGGTATACGTCAAGTGTCGGTAGGTTAAGTGTGTTAAGCTAATTGTAATCCTAAATCTATTAGGTCTACTAGTAAGTGAAAAATATTGAAACAATACAGCACAAGCACTGGTTGCTGTAACTTTGATTTTTCTGTATCTATGCATACGTGTACGTATGTATAATGCGTACCCTACGTAATTCTGGTTATCGAAATGCGCGAGAGTCGCACGGAAATAATAGGAGATGTCTGTTCCGATGATACAACGAATAATAAATACTCGCTTTGCGAGTTGTAGGCGGGACGCGCTTAAAATTCAATTATTACGCCATCAAGAACGTCACGCGTCAGACTGTGCTCTTTGAGGCCGTCACACGTCGGGACACCGTTCGACGATAACCGCGTAGACGTGCTCATAATTACATCCGCAGCGAGGAGAACTGCTCGGAATGGCAGTCGTGACGGCGCCGTTGTTATTACGAAATTTACCGTCACGTACGAACGCTGACACACGCGACGGGCCCTGCCGAAACGTGTGCGCAGTTATATGAAACGTCAGAACAGAAGCGACTACTGGTCGTCGGAACGGCGCGGTGCGGCGCGGCGCGGCGCGGCGCGGCCTCCCCCAACGTCGATCCATCGCTAGCCGGATCGTTTCGCCTCCCCTAATCATCTTTTTACGGTCACCGAGCATCGGTGGTGTTACGATTTCGTCGCGGCCATGGCAGTTGATTAAGAAAAAAGACCGATCGTCGCATCGTAGCAGCGTCGACGGTCGACGACACGGAGATTTAATTAAATCAACGTTCGATAAATTCGAAAGGCGAATTTCTTAGCCTCAACGAAGATCTGTCCCCTCGTTGGTCAACTTATCCGTTGCTTCGTGACCGCGTCTTTACCCCGTGGAAACTGTCTGCAGGGTGAAATTAGGAGCGAGATTAGGAGAAGCCGACGTCGCGACGCTAGAGGCACGAGAACTACGATAAATTCTACTTTGGCTTTATCGATGCTTCCACCTGGCGGTCAAAGTCGGTTTACGAAAGTGCCGTTAAAAGGCAATATCCCGGCCGAGGATTAGGTGTATTGTATATTCGGACGATGGTTTCATCGGTTTTCGCGATTATTTCTCATCGCGACGATTGCAAGAAAACGCGAAGCAACGACTACTTTGCCGTAACCTCGAATTAAACCGCATTTAACGAATGGATCGAACGAACGAACGAACGAACGAACGAAATACAAAGAAAGCGATTTAACCGACTACTTTTTCAAAGAATTACGGCGACGCCTCCACAGAGCCCCTTAGACTAGATAAATTGTAAACTTACTACAGAACAAAACTAATATCGCATTGTTTCTATCGCTTTTACCGATGCTATGGCGCGAAACTCGGGAAATCGTTCGTGCCTCGTGCTTGGTGAAATAGTTCAGGTAGACCGCTACGAAGCACACCAACTCCAATTAAACACCGTATGGAGATACGTTCGGCCACGATCGACCGTTAGTATCGTCGATTCGTTGCGATTTCCCACGAGGAGTGACGCGAACCGCAGGAAAAAAAAGAAAAAAAAAAGAAAAAGAAAAAGAAAAAAAGAAGAAAGAAAGATCGATTCGTACCGCGGATTTAGTGGTTCCATCGCTTGGGATATGCAAAGTAGCAACGAGATATAGGGTCAATCCCTATTCCGACCGCCTCTGCGTGTCCCTCTTCCGTTGTTTCCGTTTTTTTTTCTCTCCACACTGTACGAGCTTCCTTCCTCGTTCTATCTGCACGTTCGATGCTCCGACATGGATATACGTACACTCCTGACGGCAATTTTTGCGGGTGAAACCGCTACTTGAGCCCCAACCGCGTTGAGTTGCAGCTCCCGCGAGAGGACGAATGGCAGGGCGTAGGAGGTTGCCGGACTAGCGTGGCTCTCTACGCTCGTAGAACAGCCTGACGTAAACCGCGAGAAACGTATCGTTTCACCCCGGAGACGCACACACGGAGGCCAAACACGCTGATATTCTAGCTAATAAAAATTAATTTTTTAACTAATAAAGATAACAAAATATCCAAATCATCGTTTAAGGCTGCGGAAACTATAAAATTTTATCTAGTATAAATAATTATTTTCTCTATTAGCGTGAAATGTAAATTTCACCAATTTTTCTTCTATTCTGCTTAGTTGGAATCGTCGTTTGGCCCACTATGCACGTATACTTTGGAGAAGAATATTAGAAAAGCTCCGGTATTGCGAAACCTTCCTATTTCCTGGTTCGTTTAAATAAATTCCTGCCATCGGACGCAAAGTCCACGAAGCGGAAGAGAATCGGAGTAAAATAAAATTCGTCATGTTCTACAAACGATCGAATGAAACCGCGCGTACTTCGTAGCCCGTATCGCTCGGAATTATTGCCCGATTCGAAAGCGGCTACAGTATGATTAAACTTAAATATTGAATCAAGTCGAAACGAGATGGAATTTACTTTCCATCGTGCGGATTAATTAATAAAAATAACCGAAGCAATCGGATTAATTTGCATGACGCGCGCGCAGGGAGAGAGAGAAAGAGAAAGAAAGCTTTCGAAACGTACACCGAGACGATGTAGGAGAACATTATAACGCAAAGTGTTACGCCCACTACAGAAAAGAATCGCAGGATTTCGATATGAACGGACGGACGATTTAAATAGTTATGCCAACTTGACGATGCAAACGCGAGTAAATAGAAATCTTGGGAATATTCGACGGCCCCAAAATTCATGAAAACACAGGGTAACACATGTGTACATACATAGATACGATCGAGGCAGGCAGGGACGAATCAGTTTTGCTTGTCGGGAGTCTCGCGACCGATCGTCGATGGAACGACCCTAGTATTGGAAAAAGAAAGCTAAGCACGGTCGGCTGTATCGATATTCGATGCACGGGAATGGAAAATCAGTCGATCAGTTTGAAGGATTACACGAGATTACGTATCGCGCGATTTATATTATGAAAAGGGTGCACGATGCAGACCTCTGAATATTTAAAAAATAATCTCTCCTCGAGATTATCTATGACAGATTTGAATATTTCTGCGTTAAGACGAGTAAACGAAACAACGAAATAACGATGCATCATCACTCGGCAAGTTTTCATTTTGATTCTATTACGCGATCGCGTATGCTGTCGTGGTCAGTTTGAATACAGAGTATCATTATTTGAGAAATACCCTACGGAGGGAACGAGATACACCAGAACTATCTAATGAAGAGAACTAATGAAGCAGCGTACAAAACGGGAGGAACCGACTAATAAAGTTAGGGAGTACACACACACACACACGCGCGTAGGTACAACTAATTGTAAGCTACCCGTATCTGCGAACGTAAGAACATACGATCATGCTCCGAAGTGAATTTCTGTGTTGCAATTTCCACCGTCAAACGAAGAATGAACATAAATTTCCTAATTTGAAGGTATGTGCATACATAGAGAGAGAGAGAGAGAGAAATTATATTAACGGTAATTAAAGAGTGCAAAAAAGAGGTCTTTCTCTCTCTCTCTCTGAGAGAGAAGGATCGAAGAAATTGCAGGTGATATAGGTCTGGAGTCGCGAGTACTGTGCGCCTGTAAATTCTTGGACGTTTTTCAGTGCATCAACCTGTATATCAAAGCGATATTCGAAGGACACCCGGGAACAACGAACGAGGCGAACGCAGAGGCTACGGAGCAAAGTGGGAGTGAGAGATAAGGGAGCAGGGCAAAGAGGGCGGATGAGATAGAGAACAGTCGGTTATACGTGACTATGGGAAGCTCGGTATGTCTATGGAAGGTTGGTGCACCGCACCTAGGCGCTGCTACTCGGAAAGTACAGTGCCAGTAATGGTCTACTAAATCACATTATATTGTTTCTTGAGGGGTGAGAGAGAGTGAACGTACGAGGAAGAGAAAACGGCGCGTAGCAAGAGATGTCCGCGGCAAGGGAGCAAAAGGCCTTGCACTTGCTCGTGTTGTCTGAGAGCTACTAGAAAACAACGTAGCCCTCTACCCTGCTAACCGCTGGCCGCAGAGATTGCGGAATATATGTTTGTACACATAGGCGTTATCTACGGGCACGTGTGCAGAAATAGACGCGCTTTCGGAAACCGTTTATTTCCGATTCGTGTCCGTATATCCGTTCCGGATCGTTCGAAACGATACCCTTTTAAATAGGATTGTAGTACTCGCGATACCAAGAATATTAAACAAATTGTCGTTTCTTTTCATTAGATCGGTCTCTTTCTTCGATTAATCGATGCCACGAGATCGATACTCGATCGACAAACTCGTCAAATCCGAAGATTTCAAAGTTTTAGATGATTTTTCACCAACTTACTACTTTTCTACATAATCTACCGATCGTGAACGTGATTCTGGTGAAAAAGTATTTCGGGGGTTCGGAGATAAGTTGTCTTGTTCCAAGAGATGCTGCGATGCAATTCGTTACGACAGGATTACCAAAATTGTGACAAACGAGTCACAATGTTCTCTGCTAGCGAATACAAGACGTTATGGGTGACCGTTCCGTAGAACGTTTCTAGTTAATTTCACGAGAACGTATTACGCGTGTTTCTTCGTTATACGATGACCTAAACATCGGTTTGTTTCGAAAATTGTTACGGTTTAATGAGAACCGTAAGATTGCACCAGGAGCGAAAATGGATTAAAATAAAATGTAGGTAGAGCAGTATAATAGCATCGAGGGTGTAGAGCTGCGAATAAAAGTTCTTTCCAGTGAGAGGCAGCAGCATTTTTACGAGAGCAGCTGGCATCGACGCGAGGGGTGACGAGATTCCTTAATGCAACTAGCAATCGTAACGTTTACCAGCGGGTTGAAGGCGTGCATCCTTTTTTAGCGGAAGCGGCTGCCCGTTCTAGCCACCGCCTATTGAAAAGTGGCGAGCAGATTGCAACGAAAAGGGACATTATACCTAGTGGAGTGGATCCATTGACAGAGATAGCGGTAAAGAAGAGAGGCAGAAAAAGGGAAGTAGACGTTTGAAAGGAACAGAGATAAGAAGGAAAATGTCTGGGATGCCGTGGAAAACATCTAGCGAGCTATAGGAAAGTAAAAAGTAGAATATGTATCTCCCGTTTACCTATATGTACATAATAACTTTCGCCCCGTACACGGAACGGAATGGAATTCGAGGAATGAAATTTTTTTTTTAATTAAACTATTTATCCTGGACGATTTAGTTGTAAGGGAATCGATTTTATGGTCGTATTTTCGCGAGCTTCGCTAACGCAGAGAATCGACTCGATCCGGTCAGATTTTTCCTCAAAATACGGATAATTGTCGAGTAAAAAATGGAAGCGCGAAGAAGCTGAAAAAAAAAATAGAAGAGGAAAACGGATTTGTTGGCCGATGGCAGAGAAGGGAGAAGAACGTCGGCGGCAACGAACACCGCAATATTTTCGTCGGGTTTCTGGTCTTATTTCATAGAAAGAAAAATACGCTGAAAAGCATTATCTCGGTATCGTTCGGGCACGACGCGAGAGAAAAGGACGCGAAACGTCTTTGAGGTTCTTCTTTCTTCCTTTATTTGACCGAGTCAAATGGAAAGGAGAGGATGATTTCTCTGCGCGAACAAGGACCGTAAACGTTTACCAAGGTGAAGAAAACGGCGTTCATTGTGGGCATCGCCTTAAGGGAGTCTTGCGCGGCTGTCCCGCGCGTCCTTCTCTCGCCGAAGAGTGCTTAGCGGGTTACAAAGGAGGGAAATGCGAGAAAAGCTGCGAACGGTGAGGGGGCGTATGGACGAACTAACGGGAAGAATAACCGACCGAAAGAACGGAGACGGTGCTCCAGACGGGACAAACGCGAAAAAAGAAAGGGAACGAGATTAAAACGATGAATACGATAAGTACTCGCTTTTCCAACGATAATACGCTTTTTTATTCGTTTAATTCACCACGTAGTATCGAGTTACGTTTAAACTTTGCCGAATCTTTGTACGCAGCATTCGGCATTCGTCTCGTCTTTATAGTCGGAATTTCAGGTAAAAGCAGATTTGAAAACTAATGAAACGCACCGCTGCGACGAAAAGCCACGTTGGCCGTGTTCTCGTCAAACGTATTATATGTATACACCCCCTTTGACTTTTATCGAATCGGTGCCACTGGAATCCTATTAATCTCGATTTCGATTTCGTTTCAAATGCGTATGTACTTAAAATAACCATCCCGCGAGTTCGTTAGGAAAGTTTTAATCAAAGAATCCACGATACGCGAGAAACTGTATAGCTTCGGACATGATCGGAATCGTCGATCCCAACCAAGTGAATCTGTAAATCCTTTTCAAGAAGGAGCTTGCGTTGTCGTCGCTCGTCGCTGGAAAGCCCCGAAACATTTTCGATTCTATGCTGTCGCGAGGGCGGGCTTTTATGAAACGCCGACAAAGCGACCACATTCTATTTACCCGCGTCGTTGGAGTTTTTCGCTTGCGGCCGACCGTTATTGCCTCCGTTCGACGAAACGTTCACCGGTTCACCGGTAATTTTGTTGACGCGACACGGACGCGGGGAACTCGCGGTAATCGTCCAACGCACGCTCCGGTTAAGGGGAATCCATCTGCCGCGAGAAGGAGAGGAGAAACTCAGGTCCGTTTTTTATTCCACTTGCGTTGTCTTTTGATAATCGCAAGGTAGGCCTCGTAGATGGTCTAGCTCCGTTATCCGAGGTAACGAATGCTATTGTGGCCGGATAAAAGGAGCGACAGCATAGTATCTAGTGCTAGTTAAGGACGTTTCTTTCGATATCTAAAGTGCAAAGACTGTTCCTGACACTTGACGATCGTATCGATTCGATCCACTCGATATACCGAATGCGATACGCAATCTGTCACGCGGTAAACCCGCTACGAACTCATAAAGTGGAAAATCTCGATACGATTTCAGGCATTTCACCGACAAAAATTCGAAATTCCGCGAGAGTTCGCGCGGCGGTATTTTAGCCAACGAACGACGTGGTTTCCGATATTCCGATGGCCACAGATCGCAAGAAGGAAGGAAAATTTCATTTTCTGGCAGGAATCGCACCCACCGAGCTGATTTCATCGGAATCGAGCGAAGCATTCTCGAAATTCCTCACTGCTTCACGGGTATTTGACAGACCGCTCCGTTTGCTGGAATGGCTCAACCATCGTGATCATCGTTCGCGAGTCTCGATAATTCCCGTAATTGAAGCCGAGGAAATTCGTCTGGGCTGCGGATTGGCCGAAAGTACAGCTAAAGCCGATTGACAGCGATAGTCGGCGTACGTTAATTGCATTATCCCCGCAATATTCTTAAACAATACGAATCGTTTACGAAACGGAATAAATACAACAGTTTTGGTAAAAGTGAATTTACCCACACCATTCGGAGATGTCGACACGCGTTTCTTACGCTTCGATTAAGAAACGATACGTCTTGGAAGCAAGTACATATTATACATACATTTAACAGACGAGTAGGACAACATTGGGTCAGGTTAATAGCAATATTGGTCACTGTTAACTGTACGGTCGTAATTAGACTCGTGGCTATTGGTATTCCGAGGGATTCCTGAAGCTAAAGCCCCGCAACAGCGCGTAGCGCGACATAATTTACCGAAATAGCTATACGATCGCGGCCGGCATACCTTTGATAACGTCATTAAACGCGCATTCTGTGGCACGGACAAGACCACCGCGCCGAGTCGAGCCGCGTCGAGCCGCGTCGAGCCGCGTCGAGCCGCGTCGAGCTGGGCTGGACCGGACCAGACCAAACCAGGCCAATTTTGCATGTCGACAAACGGACGAGGGCCAGCTCGAGTCCTTACTTTTCCCGATAAATCAATTCCCCGTGAGATTTTATCCCTTTTCTTTTCTATCCTCGTCGAGAAATTCACTCGAAACTTTATTAGACTCGAGGCGCCAAAATGTTATTTCTCTTACAAGTTTTAATAAAAGAATTCCCGCGACGCGCAAAGCTTCGCTCCTAGCAAAATGACGGAGGCGTCGTGTAATTTAACCGACTCTCAGTCTGACGATATATGCAAAGAGACGTCACGAAGGAGAACAATGCCCTGACGCGACGTCGACACGTTACCGCGATAAAGAGGCATATCCGCTCCGGTGCATCTCCGAACGGTGATTTCAGAAAATGGAATCTTTCTCGAATATTCGTCTTTTTCTTTTCTTTTTTTTCTCTCTCACCCTTTTTCCACCGATCCAGCGAAATGCGAATTTTTTTGTTTCCGCGTACATATTTCTCTATCGAACGCTAAATATCTTTGAGTCGAAAAGTTTTAATAAAATTAAAGAAAGGAGAAAAGATGGGTGTTTAAGACGACGATGGCGACGACGACGACGACGACGACGACGACGACGACGACGACACCTGGTCTGGCTCGACTCACAGAGCACGTAGTGTCGCAGTCGAGACTGACCTATATGTAGGATGCACCACTTCCGGATCCCATGCAGAGCCATTCTCCTGTGTCGGCTTTGCGCTGTCCGTCGCGATCCTACCGGACCAAACACGGGTTCGCGGGTTAGGGAAAAACACGGCCGTCTTTTCACACCTAGCTGAAAATCCGAACAAGGATCGAACCAAAGCGTCGCGATCTTGGTTAATACTTTGTTTCATCTTTGTAAATGATGAAAATGTTTTATGGAAACGAAACATTTTCCCTCATCTCGTACATCGTACATTTCTGGTTTTATGATTTTACGCTCGATCGGTTCGTGTCGTGATTAATTGTTTCGTAAACGAATAAATAACAGATAATATAACATACCGTTGACGACGATAAAAAATGATGGAGAGGAATATTTGTAGGAAAGCAATGCAGTTAAGCAGTGCACCTGTGCGCATCGGTAGTTCCTTGAACAAGAGAACCGGACCATTAACCGAACCTGAACGCGCGGCGTAAAAAGCAATATCGTACAAAGCGAAGCGAGAGCAGCGAGGAGGCAGAAAAATCGACGTTATGTGACGTTCGATTCAATAGGACCGTCTGTCGCAATACAGTCTCCAAGGATTTTAGTACGGATTATTCCAGTACCTGTCGTTCAGTCACGGTACGACTGTCGACAAAGGAGGCGATCGATCCAACTCTCGTGTTTTTTTCTTCCATTTCTTCTCTCTCGCACACACACACTGTCTCTCTCATCGTAAATCGCAAACGAACGGCTCCCCAGTGGCCCTGTCGATGATCGAGAAAGTTTCACAGATTGTTCTCTCGTGTTTGTCTCTTCTCACCACGGAACGTTGATCATGCCCCTCTTGGAATAAAGTATTCGCGTTCAGATATCGGCGTGTAACGCGTCGCGTTTTTCAGACGAGTCGAGCAACGCACACGCGTCAGTGGTTGATTTTCTTTAAACGTAAACACGATTGCTGATAATAATCGACTGCACTGTCGAGTCCGATCTTGATCGACGACCTCGATATTTAGCATGGTCGGAGACCGGTACGTTTAATATCAGCTAACGGTCGTTGTATGCATCTTGCGATCGGGCTAAACTTGCCAAGCGTATTAATCTTTCGGTAGGAGCAGACCGCACAGCGTGACAATAACGTAAATCGGCGAAACTGTCGTAATCCGTACTTTAACAATTATATTTAATACGATACAGGTTCGAGGAAAGCGAGGAGAGAAGGTAGGAGAGCGGGAAATCGAGGATGGACGGAGCAAGAGAAGGCGTCATAAGCCGTAGATAGCCAGCCGAGGTACCCCACACCGGTTCGAGACCGCGACCACCAACCCCAGGTGGAATATCTACCTCCTTTCGCTGTCCCATTCCGCCCTCTACTCTCCCGCTAGCTAGCCTATCCTCGTTCCTGCACAGCTACGCGGCAGAGTCTAATCAAATTTAATAACTTTTGTGCTACCCGCGCACTCTCTCTTCCCACCTACCCGTTTCACGTTGGCTGTCCCCTCGCTCGCTCGTGCACGTCCCGTTTCACCCAGCTCACCCAGCTCACCCAGCTCACCAGGCTCACCAGGCTCACCAGGCTCCCTCGGTCTCCCTCGGTCTCCGTCACGTTATAAACTTGTGCCCTGCGCGCCAACCGAGCTATATACCTACCGAGTACCGCAGATTTATGACGGGGACATGTCAGACTCGCTGAAACGAGCTCGATCTGCTCGTGACTTCATTTCGGAAGGGTTTCGCGACTTATTTTTTTTTCTTTCTCCCTATCCTCCATAACGGACGAAGAGAGTTCCCTTTTCATAATTTCACGGTAATAAGCGTTTCGGGTTGCACGCGCACCGACAGATACCACCAGCAGATCGAGTTTCGCGATAAATCACGATTATTCTTTGGACGGTTCTCTTACGGTGTCTGGGGTATTAGAAACGCGGTTCCGACCGAGTTCCGTAAATTTACTCCTACAGTGGAGAGAAGTTGCGCGCAGGACGCACGCACCAACATTCCCCAGCCCACGAACATAATTCTCCTCGCGTCGCGGGAATCCTTGCTGTTTACGATGCAAATGCGAGAAACAGGCCGTAACTACATCTTCGAAAACTATAACGTACTGTATACTTGCAAGCCCAAACGGATCTGTGCATTGCGTAACTCGTATTCGATAACGCGATAACGGCGACCGATATCTTTACTCGTCTCGCGTCTTTCGATATTCTTCTCGACGAGTATCCGTTCAGTTGTATGCCGATGATTCGCAACAATGCTCGCAACACTAGGCTAATATTTTTTTCCCACACGTCACGATTATGCCCTATCGAACAAACAGCAGCAGCGCACCACCGTACCTTTCAAGATAATGTATTTTAAGAAGAAATTGCGAAAACCGCATCGATTCCCTCCTCGTAAATCAATATCGAATAGGATCGCGAGTACAAATCGGTGTACGTACGTGTACGAGGGTGTGGGTGGGAGTAGGGGTATTAAATTCGGAAGCAGCATAGCCGTATTCGGATTTCAAACGCGACCGCACGCCTATTTTGTAGCAGTTAGAACGGTGGTCAATTCTCGTCCCCGTGTCCCCGACCTACCCCCAACCTACCCCCAACCTACCCCCAACCTAGCCCCAACCTACCCCCGATCCCCCACGTTCTCTCGACTGTTTTCCCTCGACTCCGTCGAATTCGCCGCTGCGCGACTCCGTCACGGATTTACCGATAATGTTGCGAGCGCTACACTCGTACAGGGATCTCGTGCACACGCACTCCCACACCCACAGCGAGACCGAGGGCGGAGCGGGTGGGAAGCAATGGGCGAAGGGTGCTTGCACGGGGTAGGTATATCGACCGGCCAGTAACTACAGATTAGTGTTATCAGAGCGTAACAACGCGAAAGCGTGGTTTACCTTGACACTGGTGAAACGCAAGATCGATGGTGGACAGAGGGATCGCAAAAGTCGACTATAAATTGTTCGGTTTATTTAATGGGGACTTTGTTCGTTGAATGGAATTTCACTCGGTGGACTCGAACGAACGAACCAACGAGTTTCAGGGATATTGGTTATCGTTGTGCAACGTTTCCCTTCGATATGGTGTAAGGACGCGTTAGATTCCGTAATTTTAATAAGTTTCAACGAATCGATCGTCCGTTGTAAACATGACGGGGTATCGTTGCCTGTAGATTTTACACCGTTTCGGCCGGACGTGGATTGTTGCGGGACACCGCCGCTTAATTACTACGCTGCGCGTAATGGACGGACATTTGCCTGTACGAGTTACTTTGCTACGCGATAACGGTCATTACTGTAAATTGCGGGCTTAATAGTTTTAAAATATTCGCTCCACGAGAGAGCATCGGTCATGGCCAGCTGTGACGAGAATACGATTCGGTGCGCTAGCGCTGCTGACCTCGCTGCTGACACCGTCGACCAACGGAAACGTATTTAAATACGCCAATTTTCTTCTAAACCGTTGTCGAAAACCCAACGTACCTTACTCGTTGCCAGTGTCCAGTTGCAAACTAACCGGAACGCGACAATGCCTATCGGATAATTAACAACGAATTACCGTGTTCGGAATCAATTCACCATTTACCCAATCGTGTACTGCTTTGTAAAAAGTTTGCCGAATGATCTTAATAATTCGCAACGCGGACGGTGAACTCTGGAGAAATTGTTCTCGTTGAAGGGTCGAAACAAAATCACCGTGCGTGCTCTTGAATGCGAATTACCGTTTCCATTGGGGAACGCGATAGTGTAGGTAAATCGACGATAAATCTGTCGCGGCTGAGCGTTGATAGCATTCGAAATGAACGTCATAAATTCATTAGGCGGCCGTATCTGATACGGAGAGATGATCTGAAAGGGAGCAGAACCCACCGAATGGAAGGAGGGTCTGCGACGGAGATCGAGTCAGACAGCGTAGTTTCCCGACTAGAAGCTGCCATGTGAATTGAACTGTAGAGCTTGTAAATAGAAATGGTGTACCTGCTGCGATCAGTCTGGTCCAGTTCGAAAGGTATTATTAAATTGTAATTCCTTTGATTTACATGCATCGGTGCGCATTTTGCACACGTAACTTTAAAGCGATCGGCCGGCCCACTTTCTATTTTCGGAAGCTAAAACCATCCCGCCTCGTATTCTTCGTCAACTTTTACGCACGTAAATGGAGAATAACAAACAAAACGCGAACGATATCGACGTTTATATTACATATACCTATACTCGTTACGATATCCCACGGGAAGCGGGGCGAAAACAGCTGCACGCTGTTTCTTCTTCGGTCCGCGCTCTAACCTAACGTATTTTTTCGTTTTATCCGTCTATGGGAACATGATAAATTTCACGTATGAAACAACCTATCAGCAGATATATTCATCGAGACGATCGCGCGACTTTTACTTTCTCGTTATCCTTTGGCCGCGTTCGTCACAATTCCTTTCCTCTTTCCTATATTTCCGTTGTTTCCCTTAATCGCGTCGATCCTGTTGCTACCGATTAACGAGCAATTGTTGTCGATCGCCACGCATCGACAACAAACAAAACAGTCTGATCGTTAGCCAGAAAACGGGAACCAACGGGTAATTTGATTTTCCGTTTAAAGCCGACAAATACTTGGATCGTTAGTATTATACACGTAGTTGCTGCGAGTCGGTGGATCCGATAATTAATTAATTATTCGACGCCGTAGGACCGTGCAATTTGGCCTGGATGGAAACCAGAAACCTCGGGACGCTGCTGGCCAGACGCCAAATTAGCTTATTAAATTAACACGTTCGTTCTACACTCGGAGCAGCTTTACGCGTCTTGGAGAAAAGAACAAACGATATTCTCGACTTTGCCGATGTCGCTTAAAAATAGAACAGAGGAACGCTTACGAACGACGAGGAACGAGAATCGCGTTCGAAATTCCGTCGTACTTGCGTTTAGGTCTGGGTTACAGGGATAACGATACAAACACTGCTCAGAGGACGAGCCGTATTTCTCAACAGTATTCCGCGACACCTTCGAACGTCGAGTCGTATTTTCGGGCTATGCCTTCTCCTAAAATTTACATCATCCGTCTTTCAACGTATCGTTACGTTTTCCAATTATTCCATAATATTACGAAGAAGAATCGAAAACAAGCCGATAGATAGCGAAGGTAACAGCGTGAGAGTGAAATTTTATCCGATGGAAAGTGTTGGTCGCACAGTGATACTAATCCAGAACCAGAGGATCATCAAACCGGCGAATTTCGTATCGAAGAATTCAACGAAATCGGTAAATATAATAATAAGTTTTTAACAAAGCCTGAATCGAGAAATTGATATTCTTCATTTTCGTCTTATTTTGCCCTCTAGAATCGAAATTGTTCCTATGGGTGGCCGAACACTCTGTATAATTTTACGTGAGGTTACGTTGGCGTTAAAGACCACCATCGATGACCAAAATTCAGTTCGCACGGATTCTCGTGTCCCGATAGCCGACATTTCCAATTAGATTCGAACAATTTGCAACAAATAGGACTTTGGGTGCGTCGTATTCACCAGTGCGACATACTATACATACATAAAATGGGGCCATAACAGACGTTAAAAAAACCGACGCGCCGAACAAAAACGCGCTACGTTGGCGATATTTCAAATAGGTTTTTCATTTCTGTACGATTGCTTGCCACAGCAGTGCCGCCGGGGTGCTTGACTCGCGTTGGACCAGGGAGGGAAGCGTCCGTCGATCCTCTCTCCATTCCGAAATAAAAGGTTCGTTTCATTTAGGTAAATATTTCCCGGCGTACACGATATTACACTTTCGATCGTCGATGGGTGCGCGAAAGAAATGTTTGTTTGTCGATCGCGGCCGAGTATGGGAATGGGCATTGAAAGTTCGCGGCACGGACACGTTTACGATTACGTGTTGTAAACGTTTAAAAGAAAAATAATTAAACGCAAAAAAATTTAACGAGACGAGCTTCAATTTAAATTTCTAGGGTAATAAAATGTTTGTGGGTAGATTTGTTGGTAACAACTTGCTAATCGACGAATTAACGAAGAAACCGGATGCTCTGACAGTTAACGATCCGAGGTAACTGAAAATAGAGCAACTGCGAGCCACAAGCGGCGCGATACGAAAAGCAAAGTGGCACACTGTCGAGCAACACCTTGTTACAAGCTGGTAACGATTAACTGTCCGTGCTCACGATACGAGATAAAGGATAATAACAGCACGCCCGGATTCCACTTTAGTTACCGGACGTACAGATTCAACGCGAAATGAGATTCTAGCTGGTTTTGACTATGTCACAGTTTATACCCTCGAATAAACTTGCTTTGTACATACATACATATGTATGTAGAGAGCAAGGCGCATACGATGCGAGGAGCCAGGTAAGATGGCAGCGTTTTAGGTTCTTTGTTACCTTTCATTGATAAATTCGTCTACATACGTACATTGAATTTGTTTCGTCTCGATGTTGTACGTCCAGAGGAATCGCATCTGGCAAAAATATCGCGTGGACATTCGATTAGAGTCGAACGCGTTGAATTATTGAAAGTGTGCGCAACGCACGTTGACAGACCTTGCACACTTTCAAGATCGCAACTCACGCGTAACCGTGTGTAATACGTCGAGCGGAGGTTGTGCAACTTTCTACCTAGCAAGTTACTTACAGAGCGGGTAACGTGCGCTAATCGAATACACGCTTGATAAACGTAAGGTCCGCGGATGGTTGTCCGGTGTTTGGACATGATCATTTTTATCATTCTTAATTGCCCCATTTGGTGCGTTTGCCGATAATCCAGGAAAAGTTTGTGGTTACCAACGGACACTATGCCGCGTAAACAGCGATAGAAGTAACATTCGGTTCGAGTACAATTTACCTTTACGTTACACGTTGCTGGTTCGACGCGAAATCATCGGGATTTTGTTGGGATAAAAACAAAAAGAATAACAAGAAAAAAAAAAAAAATAGATAACGAACGCGTGCTGGAAAGATTAATTGTTTCACGTCCCGGATGGCAGCCGGAGCCGGTTTTCCATACGCTGTATCGGCGTATCGATAATCGATTTAGCAATTTTACGCCGGACAAAAGCCAGGACGCCTTAGATTAATAAATAAGTCGCGCATTAAGAAGTCTGCAGGCAATAGGAGACTAGCGAGCCTGATGGTTTGCGATCTATGCAAATCTCGTTGAATAATTAACGAACATTTTCCGGTTTGATAAGGTCGCCGGTCGGCTAATCTTTCTCTACTATTTCCTCGAGGAAGAACGTTCACGGAGAACATACGTATCTCCCTCTCGGGTTCGGTGCTGCAAAGAACTCCTAACGACGTCTTCTTTACAAGTTGTCGCTGTTCCTGCTTGACGCGAAAGATAGCCAGCCCCAGGGTTCTTTAATTTGCTTAGCAGTCTCATTCTGGGTAGGTAAGAGAAGGCAGGCCCGGCCAGAAACTTTGCCATTTCATTACTCTAACCTGTTTCTGTCTTCTTTCGGTGTTGGTGTTCCCTCTTTGCTTCTTTCTTGTTGCCATCAACATTATTACTTTGTCCTCTTTCGGCGTCGCGGCCTCTATCGAACGCGCGCGCTCGAGAGCTTCGAGAACATCGACGTACCTGAAATTTCATTTTCGTCTCACCAGTGTCTGGACGCAATAAGCCTTCTTGGAACAATTACGCACGCTCTCCTGACCAAAAGCGACTTGTTTCATTTTTACGCCAGCACCGTGTCCTTTTTGCTACCTATGTAAATACATAGATCGGAACGATCTATAGACGCAGACGACGATTTGTCCCATCGAAAAAATTATTGGAAAATCAACGGTTAAAGTTACTTTGCGAGCGTTGGTTCTCTGCGTGGGTGTGGGTGTGGGTGTGTGTCCGTCCGTCTGTACGCACGCGAACGTGTGGTATACCGTTGGGCAAATGGCGCCAGTTATAAAATATTCAAAGCCTAGCGCGATAATGGTGGTGCGTCCAAGCATATTAAACATTCAGTCGCGTAACTGGTCCGCGTTGGTGGGGCAAGTGCACGTGGTAATTCAACTCCCGAAGTAAAGTTTCAGCTGCGAGATACATACCGCGGTATAAACTTGGCGAAATTACACTGTATCAAGCACCGCTATACATATTTATTATTTAAGTTGCGAGCACTTTGTTCGGGTGTAAAGGAACGGCCGCTTTGTTCCGTCTTCTGTTTGACTGAGAATCAACGGCGACGACACGTGGAATTCTCGCTGAATTTCCCTGGTAGTCGCGAGACCATCGGGTTATCGTCGTTTCTACTCGAAAACATTCGAGCAAAGTCGAGTTTCGCTATTTTTTTACTCCGAAATGGACCAGTTTTCGCGAACGTGTTGCGAAAGCTTTGTATCTTTCTTCAGGATCGATTGATCGTTTTGAAACGTGATTTATCATTTTTCGTCGTCTATCCCGATTACATAACATTATCGGCACTTGTTTAATATCCGATAACGTTCCAAGCAGAGACGTTGTTGCTTAATCACTTGGTAAAAGTTCAGATTATGGTTTCGAAGCCTCGAGGATTCCGTTTAAATAAAGATAAACCCAATTATTCTCGAGTGTATTGCGCAATTTCATTGTTGATGCATAAGGTAGGAAAATTTAAATAGGTGAGTCAAAAAGGGATTAAATATTCCATTACAGCTAGGCGGGTGGTTGCTCTCTCTCATCGTGTATGTGTGTTTGTCGTAGAAGAGGAAGAGGGGAGCGGACATCGGTATTGCGGCGAGTTCGCGCGATAATTCAACTCGCCGCAACAAAGTTTTATGTTGTACGATAGCGTCGCCCGTACGAAATTATACTTTGTTTCGTCGCAACACGGCATCGAGGTATTTATTTAACGGCTGTCGTTAAATCGAAAATTCAAAGGTGAAGAGTTTGCGCGTGCGTGTGGGGGAGATAGAAAAAAAGTGTTGGTTGTAATAAGTAGCGCGTAAGTGGCCCGTGGCAGTATCCTTAACGAGCCTGATATTCCGGAGTAATTAGAGAGGAGCTCGTGCTTTGGTTCTTTCGAGTCTCGCTCCCTATTTTTCTATCTCTCTTGCTAGCAGTAACCATGAACATTACCATTAGAATCTGTTACATTCACGGGAGATGGCATTGGCTTTCGTCCGAACGTGGCTCCGTAGCGGCTTATAACCGCGCCTCTTTTTAATTCCTACCGAAATCCCGTGGATATCCGAAGGATGTAGATCCTGCACTGGTTCGATCGTTATCGTTAGACCCGCGATCACGAGTTACAGCGGACGAACGTTTTTAACGCCTTCCCGATACGCGTCGCGTCGCGTCGTTAATTAAGATTCGGTTGGTTCGATTGTTCGTCCTTTCGTCAAAGATCTCGCAACTTGTCGTTACGAAGGGTCAGTGAACGACCAAGCCGAGAAGTTTGCGGCGTGAAAATAAAAACGAGCAGAGTAATTAAATTGACCGTTTGCGCGGCAGCTTAATTTCGTTGCGGAAGTTTGCGAGGTCGTCCTTAATTTTCCTCTATATTAGCAATGTAAAGTAAGGGGTTCTTGGAGAGGTTGGAGGAAGGACGGGGACTAATGGAGCAAAGTTTGCAATTTTCATGGACGCTGCGCCGAAACAATGCTACCGCGCAAAAAGGGTGTAACGTCTGGTGTGCAACGCGAGCGACTGTTACATAAAGAATACGTCTTAAATATTTTAGGAGGAGCAAACTCGCGCTCCAAGGGAAGTTAAATACGAACCGGTGATCGATGTCTGCGAGCATCCAGATGTTGCTTCGAGAGCTTTCCGCTGAATTAGTCAGTAGTTACGACCTCGCTGTTGCTTGTCTTTCGATTTCCACCCTCTAACTTTACCGCCTAGTTTCTATTGACACCAGATACACAAACGGCTCGCTATTCATGGTATAATCACAAGGACCGTTAAAGATCGCTAGCGATTCGAGCTCCCGTATAGACGATTAAGCTTTCGCCACTATACATACTATATTTTACACACGGTTTCAATTTTACTCGCGAAATTGTCGTTGGAGCTTCGATGCTGGGACTTTATTCGGTTGAATATCACGCAACATCCAGATTTACTTCCACTACATTTACCATCGATTCTATCCTAGCTACGAGCACTTTCTATGTTGACGAAACTTGTGCCACATTCTATTCTCGACGTATTTTTCGTTTCCATAAATATCGCGAAGAAATCGTAACGAGAAAATTTTGTTACGTTTATTTCCATTTCCTTCGGTCCGGTTTTCAAGTTTCAACGACGGACTCGACGGAGTCTCTGTCCGTTGAATGGAGGATGTTGGATCTCCTTAAGTAGGCTAAAGTAGTCTTAACGCCGTTAAAGTACTTAAACGTGGGAAACCTGTTTATCATAACCACAATGGCAACAGATTATTCTCTAGCGTCTATTATAGTATATAGCCCGTCGACTTATTTGAGAGATCGCTAACTCGATGGAAATCCTATGATAAATTACGCGTACGTTTTCCTTGGGCGAAATTAATTATTACCCGTCTACCGTTACGTCATACAATAATTCTTCGGAAAGGCTTTAAGTTTAATAACTATTGCGAAATAATGTCGTTTAAAATGTTAAACTTGCTTTTCGTTTCTCCGTTCTAATACGGACGTTTTCCTTGATTTTGTACAATAGATACGGTATACTGGTTTAATTAACGTAAACGATACGGAAGAATACTAAAGAAAATAAGAATAACGTATGGAAAGTTTTAGGTGAAAACATGGTTGTTTGCCCTATAGTGCGGTTGGTTGTTGAAATGTTTAAAACGCAAACTCGAGGGAATTAGGTCACCGTTGGATACTAGTGGTACCGTTGATCGCAAAAGCTCGTTTGCATCGCAGTTCCTCCGCGTACGTACATACATTATCCTTTTGCTAAGCGATGCGAAGACTTTATAGAGACGAAAGTGTGCTCGGCAGACACCGAAAATCCTCGGTACACGTTCGTTCTGGTCACCGGCCGTAGTACCGAGGGCGTCATTTATATTCATTTAGTCGGTCTACCTCGACTATACTTATACGAGTATTGGACAAGTATCCTCTCCCTCTGGCACAGGAGCTACCAGCCAGGTTGCCGTACTTGGAGAGGAAAAGTTTAGCTTGGAAACAGCAGCACCAGCACCGGCACACCCCTAGATTAATCTAAGACTCGAGACATTCCTCCTCCACCCAAGCCCACCGGTTACATAGCTTCGTGCACACGAGCTTTCTTGCCAGGTTTCGTGGCGTGGCGCGGCGTGGCGCGGCGTGGCGCGGCGACGCAAACACAGGAAGAGCGAAATTAGTATTTGTCGCAGCGTTATTCAAATTAGGGTCTGGAAATTCTCCACCGTCGACTTTGCGTTTTTCTCTTTCTCCTATTTTTCTTTCATCTTTTCTTTTTCAACGCGTCAATTGCGTCTTGTCGAGAATTCGCGATCGCGCTGGACGGGGCACCTTTCGCATTCAACGCGTATCGTTTGTTGTTTTTAAGCGTTACTTTGTAAAAGATTATTGCCCGTTTATCGAGTAGACGGTAACACGTACAGTTAGCGTTATTCGTTCTGGCGCGGCGGATAAGAATCTTTCATCGTATGACGCATTTAGTGGCAAGATTGATTGTCCTGCATTATTAAACCCGGTCTCTCGTCCAGCGGCCCAATAACTGTCATGCGAAGGTCATCTGTTTCGCTCGTTCGTTGGCCGGTCCAACGTTTTATTAAAGTCGCCAATTTTTCGTGCGCAGCTGCTCCTTTCAGAGATTCGATTCGCGCTGTACAGGTCACGGGATATCAATTCCCTGGTTCAGTTCCGATTTAATAAACCGTATGCGAGCGAATAAGGCGAGCCAACAGGTGAGCGTATACGCGCGTGCGTTCCGTTGCTTGTAATTCCGACATTTAGCAAAGGGCATTTACCAACAAGAATAATTTGGAATAAATTTCGTCTGGTTCCCGTTACCACGTATTTTGTCCGCGCATTACCGTCGCATCGGCCCGCTTCGCCTCGTTGTCGAATCGAACGTTCGCGCTCCGAACGAAAAGCTCGTTTAAAGCTCGAGCATTTCGCCGCGGTCAAAGAATCGTATACGGGTATTATCGGCACAAAGGGCCGTCGTTACGGCTTACAAATTGCGAATGGTGCATCGAGTCTGCGGCCATGGTCCAACTAACAGTGCCTCACCGTTCGACGTTAAGCTCCGGCTTAGCAGACCTCTCCCGCCGCGATACGGTGCACCTTTACTGTTATGCTAACTGACAACGATGAGCTACTTTACATTAATCGTGGCGGAGAAGTTGCCAGTACAATTCCCTCGTTGGTCATTTACTGGCCGCATTTACTAGCACAGTCGATCGCCTCGAGCTTGAAACAATCTTAAATAAACGCGATGTAAACGATGAATCTTTCCATCTTGGTCAAGTAAATGTTTGAATATCGTCCAGGCGATTGGTCGGATAAATTTCCCAAGGTGATCAATGGCAAGATGTATGGAAATTGCTGCTCTTGGCTCGACTCCACGTGACTCGAAGAACAACGAGTCAGCGCGGAACGTCCTTTATGCAATGATGGTTTTTGCGCGGTACGATCCGCTTGGAAATATGGAAGCGAAAAGAGACGCGGGGAGAAGGAAACCGAAGGGAGGAAGAGAGAGATGCTGGGCGAAAGAAGTAGGGCCAGGGCAGATAATAGCCAGGATAGAATTGTTCCAGGAGCAAAAAACCAATCCATCCCGGTGTGTTATCGGATGGTAGAGACGCTCGTGGAGCAACTACGCTCACGTTCCAACCCCGACCCCTCTTTCTCAAAATGCATGCTTCTCCGTCGGAATTGCTTTATCCGTGTGCAACTTGGAAATACTTGCCACGGTACGGTAGGAACCCTGGCGCAGTTGCAGTTGCAACAATAAGTCCGCTGTATACGATCGTTCGACGAGACGCCACCTTCTCCTCTACTTGTATGCGATTCCGTGTAAAATCTCAAACCATTATCTTTGATCGTTTTCAAGCGATCAAGGACAGTCGGGGCGAAAACGAACTTTTCTCGAAACGAAAAGATTAGTTGGTCGGCGCGGCGCGGCGCGGCGCGGCGACGCCGGTATGCGCCCGTCATAAATTATGCATTACAGTCGGTATTAAAAGTGGCGTGGGTTCGATTAAAAATTTCCCCGTAACTGGTTCACCGCAATGCGGCGGCGCGGCGCGGCGCATCCCCAAACTACGACTCTGTTCGGATTTGTATCGGTGTCGTGGGTATTTTCGATGCGCGTCGTCATTGTCCTGCCGCGAAAAACAATTCCGTTGTCTCCGCGGCGCGGCGGTCTCTTTGTAAAACGGTCTCTGGGACGAAAGCTCTCGAAACACAGGTTTGCGGTCGTTTCCCCTTAATCATCGTGTAAAAGTTGTTGCTGAAAATTCGACGAACAAAAGTTTGCCCGCGAAAACGGCTACAACATCGTAGTTACGGCACTAATTTCGCCACGATATAATTGCGAAAACGCCGCGTCGCGCCGCGCCGCGCCATAATCCTTTCAGGCCTGAAACAAACGGTCCTCCGTGGTGCTGTCAGACAACGAGTGCCATTCCTGGAAGGTGATACATAACGTGGGCAGCGCTGACGCGGCCAGAGAGGTCTCTGACGAGAATATGGTCTAAAAAGGACATCGCAATTAAACATTTTGTTCCCGTTCACCCGGTACGACCGCGAGCACTTGACCCACATTTCGAATCTAACGGTCCGCACTTTCCCTCTCCGACCTTTTTCCAATTATGCAGCCGCAATTTATCATTGGAAAATGTCAAGTCGTCGGGTCGACGAACCATTCGAATGGATAACGTTATCTTCTTACGCTTTTCATGGAATCTTTGAATACGTTCTTGTGCTTTTCATCGCATAGAAACAAGTACGCGCGTAGACTAATTGGGCTTGCGACTCGTCTACCTACGCATTTCGATGCGATGTCGAAACTGACTGCAAACGATCAATTTCGTTACCGGAAATACCCACTTGGGTGTATGTATATCGTAGACAGGTATAGTAACGCGTAACGTTCGTACGAACCAGGACGATCGAACGTGAGCTGAATTAAAAATGTCCACTTCGGACGTAATTTTCGATGTCGAAAGTCGGACGATTGCGAGTCGCAAGCACGGAAACAGGACTGGAATCGACTACCGCGCAATTTTAATCCAGTGAATAAATTGATGGCGCAAGATATTAATTAAAGGTGCCAACGATTGGTGGATCGTTAGCAGGTGGAACGGAATTCGAGTCTGATTTTCCGGTGGCCGGAACCGAAGAGGAAGAAATCCGTCTTGGAAATAGTTTGGAAATGTCAGGAATACTTTGCGCGGCGTCCCGTCACGGCGATATTGCATTTCCAACCTTCGATGAGGCTGAAAAGGCGAAATTAGAGTGCTGCCGCGCATTAAAGCGCTTCCTGCTCGACCTTCTCGTCGTTTCAAGCATCCGCAATCGGTGATAACTGTACCGAGAGATCTCCTAGCCAGGTCCGATATCGATTTCATTTAGATAGTTATTTTTCTGTGCGTACACGTATTTTACGAAACATAGCTAACAATCGGATCGCTTGCACGGCACGTTTCCCCATTGAAATTCTTCGTCGTTGACTTGCTTTCAAAAACTGTATCGATCAGTGACGTTCTGGATGTTAGGAATGTCAGTATCGAAAGCTGTAAAATTGTTCAACAAGGGCCGATAATGGCGCGAACGAGCGAGATTACGATTACGTTACGCGCCGTGACGCGACGGTGTGCCTGTTGTTCGGGCGCTCGTTTTCGAATAAACAGCCGGAATTTGCACGCGCGGGCCGAGCAAGCCAAGAAAAACCAACGGCACACGAATTCGGAGGAAGATGAATGACCGTACGTCGTGCGTGTCTCGCGCCCGATGTAATTCGTAATGCTGCCGAACGTTTTTACAACGCTTCTGCCTTTACTATGTACTTGCATGTATACAAGTAACGACGCAGCAACTACGTGCTACGAGAGCCAACTGTCACCACGAAATCCACACTCGGCAACATTATTCTCTTTCTCGAGGGTGTAACAAGTTTGCGAAGAAATGCGATTAAATGCAATTTACGACTCGTTCCCTGGTCAACGTCCGTGTAATTCTACATAAATGAAATGCTGTGCCCCGGCATGTGAAAATCAAGTCCTCCAAGTGTTCTGCTCGAAGAGGCACAGACCGCCAGACGAAACCGGCATACGTATACACAGATATTATCGACGGAAAAAGTACATACGCGATTCTTGTTGACGGAACTTGCGTGTATCGTATACGGGTATCGAATTCGGGGAAATGGTCGGCTAGCAATTTTCTAGATATTTTTAAACTGGGTCAACGGAGCATTCGTCATCGTTTTCGTTTTCGTTGGCTTTAAGAATATGTATGTACGATGCCGCGCGTATACACGAATTCCCGTTCTAAAATTTAATATTCCTCTTTTCGGGAAAGCCCGAAAATGCCATTAAACGGGCCGCGAGAAGCCACTGTCGCTGTCATCGAGTTTGCAAAAGCTTCTCTCCCTCTCGGGCACAGTACACGCGTTCCAAATGTCGTCCGCAAGTTACTATTGCATCGACTATGCATGTCACTTGATATATGTAATTTCACATACATACATGTACATGTACATGTATCGTACACGTGCGCCTTCCTCCCGCGTAAAAATATACATACGTATTTGAGCGAATACGGTTCGGCTATGGGCAAAAATAACGTCTTAAGAGAAACGCGTCGTCAGATTTAAAACCAATCCCAATTAACTATGAAAATAATTGTTCTCGTTCGTTTAAATTCCTTCCAAGAACAATAATTGTAAAGCAAAATGACAGCGAGTGTCTAATGAACGATAGAATGCAAGTACAGTACCGTTTCGATTCTTAGATAAATCTGCTTGACGAATGAACGGAACAACGAACGATTTAAATTTAAAGGTAATTACGATATCTAGTCAGAATTCTTACCACTATCCGCGGACTTGGCCACCGTGCTCTCGAACGCCTCGATATCCATTTACGACTCGAGTAACCGCCCATATCGTGCTGTTTGCTCGTTCTCGCGTTACGTGTGGCGTCGCATACCTAGCTGTCGCGGATCCCATTTCCCAGGTGTATCGACACACGTGTTTACGCACGTGAGGAGAAACGATAACCACGCGGTCTCCCCTAAATTACGATACTTGTACGATATCGCATATACGTACTACGTATCTATTACACCGGTGCGTATTAACCTCCTGTTAACAACAAGTAACAAGACGGAACGTTTTCCGAACAAAATGTCAAGTTACATATATTTCATTTCGATTACTTTTTAAGGACAAGGGAGGAAAGTCTGTTAAATGTATAGAGCAGGCTGCGATCCGAGTAGCGAGCACGACCGTGCGACGGCACTAATGCACATTTAATGTCTTAACTTTGAATACGGCCAACCACGCCGTAAGATAACATCTTAAATATGGTTGTTGCATTCACGCAGCCAACGAAGCTATCCCTCGGCCAGCACGTCATAGAGTTAAAGGAGAGACCAAGCCCAGAGGAAAAAAAGAAACTTTTCAACGCGCGACTTCAGAGTCGACCTAACCCAGACCAACACCCGCCAGGTAAGCTACCCCTTCCAAACGATTTCTTCGTTTCCCTCCTTTACGCCAGTTGTTTCTCTTTCCCCTCCCCTGGCACAAAGACCGCATCGAGAGTGTACGATCTCGCTGTCGACCAGGGGAATAACCAGAAGTTTTTCCATTCGCCGGAACGACGGAAAGAAAGACGTAAGCACGGCCTGCCCCTATTTCGCTTCCTACATGGAATTTTCTTTTCTCTCACTTTTTCTCAACCGCGACAATACTTGGCGCAATCAAGCGAAATACGTAGATCCAGACACGGTATCCGTGCCATGGGACTCTACGACAACGTGAGAAAAGGTATACAATACCGTTCGTATTATAGTTATTCGATCGACATTTAGTGCCGGCAAAGGCAAGGATTATTTTATTTTGCTGCGTTGTAGTTTCGACGTTTGTCCATGGTAATAAATGTTGGTTCGTTTTACAAGATTGTAACTCGAATTCATCTTGGAAGAATAAAGTCAAAGCAAAGTTCCGATCACGCTATCCTTGGATTAATTACGAATGCTAGGGGTACTATACATTTTTCATCGTCGATCGCAGCCTTCTGCCTCGCGTAATATCTAAGAAGGAACATCGCGGAACAAGAGTCGCTTCGTTTTCTATTTTATGAAATTCATCAACTTGTGTATTCTCGTCGGTGAACAATTCAATAGCCTAGAGAAATAGAAATTGCGTTTGTATTTCTTCTTGTTTCTTGTTTCTGTCTCGTACGAGCGTGTGCTTCCCCGTTCTAAGAGGATGTTCTGACAAATGGGGTGAAATAAAGGAGCGAAGCAACAAACATTCCATATTTCCAGACTCATCTTCTACACGGAGACTCCGTAGTCTTTTTACGAGCAAAGGGATTCACTTAGGGACACGAACTTGAATTCGCGTTCCGCTACGAAATACACGACTGTATTTACCATGGAATCCCAGACACCATGTTGCTTGTTTCAAAGACCTTTTTTTGTTTTTTTTACTCGTGAAATCCGATGGAAAAAAAAGTAACAGAGAATTACTTTTCGAAACGTTCGGCATCGACATCCAATGATTTGTGAAAAACTGCGAAAGATCGTGAATCCATTCAGATTGTACGGTCGAACGAAGACGTCCACGATTCCGTTCTGCGCGGCATTTCGCAGGTGAACCGATACGAAGCGAATATTGGAAAAGCAAACAGTGTGTATCGTCGAATTCAGGAATGCTTTATTCTGGCACATTCGCTTCCGATTCGACATTCACGAACGGCGGCGTGCACAGTCTGTGGGTTTTATATCCATGTTCCGACCGTGTCTTCCCCTTATATTCGCCGAGATTTTCTGTTTGAACTTCCGGTTTCACGGAAATAAGTTCCCGGGACTGTATGTACCTTATCAAATAAGGTGAAATAACCTCGCCCCAAACTTACCAATCGATCGGATTTTTGTTAAAAAAAAACCAATGTGCTGTAAATTCGATTAAAGAATTACGGCGAGAGAATAAATCGAGACAAAACATTGAAATTTTTCATCGCTTGAACGTAAGTAGTATCGATAAAAGGTGCATAATTTCTCGCATTTTCTCTATATTCGATTTAAACTGGCTAATCAGTCGAAATCAGGCGGCTTAAAACGGCTGAAAAAGCCGTTCTCCCTCATTCTTCTCTTGCCTGCAGCGTTTATTTCGTACGTGTGTTAGATATTCGTTTCAAGGTGATCGCCGTTGCGTTGAATCGCTTAAAAGTTGGGAAATGGCCAGTAAAGCGGTCCAAAGTTTACCTCGCGCGGCTTTAATATATCTTGTTCGTTGAAGAGCAGGTTAAGGAGAGGGTACGGGATAGAAGCTACTTTCTTATTTAGCGATAATTACAAATTCCCACCGCTTCTTTGGCCGTCCCCGCGATCTTAAGACCTCCTGCATCGGCTTTTCTCCATTCAACGATCTAGAACCGACATTACGGGAAGATATTGCACGTCGAATAGAAAATTGATTAACGCCATCGACACTAACACAATGCGTTTTATCAGCCTTTCTCGATCATGTCTACCTACTTTTCCCCCTCGAGCTATTTCGAAAACTCTATCTCTCGCGTGTACTGGTTTCTGCGTAATTTATTCTCAAACTACGAGTTTATTTCAAATAATTATTCATTTTGGTTGATAAATTAGTTTTTTATCGAAACCTAGTCTGATACCTAATGACGACGTTGAAAACTCACCTTGGCACATGATGGTAAGAATGTGGAGAATACTGATGGTCAAGTATCGTCTTCTTCTCTGATTGTTTGCCATTTTAGTGCGTTTCACGTGTCACGCCTCGAAGCTTATCTGTAACAATATTATACGAAAAGTTTATAATTGATAAATAACAACCGAATCGCGTACACTCTATTTTTGAAAATTTCTCAAGTTTCCAAGGGTACGAAAAATCTAAATATACGAGAACCGCTGATCGATGCATTCCGATGAAAAGAGTCGCTGGCAATTAATAAGTGAACCTATCCATCATTAGGGAGGCCGTGTTAAGGTATACAACCTACATGACAGGAATATGTAAATACAGATCCATCTAGTCTAGGACGCGCATCCGAATGCATATTGCGACGCGTCGCGTCGCGTCGTATCGTTGGTTCGTCGATACATCGGGAATCCATAGGGCCGTGAAATCATTAACGCATGGCTAAGTCAGTGTAATAGGGGGATCCTGTAATTAACGAACACCCAATGTTAATCAAGTTTATTGAGCTGTAACGTACGTACAACCACTCGAGAGTATATAGCCTGTATTCGAGTGCAGTGAACGTCTAGAGCGTGTAGCGAGTGGAAACCAGAGTCTGAGATCGATCAATGAATAGGATAGAGGAAAAGTAACAAAAATAAAGAGAAAGAAATGATTTGGAGATGATTTGTGGGAAGAGATAATTGAAAAGGACGCGGATAGAAATGTGATTCGACTTTTTGCTGTGCGACGTCACCGCTAATTCTCAATTTAATCCTAGTTGTGCCATTAGGGTTCTTATTCTCTATCTAGAAATTGACAACAACGTGAAACGACTGAAAGGTAATAACGAGGTTGTCGATGCAAGAGTAATCGTACATTAATATCCGTCTAATGGAAACGTATAATAGAAACGAAGAAACCAAGGAAAGCGAAGGCAATGCGTTTAATATATGCACGTAAAGCGATTCTTTCCAATCGCGTAAAATGACAGGCGAGTAATTTCGTCGCTTGATAACCTAAAAAGATTTAATCGATGCTCGTGGACATAAAAGTTGATTTAAAAATTTGATGCTTGAAAGGGTAACATTGTCGCGGTGATTTTGTTTGCTTGTAGATGTAACGTAGACCATTGGAGTGTTAAGAGCAACGGCAGTCCTGGAACTTGATTCATTGCGTTATTACAAGTTTTACGAGTTAATTAACGGAGATTTTTTAAGTAATATCACACGGGTAGTTCGGCAAAGCGGCTCTTGTTATTACATCACGGTTTTACACATCCAACGGCGTTCAAATTACCGCGGGTGGCTTCAGCTATCGCGCTCAGCCCATAATTAGTAAACTCGGTTAACGACTAACGACACGACGCCCGTTCGCTGACGGTATCGTTACCCTTCTCTTCTTTTTTCGCGTTAAACTCGTTCCTAGCCTGTGACCAGCTCGTAAGTCGAAAATAACAAGTTACTTTGTACATGTTATCCGTTACTACGTATGGATTGTCGATTGACAGAGACGTTTACAAACTATCCGAAACGCTACGCGGTTTAGCGTTGTCGTTTGCGCGCCACAATCCTATTTACTTTATATATATATATATATGTGAAATTATCAACATTTTTTGATTGATTGTTTAAAAAATGTCCTCGAATGTTTCCTTTTTAGAGAAATATGTACATACATACACGTTGGTATGTAGGTATATGCAGGCTGTCCGGTGTAATTTCGAGAATCTTTTGTTAAAAAAATAAAAGATAACCCCGGCCCGATACGAAATATTCGTGGAATATTCATACGCGTAAAACGAGCCGGAAACGCGTGTACATAAAAAGTGACCAATCCCGAAATTGTTCCGGTTCAGTTGGCCGGCTTGTTCGGCCGGTAAACGATTATTGTATCGTTTTTACGGGTCTGTTTACCGGTAATACGCAGAAAGCCGTCCCTTTTAACGGCGCCGATTGTTTAATCCAATTGGACGAATAGCCGTTAGCTCTGTCGGTGCAGAGCACCGATGCGTCGGCTCGCATCGACTGCAACGGGCTGCCGCGCGTCCAGATTTACGAGGCGATTTACAAATTGGCGGTTATTGTGCTCCGCTTGGAAATCAAACTGTCCTGTAAATCAAAACGTCTGCCAGCGTTCATTAAACGTCAGACAAATCCCGGAAATCGGTCGTCGTTACTCGCACACTGACGCCAACCCCGCGACCTCCTACTCTCGTTTCTGTATCCAAGTTTCCGTTTCCGCCGGTTGCCTCCAGCCGATTCACGCACCCGCCAGACATTACCGTCACGAATACCACTCGTCCACTGGAAACTCGTAAACCATTTCCACGGCAGCTTTGTTTTTCTCGTTGGTACGCGCGAAACAACGAAATAACTCCGCGCGGAGAGCATCGTTGAAAATAATTGTTTAATCTGCACGCCTCTGACGAATCTCGGCCCGGTCTGGCCAAGCTTAGCTTCCCGGCATCGCATTCCCTTTATTTTTACACGACACGCCTGCATTTACAGGGATTGCTTCCTAGGCACGATGATACTCGTCAAGTAAATCTCGCGATTAATATCAGACGGGCAGCCGGTCGGCAACCATCCGATACGCAATTTAGTTTCAACGACCGACACGTTCCCGAATAACTTTTAATTACAATCCAACGATTAATTATCTTAATAATAATTTAATAAAAGTAAATTTAATCGTTATTTCTACATCATCCGAACCGAAGGATATTAATATCATTTGCATCGTTACTCCGACTCGGGCTTCCCAATTCCCATTCCGAAGGTGATTCTATGTGGCAACATATGTATGAAAAGAGAATAGTGTTATTTCGTTCAAGAGTACGACTCTCACAGTTGGCCGTGAGTAGAAAAACAGACAAATGATCAGACGCGTCGGACCATTTCAGTTCAGATTAATTTCACTAGTATCCGAGAAACGTTTAAATGAAATACGTTGTTGGTTCTTTTCGATTAATATTTATTATACAAGTAGAATCACCACCTACTCGTATAGGTAAGAATCAAAGACAGAAATCGTTAACAAGTAAGTTATACGCACGTATCGATATTTTCTACCCTAGGAATAGTACAACAACCTGTAAAAATATATAGAATTTTACGTTTCGTTCGTGGCTTGCGAGCAACAAGGATAATTAAAAAACATTCCAGTAATTGCAATCGTCGGCTGAAAATCACGTTTCCGTAGATGAGCTGAAAACGTTCGGTTAAAATCGACGTTTCCTAACGGGAAAGAACACGTTGAACGAAACTGTTAAAAATCTTGATAGTTAATTCGAAATCGAGTTGTCGGACTATCGGAAATAATGCCGTTAGATCTAAACGCTTTTACCAACAATTTTGAGAACAATTTCGAACCCGCTCGATAAATTAAAACGAAACATTTCACTGATTTCCACCGTTACTTTCGTTTTTTACTCGGAACAGTCTAACGATCTTCGTAAATCTTTTTCAGGGCACGTTCGGGTCTTCGTTAAAAATGTTACGAGGACTTGGAGTCGTGTTCGCAATTTTACTGCCGGCAAACCTGACGTTCGAACGGAAACAGTTTTTACGCGATACGCGCGCGCGTCGATCGTGTCACGAAAGCACGGAAAGGAACAGAGATAGAGAAACGACAATTATTCGAGGCTGACATTTCGTCGACGAACTTTGTACTCTTCTGTCCAGTAATTTTCCTATTTGGGTCAATCGAGGTGACACGGCTCGTGACTCTGCAATTCCGTATCTCAGCTATTCCGGTACGGTGGTCGACGAGAGGGCAAAGAGCAAAGGACGGTATCGCGTCGATTGAAAGTACCAAACGCGAGAAAAGTCTGCTCTCGTTCTTTTCAACGCGTTGCTCCAACATTACTCGAAAGACACAAGCGACGAGTTAGGAGCAGAGCAGCAACGATCTGAGAAGAAAAACTAAATTCGTGGGTTAAACCGTAGGTATCAGTCTCGTTAATTTGTTTGCCGTTTTAAAAGCTCTTAAAAACTAGACAGTTGAAAATATTATAGTTTTCGTTCAACTAGCAAACCAACGAACGAGTAACCTTGGAGGAATAAAATATAAACTATCGCGACAATCTCGATAATAGCCGAGAACGGCGGCGACGACGGCGACGACGACGACGACGACGACGACGAACAACGGGACCAGCGACGGGTGTCGAATGAAAAAAAGATAAGAGAGCCACGAAGAAGACGAAGACTGTTGGTTCGTTGAACGGTTCTTTGGAATTCGGTGAACAACCGAAGAATGGGTTTATTCGGATCAACGTTTCTTAACGAGGAAAGTTGTGCTTACCGCCAGCTTTGTGTATTCTCGAACAGAAACGATGGGACAAGTCGGAAAAGTTTGCTGGCAAATTATTTTTCTTAAATCAAGACAATTTTCGTTGTATCGTAACTTTTTCATCAGCCTACGATTTTCAGGAATCATTTCTCGTAACAGCTAGACAATATAGATTACATATACGTATATTTACAGAAATATTGAAAGGAAAGGGATTTGCAATTAGTCGAAAGACAGACACGTTTCACAAGTATCTATGAATGAAAGTTTTAATTTTCGGCTCGCAATACATTCCACCAACGTCGTCGTATCTTTTCATACGTATATCGCATAGGCGTCGAACGTTTCTCGCGCGATTGCACATCGCCGTTATCTCATTCACGGCATAGAAGGTACTTCCCTCCGGGGAATATAATCATTCTTTGTAACGCAAAAGTGTGCATCAGCAGGCTCGAGCGTTCTTTAACCGTTAAGCTTGCATATACTGTCGTGAAACGAGGGGAATACCGCGAGAGTACACTTTCCGATCGGCAACGTATATCTTTGTAACTGCAAGAGCACTTTAGCTCGAGCACACTCGAGGAACCGTTTGAAGTCATCGAAAGAGAGAGAGAGCAGATAGGTAGGTAGGTAGGTAGAGAGAGAGAGAGAGAGAGAGTGGTGGAGAGAGGTGGAGAGAGCAGAGAGAGCAGAGAGAGCAGAGAGAGAGAGAGAGAGAGAGAGAGAAAAGTGGTTGATGTTTGTGTCGAACGGACTCAAAGAGAACACTCGTGGAGAGTTTGGAATCCAACAAAACACCAAAGAAATACCGCGAATCCATTACACGTCCGATTAAAAGCGCAGAATTCAGATCCGACAGCGTAAACTTTTTTACGCATTATCCATAGGGTTCGAACGAATCAATCGAAGAAGCGGTTCTCGTACTCTGCGAGATTGGTCGAAAAATTGGATCGTTTCGTCGAGGATAACGCACATACGCGTTAACAGATACCTCCATAAATCAGGGATATTTAAAGCAGACTGCGTTAAATACCGAGAGCAATTGGAAATTTTGATTTACGCCGGTTATCAAGGAAGGTTCGTAATAAGTCTGTTAAAAAGCGCAGCTAGAAATCGGCCATAACTCTTTCCCGCGACAAAGCTCTAAATCCCCGATACGTTAACCCGGTGTAGGTTCGCGAGAGAGAAAGCGAGATAATACGTACTTTTTCACGGGAGTCCGTGGATTTCCGGAGACATATCGTCGAGGATCCACTAGCAACCTTCGATTCCACTCGGATCGAACCTTGGTGATTCGGTATTACCTGTATCGCGACGGCTGTCTATGAAACATTTATTGCACTGCACTCTGGCGATTCTTCGAAAACGGTGAGAATAACGCCGTCGAAGAAATCACTGCGGATCACGTGGCACTAGAATCGAGCGAACCACTTGTGTTTTTGCATTAACGGTCATGGCACCGATTTTCTTACGGGTTTCTTCGACCTTTGCAAAACCGACGAAAGAGTCTGTCAAAGACTGACCGATGGGCCACGTATAGCTCGACAACTTGGAAAAGATCCCTGCGGTGGTAGAACGCTGGTCCCCGATCACTTTTCACCCCTCTGTGGACACAGTTTCACTTTTAGTAGCTCGACGATGGCAATTTTATGCTATTCCAATTCGAATTGAATCGGTCGTTGAACAGATTTAACGATGTAAAATAATTAGTCTCGTAATTAATTGCCATCTTTCCATAGCATTGCTTGTTTGAAACGGTGTCGCGTTTGAAAGAGCCAACGTTTACGCGACTCTACGTCTTATCGGTCGGTCTGGTTCCTACCACTCGTCTCACTACCCTCGGACCATGGATCGCTCTCTCAGGGATCTTTTTCCGACAAGTTGTCGAGCGATACTTTTGCTTTTTTCAATTATCGAGATCAACTGTCCTTCGACCGGTGTCTTATCGGCTCACGAATATCGTTCCACGCTTTACCGGCTGCTTTCCGATAATATTTTTCGGCATGATTTAACGCGAGAAACGTTTGTTCGCTGTTCCGTTTTTTTCAATTAATAATGTTACTGTTGTTTTTTCCTCGCCGCACCGGTTGCGTTGCACGACCATGTTTGATTAATCGATAACGATAATGGTTCCGTGGCACGGCGAGCGATCAACGTAAACCGCGTGCAACGGACTTCGATAAATGTAGCTGGTTATTTATTGGCAAAATCATGCGTGTGGCACACGCAACGCCACGATAGCGATGGAAATGCGATCGTTCGCACGACTCCGCGCCGTACCGCGCCGCGCCGCGCCGCGCCGCGCTGCGCCGCGCTGTGTCGGACCTCTGATCGTCGGTGCGCGATCGATCTGGAAATATTATAGTTCCGTTACGGCCAGTCGGTGAGCAAACGATCGTTGATGATCGTCATAAATCACAGGAACGATTTACAGACCACCGGATTTCGTATAAATTCACGGCAGAGAGCAACCAAGACTATTTTTATTTAAACGGGCACGGTTGTTCGGACGCTATTTATTCCCTTTTAGCCATTTCTAATCTATTCTTATTCTCTATTTTCGAAAGAAATTTTAGTGAAATTTGATTGAGAGTTGATTTGCGGTTAGAATTCGGCCGGATCTTTGGGATCACAGTACACACGTTCCTGTTCCAATTACAAGAACGCCACTTTGGCACGTTCACCCACCCTCGGTAGCCGATGTCTCGCTTCACCCTCGGAAAATAAAATAGCTTACTTCCGATAGTAAATCCTCCGCTATCTTGTCGTTATTATCCAAGAATCGCGGCGAACGTTTAAACGCGGCAAATACTGTTGCGAACAAACAGCGTAACGTTCGACGAACTTTATTTCTATTTATTCTCTGGCACAGTGAAGAGTCGGTGATCGATCTAAAATCGAACCAAGAGAAAAATCATAGAGGATAAATGAAAGGGTAGGCCGAATAGGGCCGGTGTGCGAACAAACGGAATCCAGTGGACTCTCGGTTTAACGTTAAGAACGATCGATTCGCGCTCCAAGACCGATATCTCGACGCTAGTGTCGGCGGACCTTTCGAAACTTTATTTTCGGCTAGAAAGGGCCACCGAGTATGCAACGTGTGCGAAATGGAACTCGTAGCACCTGCACCGTCGTTAATTACTCGTCGAAGCGGACGACGGTTAACACGACGACACACCGCGATAAACTGGTTCGCGGTACGGCATCCCGAAACCCCTTTAGCCACGACGGGGCTACTGCTGCTGAATGCTGGCTGGTGGTGACGGTGGTGGTACCGGTGCTACTGCTCTACCCGCGTCCTCGTATATACTATACGAGGAGCACGGACACGCGCGTTGGCCTTGCGCGAGCGCAATACCCCCCGCGATTCCGCCGGTAGGGGTTGTTTGATGCCTGCCTCCTTCGAAAATACTCCCGAGTCCGACAAACCCCTGCCCGGCCCGCACCCTTCTCCGCCGCACTCGCATATTCGAGGATTTCTAACGATCGCGATGACCAGCCGTCGCCAACGACCAACTGCTTACGCTTTTTTATTCCGAAATGGACGATATGGACGATAGGTAGGAAAAAAGGAAATTTAACAATCGGTGCAAGTTGCACGGGACGTTGCGATCCGTTTGACGGGCAGATCGTGGGGTAAAGCACAGAAATTCAATGATCCGATGATGCCTTCGGGGAAACCTAACATCTTGGAGTGGAAACCTACGGCGATAATAGCATGGCAATGTCGGACACGCGCTCAGCCGGTTCATGCTTCCGCATGATGCGGAAGGCATGCTCCTCGCCTTTCGAGCGTAACCTGGCCATCGGAATTTCGTGATACCTACTATCGAAGAAAACGCTTTGCCAGCAGCCGCCCTTCGCGTTACCTCTCACCAAATCCCGATACATTGCGCGTCAAGCCGCCCTTCAGAGACCTACACTATACATGTATGTACGTATTTCGCGATAAACACGGTCACACGGCATCGCGAACGAACAAAGATCCGACGATAGTAACTACGTCACCGATGCACGCGATAATCTCCTTCAACTCTACTACGATCCACCAACGACAAAAATACAGCTATTTAGCGAGTTTCGTCCTAAATACGGACGATTTTCGAAATTTAATCCCTATACGGTACGTGGTATCGTTAGTTGGTGAGTTGGTGGTTAGCCGTTGCAAGTCCGACTAGTTAGATCCACCGATACACGTACAGATACGGCATACCTTTCTATACATATACCGAATCTGCTGCTAGACACGTACGACGCGGCTTTGCTTTTCCGTTTCTCCGAGTGTCGCGCGCTTACGCACAGGGCCAAGGATTACGTGTCACAAATTGCTATTACCCTCTGTGATCTACACAGGCAGGCAGACAGACACCAGAGAGAGCGAATCGTCTACAAGTGCTTCCGGCATACTTGATGCGATTGCACGCCTGGATAAGATTCAAACACGCGGTCCTGCTATAGGTAATTTGCTTTTTAATTTCTTTTTATAAATCGAACCCTCTCTTTTCTCGATTTCGCGTACGTTTCTCAAAACTTTTAATCAACGAGATACGTTTCGAGAGGGGATTCGAGTTCTCGTTCGGTATTGGGCGTGTCGTAGAGTATCCGTTCGAAGTTGAAAATATTTTCAGCGAGGTCAGGTATGTATGTTTAGTCTCCTCTGGGACTCGTTCCCGAAAACAAAGGCTGCTGCGTCGCGTCGCGCGAAATTGAAAGGGAGACGTGCCACGCTTCGTCTTGCTCGCGTTCGAGAACGCGTTATTATCCGAGCAACATAAAGCACACGTAGATTACCATTGTCGTCCGGATTGCGTTCAAGATCACGACGAGGTGGGAATTTTCAGTTGCGAATCGCCTACACGAAACAACGTATTTGGTTTTCAAAGTGTTTTTACGAACAGTGTAAATTTGAAATCGACCGGGTACCATCCATAACTGTGTTTATACGTATGTGGGAAATACGGCATCGATGAAGATGAAAGGAGAAACGAATGAATCGAACGATTAAGAAAATTAAAGGAGAATCGCTTAGATGAAAACGCAATTGAAGGAGAATGCAACGGTAACGGGGTACGTCGACGTCTCGACTATCAGGATCGTATCCTTGAAACTCCTGAACCTTCCAACTCTCCGAGTCCCCTCTTGATGTTCATCTTGTAATATGTAATGCGGGTAGACAGGAAATTACGTAAGTGGTCTGATTAAATTTAACGAGACCGCGCGCGAGCAATACGTGGCTTCCTCGAACGGACGGACGGCATAATGATTTATCCGACAAAGTCTCGAAACTCTGGCTATTCGAAATTTCAATCCTCGAGGTTTCAAATTACTCTATGCTATGAAATCTCTTGCGATCGGCACTTTTACGGTTTTCCTCCTCTACCAGCTGGCAGTTTGAAATTCCGTTTCTTTTTTCGTCCAATCTACACGCGTTTCTGCGATTTAAATCAATTGAACGCTTTCAACAACCGCTCATTATCGGCCGTTACTCTTCTCCCATTAGCGCGGCGCCCGATGTTACGTATATTCGTTGCCAGGAGATCCTCGACGAACAGAATGAATTTTCATTACGGTGGTAAAAAGTGCAAAAGCCATTTTTAGCTTCCTCCTCTATAGGGTTTCGTTATTTCATCGCGTTAGAATGCGGTACAAGATGCTCCTCCTGACCATCTCCTCCTCGGCCACGAACGAAGGAATCGTCGTGAAAGATTTTAACATACCGAAAACCGTTTGGCCGTTAAAAGTGTTATCGAAACGTCGACGGAGCAAACGAGAAATTTTAATAATATTTCGATTATCGTTGGAATATTATCGAGAGAGCGTAGGTTACTTTAGTCGATAAATAGCGCGAAACTACATATATAGAGACCGTGAACGGTAGATACTCGGTCCTCGAGAGACGACAACCGGTTTAGAAAATTTCGACCTTTCTTAAGAATCGAATAAGCGTCTAAGCAGCTTTCTGCTCGGTCAATAATTACGCTGGGGTGTAATTAGCTGATAGAATCTAAGAAGATAGGCTTGTCTCGACGAAACAAAAGAATGTCAAGCGCTCTATTATACGTCGGTTCTTTCGTTTAACCCATTATTTTTCTATTACCTGGTAATATTCGCGCGTCAATCGCTATAGTTTCGTCAAGAGGGTGTAAAGTTTCCCGTTAAGATGGTTAAATAAGAGTACGCATACGTTGATGAACATTTCCGTAGAGAGTATTAAATCTATAGTATAGATTTTAGTATAGTTTTTATTGTAAACTAATGGAAAATTGAAATTATTCGAGGTTCATGATTTCGTAATTGCGCGACTGACACCTTCACCAGCGATCGATTCTGACCATTGGTTTTAGATTTCAGATAAGTCTGCATCGAACGTTTCTAAATTACGAAACCGATCGTCGGTTCGCCGTTCGCGGCAGACCAATATAGTCGGTTAAAGATAATAAAGCGAATTAAGATTCAAAGCGCACGTCTCCCGGAGTCGGGGCACGACCATACACTCCAGTTTTCGCGTGTAATACCAGCCAGCCAGCCAGCCAGCCAGCCAGCCAGCCACCGTGCGACGGTGAAACCTGACATCCTTACTAAAATTCGAGACTAATTTCGGCTGATCCCACCGCCTACGCGTACCGAACATTTAGCAACTTGAAATACCAAGATGGATCACCAGCAGAACATTTTCATTGTGCGTCGCCTATTATTCTGTAATGAAACCTAGTTGTTTGAAACACCGTACACTGTAAGTGTTGTGACGGCAACTGCGCGGCCATCTCTTGCAATACGATCAGCCTATTCGATCGCCTATGGTGCTCTTGCGTTAAATCAATGTCGAATGTAGCATTTATAGTCGGAACACTGTCCATTATCCACCGTCAAGGTCATTGCAAAGCCTATATCGCCTCGGACATCCTTTCGACGAATAATAATCGCGAATCGCCATACTGGGCACGCGTAATACGAGCGATTTTCGCTCGTATTCCTAACACCGAATATATGCGTTGCACCGTCGAACGCAAGTTGCCGTCGAAACGCGAGCAAACGGTAACTTTCGAACTGTACGCGCATTTTAATGAACTCGATACGATACTCGGAAGCATTTTCGAGAAAGTTTGCGACACCGTGTATCCCCACATCGACGGCACACGTGCGCGAACGTACGTATAACGAATTTTGTGCATCGATGTGATCCACGGCAATATCGCCTAAAATAGGAAGTGCCAATAACCGGGCAGGATGTTAACGATGGAAGGAACAGCGTTCGTTAATTATTTACAAGTTTATCGATGCATCGCGTGCAGCGTCGCGTAAAGTAAAATTGACACGAGCCACGGCTAAAAATTAGCGAGAGTGCCCGTCACGGGCCAATTTCTTCGTTCCGCAACGATAATTTACGAGCTCGCGAAAAGGACGTCGGGCGAATACAAAATCGAATTCGATACCGTCATAAAATTTAAACGCATATTGTTTCCTTTTTGTTAAAATATTTCTCTCCTTAATCACGTTTCGTTGAAAATGATAAATGATAACTGTTTAAAGAGGAGAAATTTGTTTGCTCCTTCGTTTGTGACGCAAACAACCAAGTATCAAATAGACATGCTCGCACAGCTACGGTGAAGGTGAAACTAATGCGTTACGTTGATCTGAAATTGTTGATTTTTAACAGGACGCGTTTGGCAATGTTGAAAATTGAAAATTCACGGTGGCTGGTAACGTTGTTGCACATACTAGATAGGTACGGGCAATTGCTTCACTTAACGAGAAACACGTTCGACCCTCGCGTTTGTTCCCTCTGACGGAATCCGATACATATTAACCGTCGCGTTGTTTGATACAGTTCGATATACGTATGTATGTATGTATTTTATGCTGCGTGCATTTTCTCGGCCGCTTTTGCCACGCTCGTTTATCTCACGCCTGGCCTGGCCTGGCCTGGCCTGGCCTGGCCTGGCCTCCATGGGGATGTTCAAGGACCTTCGTTACGACATTCAAGAAAATCTCACGAGGAACGTGCCTTTTTCGCGTTTCGAATTTCCCAGTGCACGATTTGTTAGAGATACGTGCGAATCGAGAAGAGAAATAATAGAAAACTCGTGAAAAATATAATACGAGTACGGTTTACGACTTTTTACGATTTTTCCTAGAGGACTTTGAGTTTCTTTCTCTCTACATATAATAAGAAGAAATAATGAAAGAATGAAAAAATAACAGTGTCTGGATCGATCGGGAAGAAAGATGTGTCGTAAGCGCTTATGTTCGGATCCAGCTACCGTAATGCGAACAAGGTCCAAAGATGCAATTAAAGTCTCGAACCAAGTACAATAGGGAGAGCATAATCGAGATGTAACTCGCGCTCGAGGTAGGATAGTCTTGTAAACATATGTCTCTCATGGGGTATTTAATTCAGGAGCACGGACAGAGCTCGAATTGCCAAGTTGCCCCCTTTTCCCGTCGGCAAAGGACAGCGCAAGAAAATATAGAGAAGGAAGGCTGCGTTCCAAAGGAGCGGCCACGCCGTTGCTTTTTCCTTGGACATAGTAAATACTGAAAGTGGAGGTTACCTCAGGGACTTTGCTGTTACTTTGCCGAGTTTACAGACCCTTCGACCTTGCTACTTGGTTTTTTCTTCTCACCGTGGCAGCCCCGACCGATAAGGAGTCAAGAAAAGATTTTACACTTGGCTGGAAAGTAAAAAGTGACGGTAGGTGGTCTCGTTGTACCAACGGAATCCTTTTGCTACCACGGTTTCCATCCCCTTCCGTTACGCGTTCGATCGAAAGAGAACCTTGGTCGAAATATTTCGACGATTTAAGCGAATCGGATCGATCAACAAGAACGTACCTGTATATACGTAACGTACATATGTATCTTGTTTTCAGCCAGAACAACGATACACATCGTCGTCTATTAACTACGATCGAAATTTGTGTATCCTTACGTGTCCGTGTCGCGCGATCGAGCATGCGGAAACGTAACCTCGGAACGTGTATCAAATGTATAAAGGCACGGGGTCGGATCCGTGCGTGTGTTGCGCGCGTTTGAGCGAAGGGAACACAGTCGGCCAAAGAGGGGAGGGAGTGACAGGGGCGGGAACGTGGGAAGAGAAGGTGGAAGGGGAGAGGGAACAGTGCCCTTAATACCAAGCAGGAGTTCAAAGGTGGACCCCGCAACAACGCATCTAATTACTTGCTTCCTCCGTGGTCCGTGGCACAGTGAATTTACATCTTGTTTGTTCAAGCACCTGTAGCAACCTATCTCCACCCTTTCCCTCCCGATCACAGCCACTCCCTGTTTGGCTCCCTGTCTGCCCCCTGTACCCTTGGATGTAGATTGGATACTGCCTATAAACAGGCAATTGCCTTTGACTCTGAATGCCCCGCTGTAGAAAGTCTAGCCGCCGCGCCGCAGAGTAGCAATATCTTGCGCAGGTTCTCGTGTCGTGCCCGCCGGGCATCCCGATATACTCTTTCTAGTTTGCGGAAATTCCTGGCCGGATGTACACGGAAACCTCGCGCCACATTGCCTTCGCCGCGCCGTTAAAGCCAACTCGTCCAATAGCTACAGTTCTTTTATTCACGGATCGCGTCACGTTCAAGGACAAATGCGACTCGATGATCCTTGAGATGCCGTGCCGGAATTTGCGCAAATTACGCGTTTAACCCGATCCTAGTCGCACGGCTGATCTTGACACGTGCCCTGCCCCTCTGATCCCCTTCGATCTTTCTTCCCTTTCTTCCCTTTCTTTCCTTCTCTCACGGGACCGAGTAAACGTCACAACGAGATTCGTGCCAATAACTATTACAACCCTGATACGTAACATTTACACGAAATATTTTCCATCGCGTAGATAAGACTCGGGGTAATGTAGGCCGCAAGCGAACAAAACCCTCGCCGACGCTGGCTTATTTTCTTCATCCGACCAACCCTTTAGTGTCGTCCCTCAAGGAACGTCGGACGCTCTTAGCAGATGCAACTGTCAATGGTATTGCACGCTCGAGCGAAGACGCGCTCCGCGTATCTTTTTTCATCTGTTGGCAACACCGTTGCCAAAGAAATCATTTCTTGTTACATGGACTTGATACGCGTGTTAGTTTTCTTCTGGTCTGCGATAAAAACGCATACGTCTCTCTCTCGTGTATTCCGCTAGATCTATTCGTACGATCGTATGTATACATACATACATACCAACAGATATACGCGTACATATTTAAGCGTGACTAATGTTTAACTAGATCGATTAGCGAACAATGCCCGTTATAAATACTTTTGATTCGTTGGTAAAATTTCTACAGTGATATATGTAGTTACGTACGTAGGTAGATCGTGTCTTGGAACGATCGAAACTGAACGTCTATTTCGAGAGCGGGATCAATTAAAAAGTTGAACGGAAAGGGATAACGCTTGGATTAATATTCGTAAAGAGCAACTCTTCGCAGATCAGAAGAGTAGGCAGGCGAACAGTACACCGTGCTCGGAGACAGAGTGTAATCAGCGTGAAATGTTTCTTTCAGGACGATCTTGCTCGTACATTTGATGCAGTCCGTGTACTTTTGTCCGCTGAGCGACAGTGGCGTAGAAAATAGTAATGTTAACAAAATTCCCAAAGAGTCGAGGATTTTTCGCAGAGTCCGTTCCGAATGCGTTTCACCGTGACTTTTCTTAAATCTTGATCTGGGAAATAGCCATGGCGTGTAAACACTGCCTGGAAGAATGAACAATGAACGATCAACGTCACCTTATGGAGACACTTGTAACAAAGAATAGTATCGATAGTATCACGATACCAACAAACAATCGGAATCCCTGCAAGATATTTTACACGTATCGGTAGCAAGAAGAATTTCATATTTCGTATTTTGTCTGTGATGTATCTTGCGCTCGATGGCAAGCTACGCCAATGCGTGTCGTTCTCTCTTTCGCGTACATTTTTGTACATGAAAAAATGTAAATACACGTAGACGAATTGGACGGCGAAGCAACATGCGGTCATTTCCATTAGAACGTGAAAACTAACATATGTGCATAGTCGTGCGAAAATGCTTATCTCTTAACGCGTCGACATTTCACCTTTCCTCTATTTCTCTAAAAAGGAACAAGAACGCCGAACGTATTGAGAACAATTTTTAATTATCTTACTATAAGCATCGTTATACCATCCTTTATTCTTTTCGATTTGCGCGGTAAAAGTGTCGAAAAATATAAATGTGGATTTTCAGTACTATATTATCGATGAAAATTAGTTCAAGTTACATCACGCATGCTGCTAGCGATGAATTCGCATCGAAGCGTTATACCGAAATCATTAACCTGAATTGACTGCGTGAACGTGCAGTCGATTCGACCATAATCCGTCGTCCCGTAAACACAGGACTTTCAATCATATTAATGTAGACACGACGCACCCTAAATCATTACAATAAATGGAATAATAGATGCTAGCGCTCTCGGTAAATTTCAGTGGAAAGTGCATTTTCATCGAGCGTGGTGAACGCGTCAACGATAATCGCAAAAACGAAATCCACCGAATACCTAAAGAAACTTAGCGACCACTAATCGACTCGGAAAATATTTATCTTTATCATACGTTTTTGCTCTTTTGCTGACGACACGCATCCTTCCAAGGATTCTTATAGTTGGACAGAATCATGCAACAGATTCATTTCACCCGAATAACTCAATGCCCGTCTCTTATTTAACATTAACAGATTTATAGTTTGTCGCTGATATTAAATAAATATTGATCAATTATGTTGGTTACATTGTAGATTTTAGATTGAAAAATTACAACATTTCTCGAACACGTGTTAAATGAAATATTTAAACGTATTTGAGGAGCGAGAACTTTAGACGCGTGCAGTTCTGAAACTATTAGTATTTTATTAATTATTAAGATATTGTTAGAAGCGGCAAAGCCTCCCCTTTAAAATGGCTTTTGGTTTTTAGCGATCCGACTTTCCGTTTCCGAGATATCGTAATGTATGTAAAAGGTAATTTCTTTTAATTTGACTATCTCTGTCTCCGTCTGACGCGTCGGACCTCTTTGTCGCACGTGCATCGTGCTGACCTACCTTACGTACGTGACTGCCGTGACCTAGTTTCGGGCGTAGCATTTCCAAGAATTTACTACGCACTGTTTACTATTTACGCGCGCGCGAGTTCATTGACCACGCGCTTCCGTAACTGGCCGCGCAGTCGACTTGAGACAAAAATCGCTACATCTCCGGAACTAATAAAGCTATCGACTCTCACAAACGCTCATTTTAAAGGGCATTTCATCCCCTATCCGATGACTATACCAACTACTATATTCTATGCTCTCTTCTATGTTTATTTTACAAAATTTAGTTATGAAATAATTTCCAGTTAGATTTTATTTCGTTTGAAAAGTAACTTTGTTCTGTTTTTGAAATTATAATTTTTATTTAACGTTTGATTTTACAAACTATTTTGAGCTGCAGTTCGCGCATGCGACGACAACCGTAAGCTCTTTCAAATATTCCCGGTGCTCTAATTCGAAGATCGATCGCGGAGTAATCTAGTTTCCACGTAAAGCGATATTTCATTTTCCGAGCGAGTGCTTTCCGCGATCCTCGCGCCGGGCTTCATTCGTCGCCGTTGGTCTCTAATACGAAAACTGACACGCGAGTACGTCCGGAAGTTTCCCGAACAACCAGAAGCTTCGTTGAGAGACGTAATTAAGACGTCATAGAAATGGATCAAGGAGTTTAATTAAGTTGATTCAACGACCGTGCTACAAAATTTTACGTTCCTTCGCACTTGTTTGCGTTATGAATTGTTTCTTACGTCGATAGTTTTACAAGCGAAGAGAATCTCTTAATTGTTGGCTTCTTCTCGAGTTGTTAGATTGAATATATTGTTGGATTATATGTACAACGTACGTCTACTAGCCAAAACGTAGCACGAGTCGCTCGTAATCATTTTTATCCGGGCAAATACTCGTCGAACCAACTAACACCGAAGATGCTGTCTCGTCCGTTCCCGTAGCTTTCTTCCGATCGATGAAAGTCTCTGGAGGATTTAGTCCGTTACTGTAGACGAAGGCCATACCCAGAAAATGGAGTAGCCTAATCGGGGGTCCGCTTTCCCGTTGAATTTTCTGGCTGAGAAACGGCTAGAGGGAACGGAATATTGGGTTCGAACCGTTCCTTATTTCGAGGCTTAGAGCACTCTTTCGCGTAAGAGGGTGTTTCACGAAAACTATGTATCTAAGTAAAAGACCGCGTGCCGAATTGCGCGATTCTTTGGGGGTGAAAAATATTTGGTTAATTTTATTTTCCATGGATCGCCACACTCGGATCTGTCTCTGTCGCGTAAAAATACTGTTTTATACCACGCCGATGAATATTTACGTGACATTAATCTACGGCGTCTAACGAAATTCTTGACAAGCAGATTCGCTCGCTCGATTCCGTGTTTCTTCGTCCGTGACATGGGTCGTCGTGTTTCTGAAAATTAACCACGGATATCTGAAATTTTGGTCGCGCAAGCTCTCTCGCAAAAACTTGCTTCTGCGAGAGGGAGAGAGAGAGGAGGATGGGGGTGGGGTGGGGTCAGAGAGAGGCAGGATTAAAGCAGATGGAGAGATTCGCGAGTGAGCGCCGCGCAATCGTACGGCAGAAACGGAATATAGGGGACAAAGCGGCGGTGGCGGCGGCGGCGAAAGGGAGGCAGAATGGAAGGCGCAGGAGACGGTGAAACGAGGCGAAAAGAGAAGAGAGAAACCGAGAAGGGATCTCGCAAAACATACACAGCTGAAACTGACACATCCTCTGGCAGTCTACCGGCTTTTCTAGCAGGTAGAGAAGGACGAGCGAATCTAGACACTTACTTAGTGACACACGCAGCATTTTGCTGTCGAGCCGAACTTGCTCGCTTCGTCTCAAAGCCATTTCCCTCTGCTCTCTTTCCAGACGCTAAGCCTCTATTTCTCGCTCACCGCCATCTCCTCCACGGCGTTGTATTAAACCTTGGCTCGTGTTGCGGTACGACAAGAGAGACAGCACCAGTTATCTTAGCCACGTTCCATCGCGTTCTTTCTCGCGACGATTTCCTGGGAATCGTTTCTACAATGGCAGCGTTGTAGTATTCCACTCTGTAGCAATACCAGTTGAATTATTCAGAGATTAATTAAAACCATGACCGACAGGTATTCCATCGATCGTTGGATCGATCGATCGATCGATCGATCGTTTGTTTGTTTGTGCCCCGCGGATTTCCTCTTTGTCATGTTGTCATTTGTCGCTTCACCACCCGGCGGATAAATTAATATCTGTACCATAGTCGATACTATCAACTGCCACGCAGGTAAATCGTTTCGATCCGACATATCGGGCTCGGGTAACGAATCGATAACGCGATCGGAAATCTATTTAAAAATATTTAAAGGACTATCTCGAAAGGAAGGAATCAGCTCGATAAACGTTTGGTACGTTTACCGAGGCCTTTATTAACCAAAGTCCCCGTCATCCTGTTGGTTTTCTCTTCGTTGTCAAGTTTCAAGACTAACAGCTCCGACAGACAACAATTGCTTTCAACCCTTATCAGACGCGTCTGATTCTGACGTTGGAATTTGCCGTATCATCGAGACTCTTTACGCGTCGCAACCTATCCGTCTCCGAACATCTGTTCTTGACCAAAATTTCCTGAAAAGATGAAACAAGTAGACGGTAATTCGAAAATGAATTTTCTTATCGTTTCAACGACTTAATCGCAGAAACGGCAACGACGCGACGCAACGCGACGCAACGCGACGCAACGCGACGCAACGCGACGATTCGGACTATTTCGAACGTCTCGGAACATAACTGGCAGTGGTAATTATTTTTCAGGAACGGTGCTTTCAGTAACTGGTATTTTCACTAAAGGGACAAGTTCTCGCGATGCAAACGACACACGTTCAGAATACGGCAGCAATGTGCGCGCAATATCTCTTATTAACGAGGGTGTCCTCGTATCCAGGTGTTATTACGACTCTAAGTAATGCAACGCGTTTAAAAGAGCGGTTATAACAGTTATGCGAGAATCTTTTGTTTCCAACCCGATACGTTTACCGTCGGATCGCGCAACGTGGTTACTCGTAACTTTGCTTTTTACTTGAATTACCAATTACGCAACACGCTCGGTCGAAACGTTACGAAACGCAATCGTCGCGAGTTTTTACGCAAGGAACTTTGCTACCAAGAAATGCGTTTCATCTTGCGTTAAAGAGATAAGAGAATAGATTCGATGAAATTGTGCTTAGTCTCTGAATGGTGGCTTTATTTTCCCGAGACGGTATAAAGATCCATGACGCTGTTCGGTCCAAGCTTATATTATTCCGTTCGCGAACCGTGCGAGGTGCACGCAGCCGATATACAAGTCGTGATCATTTATTTACCGAGGCCCCTGAACAGACTGATCGCGCGGCATGTTCTGAATTTTTCACACGGATCGTTTTCGCCTGTCCTCTCTCTCTCCCTCTCCCTCTCTCTCTTTCTCTGTTGCTCTCCATGCTATTGCCGGCGATCTTCTCTTTGAAGATTCCTACAAAAGGCGGTAATACCAGCAACCTCGCTCGATTCTCGTTTAAAAAATTGAAAGACTATTTCTCGTGACACAAGAGAAAGAGAGAGAGAGAGAGAGGGAGAGAGAGAGAGAGCGAGTGAGCGCGAGTGTACCTTCGAATACCGGTACCTGGTTATATCCTGTGCAAGATGCGCGACGGAACGGTATTCCTCGTAGCGTTTCTGCTCTATTGTCGATTCTCGGTGATCGTTGGATTCAACATTCTTGGAATTTGTCCCAGCGCTAGCTACAGCCACCAGCAACCTTTTCAAGCATTGATGAAAGCGTTAGCGGCACGTGGACACAACGTCACCGTGATATCAACCATCCCGTCAAAGGCAAGTGATTTTTTTTCGTTTCCTTTCCGATCGCAATCGTTGTAGCGATTTCTTGTTACGTCTCGCTCGACAGCTTAATAATCGAATAATATTTATCGTTTGCGAACAGAAAAAGTTTGAAAAGTATTTCGGATAGACGTTTCGCTCGGTTCTGTATCATCCACGCGTCTCTTTTATGCCTTCTTCCCACGTTCTCCGACAGTTTGTTTCTACTTTTCACTCGCTTTTCTTGCCTCGTGCAACTTGCACTTTTCTCTGTTTCCGTTTCCTTTCGTTTTTTTTTTCACTCGTATTTTTCGCTCCCTCTGTGTCTATAAACTCGAGTTGAAAGTTACGCAAACTTCGTTCGGCTTCAATTTACCCTCACTAGCGTTTCTCCTTGTTAAATGCGTCTCTTTGTGACCCCGACGGTCCTGTTTTTCTTCGTCGAGAAATCACGAGTTCGACCGCGCACGTAAATCGCAAACAAACACAAAGATCGAGCCTTTGAAGAAGGGAAAGATAGACGTTTTGCATCTACTAGTACATAGATGGAAGTTACGCGATCGGAAATTTATCGTATAATTTTTCAGAAGCCAATACAGAACTACGAGGATGTCGATTTGTCGTTTACGTACCGAAGAAAGAACTGCATCGGTTTAAGGTACGTTTTACATTTTTGCGCAAAGTATCGTTCGTTACGCGAGCTGAACATCGAAAGCGATGATAGGAAATTTTCAATTTGTCCGCAGACACATGGGAGCGTTCACTTTATTGCACAAGAACATGCGAGAAGGCAACGAGTTGTGCGAGGAGCAACTGTTCAGTACCCCCATCGCAAACTTGATTTCGTAATAGAAATATTAATTGTATTATTAAACAGCGTACACTATAGCGAGGAACGGAAAGTAGAAAGAATGGATCTCGGTAACTAGTCGAAGCTAAAACAGTCCAAGAACGTTCCTAGCTCGATTTTGTTTCGTAAACTAAAGGAAATTACCGACATCGCCTCTCTTCCTCCCCCCCCCCCCCCTGCCAGACCTAATCCAACGTTTGCCTTTCGCGACGAAGAAATGAAAAAACACAGAACCGAAAGAAATTACAGTAATTCCATCAGCGTAGAATTTGATCTATAAAGGTAATCTAGATCGTGGACGGCGATGTTGTTTTTTCCAGAAGGAACAAGACCTTCGACGCGGTGATTATAGAACAATTATGGTACCAGTGCTATTACGCTCTGGTGAAGCATTATAATTCGCCCGTTCTAATCGGATTTCTGAGCGTTGGAAACCTGCCTTACGTTATGGACTCTGTTGGTAAGCGTACTGCACCTAGAACGCGAAATAGGGATAACGACTGCTGGTAAACGCGGACCCTGTACTACGTACGATTATTTTTTACTGCGCATTCGGGCCTGAATCTCGTTACCGTATAGCCGAGCAGAAAGTCCGAAGAATCGAGAAGCAGCCGCGTTTCGCGATAAAAGGATAGAGGATAATAATAGGTTTCGATCGAGTATTTATCGCTCGTAATGATGAATTATTCGTTTCTCAGGGAATCCCGACGATCCAATGTTAAATCCCGACATGGCCTACCCTTTTACGAATAAAATGACCATCGACGAACGTATCTGGAATATTGTGTACACAACCTGGTCCAGAATATACTACGAGCACTGGCACTTGCCGGCAGCTGAAAAGATCGCTAACAAGTGGATGAGAAACGTTTCGATTCGGGACATGGAGAGAAACTTTAGTTTGGTGATATTGGGAAACAATCATGTGTTCGGATATCCGAAACCTTTGCTACCGAACGTGATAGAAGTTCACAGTCTCCAGATTACGGAGGATCGCGTTCCTTTGGCCGAGGTAATGGATCGAAATCCGAAATTTGTCCAATAAACCGCGATATCGTTAGATTTCCTCTCGTTTCGTAAATCGTGGGAACAACCGATTCGAGTCCAGTGTTGGAAATAACCGCGATTCGACTAGTCGACGACAACAAGAGTCGATATTTGTTTGCTAGCAGTTAAATTCAGCGAACGATTACCGTTATTATTGTACGTAGAAGATGGAGAGAGTCGTTTACTTGGTGGAAAGGTAAGAGAAGCCTCCACCGCGGACAGAGAATGATTTCTCGGGGGGAAAGTACATAGCGCGCGCTCTCTTGGGTGACGGGTATGTATTGGGGAAAGTTTACCCACGGGCCGGCATCGTGACGCAAAAGTAAAGGTTATCGGTGTTTACCGGCACTCGCTCGTTGTACTTATTCTACCATTTTCCGGAAGAAAAATATTTATCGAAAAGCATTTCACCCTCGGACTGTGGTTCGTTCGGCAAGCAAAACTAGATTCGGACCGATTTTTCTTACGCTTCTCGCGCACCAATTCATTCCCGTCTCCCTGAATGTTGTCACGTCGATAATCGTTTTTAAAAAAGAATCCATTTTTTTCCTGACAACTGGCATTTCAGTTAATTCGAGCACGATCGCCTATCGTGCTGGCCACCGTGCTGCATCGTGCTGCGCAGATACGCGGAACCGGGTTCTTTTTTAAAGCGTCTTAACTGTTTTCGCGGCGCAATTGTGCTCCAGTGTCACGTGGAATTAACGCGAAACGTGATCGTTATCCACGTGTACGCAAACGTACCCAGCTCCACGGAGCGGTGCAATTAATAGAACAATGCACCTTCTGCTTGACACGACACACGTGTATCATCGTATCAGTGAGAACTGAATGGCGAAAGCGTGCATACCTAACCAATACATCTTACTATACTCTGCCACGGTGTTTAGGAAACATCCAACGTTTCGTTTTATTCGCAGGACATCCAGGAATTCCTAGACAACGCGGTGAACGGTGCAATCTATTTATCTCTAGGCTCGAATCTGCAATCCCACGAGTTACCAGTCGGGCCTTTAACGGCATTGTGCAACGCGTTAAGTTCACTCGAGCAGAGAGTTTTATGGAAATACACCGGAGACACGGTCATTCGTTCGGACAAGATAAAATTCGTGAAATGGGCACCTCAACAAGCGGTTCTTGGTAAAGCTAAATTACTGAATGTTATACTGGTTCCGTCTAGTTTCGATTTCGTTGATACGAAGCGTAGATTTTTCGGGAAACCCCCAGGTGTCAATAAGGAAAAAGGAAAGAAAGAAACGACTAGTCTCGTTGATCCGTAGAAAGAGCGAAACGAAAAGATAACTCATGACACGGCGCGGCGGTGAAATTCTCCCGGGAAATTCTGACAAACAAGTTGGCATCGTTCGCGGTAACGCTCGAACCCGATGCAAATGCAAGCGGGCGCAAACTTTCGTACACATTGACAGACAGCTTACTGGTCGGTCGCACCAACCGGGAGGATGCACCCCCACTCTTATAGAAAAGAAATCGCGCGCGATCCACATAATGAGAATTTCAATTCGATTGCTTATCGTCGCGCGGAGGTTTACGTAGTAAAGTGGAATTTAGCGTCCAGCACTCGGATCGCGAAATTTCCTTGCCACTGTCGTTTTTATACGTTTCCGGGAAGAGCTGTTTAACGGTAGTAATATTCCAGGCCGGATAACCCATAAAGGTGCGGCCGACTCGATCCACAATACTAGCATACACTTTTATACGCAGCACATCCAAAAGTGATGGCCTACGTGATGCAGGGTGGATTGCAGTCGTTGCAGGAAGCCGTCCACTATTCTGTCCCGGTAGTCGCAATTCCCTTTTTCGGAGATCAACTTTTCAACGCGCGTAAAATCCTAGACGCCGGCATCGGACTCACATTGGACATCGATACCGTCACCCAGCAGTCCATCCGACAGACAATCACCGACATTATAACAAATAAAACGTAAGTAATTGGTTGCGCGACTTCCGGGAATATCGATATTTTTTTTTTTTTTTTTTTTTTTTTTTTTACCAACTCTCGACTCGTATTTTGCCGATGCAACGTTTATCAATGCGACATTTTAAACCACGAAAGTTATACCGAACGAATAGCAATCAACTATAGAACTGGAAAGGAATTATGAGTTTTAAACTACGGATAAAACGGTTCCCTTTCACGGCATACTACTTTAAATTCTAATTTACTATATGCATGCATATAAAGTTGGTAAACATCTATCGCAAGATCCGTTGAATCGAATTTGAATAAATCGCGGCCGTTCACAGTCTCGATATCGATTTTCTCGGAAAGAAAATCATGGTCGAAAAGAAATTATATCGCATATTTAGAATTTATTCGAATCCGAACAACAAGTCCTATTAGAATATACTTGTTTTTAACAAAGGACGTTCTTTCCGCAGATACTATAACAATATCAAGGCCATGTCGGACATCATAAAAGACGAATTGGTAAAACCGATGGATCGAGCTGTTTGGAACGTGGAGCATGTAATAAAGTTTTCGAAATCACGACACTTACGTTATCATGGTCGCGATATCTCATTGATCGATTATTATGGAACGATCGTAATTTTTATTATGCCCATAATTTTCCTATTATATTATTGTTATCGATTTACCGATAAGATAAGGAAACCCACGCAGGAACGACTCCAGATCAATATCGGGAAACGATTTCCATATCTCGAGAAAGTAAAATATAATTAATTCTTCGATGGTGAACATTTTTATTAATCATATAGAAATACAAGAATATATTTAAATAAAAATACTTTGAAAACACGTTGTGATTGCGTATGCGATCATCGGTCGTTAACGTTGGTAACTATTAAAAATTTCGATAACTGGTAAGGAGCGAAAGGAATTTATTATGATACGAACTATCGTGTATTACCACATCCGGTTTATCTTTAAAAAAAATAGATTGATTTGAGCGGATGTGGCCACTCAAACTAAATGGATACTTTTGAGTTAAAACTTTCCGTTGCATTACATTATATTGTTTAATTTGGCAAGTTTCGGTTCCTTTCGCCCCGCGCCCTTGGCTATTAATTTACTTGGATCAAGTTGTGTCGTAAACTCAGTTTCGGCCAAAGAGCCAGCACTGGCACAAGTTTCATAAGATTCAGGAAGGGTACCGACTAGCATCGCAAAAATTAGAATGTCTAGTACCGTCCCGTTGCAGCTTACCCCGCCCTGGCTCTCACATGTATTCTTTCCGATGGCGTAATTACTTGTGTACGAATAAAACGACTGCATGTCGTTGTCATTCAACACCTGATCCAACTCTAGTAGATCGAACCCCTTCAGTCCTAACCCCTTCCAGACCTAACCATCTATGGTTAGGACTGGGTTGGGGGTTCGGCCTGCAGTCATAGCCCACCTTACCCATAACCCCTTCAGTCCTAACCCCTTCCAGACCTAACCATCTATGGTTAGGACTGGGTTGGGGATTCGGCCTGCAGTCATAGCCCACCTTACCCATAACCCCTTCAGTCCTAACCCCTTCCAGACCTAACCATCTATGGTTAAGACTGGGTTGGGGGTTCGGACTGTAGTCATAACCCACCTTACACTTAACCCCTTCAGTCCTAACCCCTTCCAGACCTAACCATCTATGGTTAAGACTGGGTTGGGGGTTCGGACTGTAGTCATAACCCACCTTACACTTAACCCCTTCAGTCCTAACCCCAATCCAGATGTATCCCCCCTGGTGTTAGGACTGGGTGAGACGTTCGGACTGCAGTCATAACTCACCCTATACCTAACCCCTTCAGTCCTAACCCCCTTCCAGACCTAACCATCTGTGGTTAGGACTGGGTGGGGGTTCGGACTGCAATCTTAACCCACCTTACACATAACCCCGTCCAGTCCTAACCCCTTCCAGACCTAACCATCTGTGGTTAGGACTGGGTGGGGGGGTTCGGACTGCAGACCTAATCCCACCCTATACTAAACCCACCCAGACCCAACCTTTCATGGGTTTATGATAGGTCTGGGTTAGATCTGGGGGTTGGGCCCCAGGGTTAGGTCTGAGTCGGGCCCTATGGTTAGGTCTGGGTCGGGCCCCAAGGTTGGGCCCTGTGGGTTAGGTTTGGGTTGGGCCCTAGGGTTAGGTTTGGGTCGGGCCCCAAGGTTGGGCCCCGTGGGTTAGGTTTGGGTTGGGCCCTAGGGTTAGGTTTGGGTCGGGCCCCAAGGTTGGGCCCCGTGGGTTAGGTCTGGGTCGGGCCCTAGGGTTGGGTCCTATGGGTTAGGTCTGGGGGTTGGGCACCAGGGTTCGGTCTGGTTTGGGCTCTATGGTTAGGTCTGGGTCGGGCCCTAGGGTTGGGTCCTATGGGTTAGGTCTGGGGGTTGGGCCCCAGGGTTAGGTCTGGGGGTTGGGCCCCAGGGTTAGGTCTGGGGGTTGGGCCCTGCGGTTAGGTCTGGGGGTTGGGCCCCAGGGTTAGGTCTGGGGGTTGGGCCCTGCGGTTAGGCCTGGATTGGGTCCTACGGTTAGGCCTGGATTGGGTCCTACGGTTAGGCCTGGATTGGGTCCTACGGTTAGGCCTGGATTGGGTCCTACGGTTAGGCCTGGATTGGGTCCTACGGTTAGGTCTGAATTGGGCCCTGCGGTTAGGCCTGGATTGGGTCCTACGGTTAGGCCTGGATTGGGTCCTACGGTTAGGCCTGGATTGGGTCCTACGGTTAGGTCTGGGTTAGGGCCTCCGGTTAGGTCTGGTTTAGGGCCTCCGGTTAGGTCTGGTTTAGGGCCTCCGGTTAGGTCTGGTTTAGGGCCTCCGGTTAGGTCTGGTTTAGGGCCTCCGGTTAGGTCTGGTTTAGGGCCTCCGGTTAGGTCTGGTTTAGGGCCTCCGGTTAGGTCTGGTTTAGGGCCTCCGGTTAGGTCTGGTTTAGGGCCTCCGGTTAGGTCTGGTTTAGGGCCTCCGGTTAGGTCTGGTTTAGGGCCTCCGGTTAGGTCTGGTTTAGGGCCTCCGGTTAGGTCTGGTTTAGGGCCTCCGGTTAGGTCTGGTTTAGGGCCTCCGGTTAGGTCTGGTTTAGGGCCTCCGGTTAGGTCTGGTTTAGGGCCTCCGGTTAGGTCTGGTTTAGGGCCTCCGGTTAGGTCTGGTTTAGGGCCTCCGGTTAGGTCTGGTTTAGGGCCTCCGGTTAGGTCTGGTTTAGGGCCTCCGGTTAGGTCTGGTTTAGGGCCTCCGGTTAGGTCTGGTTTAGGGCCTCCGGTTAGGTCTGGTTTAGGGCCTCCGGTTAGGTCTGGTTTAGGGCCTCCGGTTAGGTCTGGTTTAGGGCCTCCGGTTAGGTCTGGTTTAGGGCCTCCGGTTAGGTCTGGTTTAGGGCCTCCGGTTAGGTCTGGTTTAGGGCCTCCGGTTAGGTCTGGTTTAGGGCCTCCGGTTAGGTCTGGTTTAGGGCCTCCGGTTAGGTCTGGTTTAGGGCCTCCGGTTAGGTCTGGTTTAGGGCCTCCGGTTAGGTCTGGGTTAGGTCTGGGTTAGGTCTGGGTTAGGTCTGGGTTAGGTCTGGGTTAGGTCTGGGTTAGGTCTGGGTTAGGTCTGGGTTAGGTCTGGGTTAGGTCTGGGTTAGGTCTGGGTTAGGTCTGGGTTAGGTCTGGGTTAGGTCTGGGTTAGGTCTGGGTTAGGTCTGGGTTAGGTCTGGGTTAGGTCTGGGTTAGGTCTGGGTTAGGTCTGGGTTAGGTCTGGGTTAGGTCTGGGTTAGGTCTGGGTTAGGTCTGGGTTAGGTCTGGGTTAGGTCTGGGTTAGGTCTGGGTTAGGTCTGGGTTAGGTCTGGGTTAGGTCTGGGTTAGGTCTGGGTTAGGTCTGGGTTAGGTCTGGGTTAGGTCTGGGTTAGGTCTGGGTTAGGTCTGGGTTAGGTCTGGGTTAGGTCTGGGTTAGGTCTGGGTTAGGTCTGGGTTAGGTCTGGGTTAGGTCTGGGTTAGGTCTGGGTTAGGTCTGGGTTAGGTCTGGGTTAGGTCTGGGTTAGGTCTGGGTTAGGTCTGGGTTAGGTCTGGGTTAGGTCTGGGTTAGGTCTGGGTTAGGTCTGGGTTAGGTCTGGGTTAGGTCTGGGTTAGGTCTGGGTTAGGTCTGGGTTAGGTCTGGGTTAGGTCTGGGTTAGGTCTGGGTTAGGTCTGGGTTAGGTCTGGGTTAGGTCTGGGTTAGGTCTGGGTTAGGTCTGGGTTAGGTCTGGGTTAGGTCTGGGTTAGGTCTGGGTTAGGTCTGGGTTAGGTCTGGGTTAGGTCTGGGTTAGGTCTGGGTTAGGTCTGGGTTAGGTCTGGGTTAGGTCTGGGTTAGGTCTGGGTTAGGTCTGGGTTAGGTCTGGGTTAGGTCTGGGTTAGGTCTGGGTTAGGTCTGGGTTAGGTCTGGGTTAGGTCTGGGTTAGGTCTGGGTTAGGTCTGGGTTAGGTCTGGGTTAGGTCTGGGTTAGGTCTGGG